>NC_060906.1:21944125-22306625 GCF_014805685.1 Silurus meridionalis
TTATTTCATTTAGGACAACTAGAGATTGGACATAAAGATTTGACTCAGACTTAAAATCAGCTTATCCTGTCATTTCATTTAGGACACCCAGAGATTAGACATACAAATTGGACTTAGACTTACAATCTGCTTATCCTGTCATTTCATTTAGGACAACTAGAGATTGGACATAAAGATTGGACTCAGACTTAAAATCAGCTCATCCTGTCATTTCATTTAGGACACCTAGAGATTGGACATAAAAATTGGACTCAGACTTAAAATCAGCTCATCCTGTCATTTTATTTAGGACACCTAGAGATAAGACATAGAGATTGGACTAGGATTAATAGTCTGTTCATCCTGTCATTCCACTTGGGACATCTGAAGATTGGACATAAAAATTGGACTTGAAAAAAAAAAAAAAAAAAAGATTCCATCCACTATCTTGATTTCTTTATCTAATTATTGATTTTTTTTATCTATAAAGATGGGATTTAATTGCTATAAGAAAAAAAATAATTAAAAAAATTACCTTAGCTATTTTGCATATTTGATATAAAAGATAAATCTGCTCTTCATTAGTCTAAAATAAAAATTAAATGAACTGACCCGTGTGGAAATGTGGAAAGAAGGTTCTGCTCCAGAGCCAGGTTTGTGAGGTGAACACAGTCCTTCAGAGCATCAGGTTCAAACTGTTGGATGGTGTTGTTCTCCAGAAAGAGATGTCTCAGTTGCCTAAGACCAGACAGATGCTGATAGGTCACTTCCTGTATCTGATTCTGTCCACAGTCCACCTTCTGAAGATTACTAGACAGCCTGCTGGGCAGCACTCGCAGCTGGTTACCTGCCAACTCCAACACGGTGAGATGGGGAAGCCGGAGACCTCTGTCTACAGACACCAGTCTGTTGTTGCAGACTGCCAGAGTGCTGAGATCAGACAGTCGGGTCAGATCACGGTTTTTTAACGATCGGATCTGATTTCTGTTTAGGTTTAAGTGAACCAGGGCTTGGGGGAGGTTGTGAGGAAGTTTGGTTAGAAGGTTTGAGGACACATCTAAAGTCTTTAGATGTTGTACTGATGAGAAGAAAGCTGATGGGAGTGATGAGATCTTATTATTCGCTAGACTCAACCAAGTCAGCACTGGCAACCTAAGAACTCCCTGTATGGCTTTAATTTTATTACCATCCAGATACAGAGTCTCCAGTTTTAGCAGTGCCGAGAGGGAGCTGGAGCGCACTGTGGTAATCAGGTTATTCTGCAGGTTTAGTACACGAAGTCTCCTCAGGCCGTGCAGAGCAGACTCCTGCAGGGTATGAATCTGGTTGTGACCCAGGTTTAGGTCCTTAAGGCTGGAGGGAAGGGCACGAGGGATGATGGGAAGCTTGTTTTTCTGGAGATCCAACCATTTCAAATGCTTCTGAACCCTGAATGCATTGGCTTCGACCTGCTCCAATCCACATGATGACAGGATGACTTCTTCTAGACCTGGCAACCCAGACAATTCTCTCCCCTTAGAACGAAAAACACAAGTTTTAAAAGAGAAGTTTGTCTGTCTACATTTCCATCTCTTTCTTCGTTTGCACAATTTCTGTGCACAATTGCACAACTGACACTTTAACACTCACAGGCACACGCCAGTGACACTTTAATACAGCACATGAACACGTATAATGATACTGTGACACTTTAAATCTGTCGGTATCTCCGTCATATCCATAACCCATCCTATACTATTTGCACATACCGTATCTATTTTATATTCTTGTGACATTTTTATTCTTAGATTTGATCCTTTATAGTTTATACGTCTATACTTTAAATTTAATGTAATACCATTTATTTATTACACAATCATTTTTCAATATTAGACGGTCTCATTTCAAAAAGCGTTTCACTACACGTCTCACTCTGTACGAATGTGTATGTGACAAATAAAATATGATTGGATTTGAAACACATCTACTACTAGCTATATTACAAAAGTTATTATTACTTTTAGTTCTGCTACTACTGAATACAGAGGCTGTCAAAAGTTTAGAAATGTCTAGCCTTTTATGTTTTTTGAGAAACTTGCATGTTTCTATGCAACAAACCTGGTAAAAAAAAGAACTGGACAGAGAGAGTAAATGACTGGAGGTGGAAGCTTAATGGTTTGGGGTTGTTTTTGGACACTTATTCCAGATGAAAGGAAACCAACATGGCTGCCATTCCATACTTCAACACCATGCAATTCCATCTGGATTTAATTGGAACCGACATCATTATTTAACACACACACACACACACACACACACACACACACACACACACACACACACACACACATCTGCATCAGATGCTAAACTTTTCCTCCTACATCATTTACCTTTATATTTCTTTACCCTGAAGAAACAAGTGTAATAGTTTCGTTGTTAGTTAAGTATAGTTAAGTTACATGCCTTGTAAAGAAGTGGAGGCTCAGGAGATTTTCTTAATGATCAGTCCATCAAATAAAAGGTCATGAGTTCAAATCCAAGCACCGCCAAGATGCTCTTGTGCAAAGCCTTTTAGCTCGGTTGCATATTCTTTCATTTCTAAGACACTTTAGATAAAAGCCTTAGAGATGGATAAAGCATTAACACAATGCCACCATCTTTATCCACCGTATATATATCTGGGTTTCTCTTTCTCTCTCTTTCTCTCTCTTTCTCTCTCTCTCTCTCTCTCTCTCTCACTCCCTCCAGCTGCACATGCTTTTCCTAAAGTATACCACTGATACCACCTTCTTCTCTCTGGATTTGGTGGATCCCATTCTTATGCCCGAATAAGGATGTGTGAAAACATGAGATTTCTGTGGATGGTACCACATTTTAAAACCACAAAAAATGCCTTGGACAATATATTTAGTACAATTAAATTAACTGTAAAAGCAGGAAAATTTTCCTTCACTTCAACTAGGAGACCCAAACCTGTTCCAACAGGACAATGCCCCTGTGCACAAAGCCAGGGTTGAAGTAGAAGATCTCTCTGCTATAAAGCTCCAAACCTATTGTACATCTTTGGGGTAAATGTGAACCCTGACTGCACCCCAGGCCTCCTCACTTCATCAGTATCTGACTTTACTAACACCCTTGTATCTGATTAAATCTCTCACAAATCTCCACAAGCACACAACAAAATCTAGTGGATCATCTTCCCAGAAGAGTGGAGGTTATTAGAAGAGGAAATAGGGACCAAATGTGGAACGAGATGTTTAAAAAGCACAAATAGTTTTGGTCCACACACATTAGAAATGCCTTAGATGATTTACAGGCAACCTGGTGGACCTCTTTACATTGAACCCAAATAGAAATAACAAGTAAAAAGCTACTAGTGACGAGTCAAAACCCGAGTCAAGGTGAAGTATTCAAGCATTACCTTTATCTCCTCTATGTTGTTATATACCAAGTTCAGTCTCCTCACGCCTCCTGCAATGCCTGATGGTACAGACTGCACCCCGAAACACTGCACAGATGCTGCTGCTTCACACACACACTTCGCTGGACACTCATGGCACCACACAGAGCCAATTTTGTAAAGCAAAGCGGAAATGAGAACGTGAAGCATCCACATCATGGAGACATGACTCGAGCTGGGTCAGTGCTTCGTGAGATTTGTAGGTTTAAATAGCTGATCTGCTAGTGACAGAAGGACTCCTCTGGTTTATCTGGAACAATGGTTTAGATCATTATCTCAGTCAGAAAACATTGACAAGGAACTGGAATCTCGGCTGTAGATTGTCCTGTGTGTTTGCAGACGTGAGAAACTTGCTGATACACTGTTTACAGCCCAACACAATTTCCTTCACTTAAGTACTTCTGAGTTCCTTTAGTGTGAGTGACTGAAAAAGAGGACAATCATTATTTGGTGTGCTATTTGGTGGCACATAACAGTAGCTTCGTATGCAGTTTGCAAATATATTTATAGCACTTATGAGACCCTCTCATCAGAGCAACTTAATAATCTTAATTAATAACTTAATAATCTCATTTATACAACTAAGCAGTTAAGAGTTAAGAGCCTTGCTCAAGGGCCCAGCATTTGCAGATTAGCTGGGGTTTGAACTCATAACCTTTCAATCAGAAGTCCAGTGTCTCCATAATTGGAAAATTTGCCAGTACAATTTGGATTTTAAATGTATAAAACTTCAGTTCTTCAAATCCAGATTCACATTTTTCCAAATCCTACACTATCAGCTTGTTGCGGCTCAAAGCGATGCCAATGGAATCTGTGCTCTTTTGCTGTTCGCCAGATGTTCTGAAAAGTGGAACCTGGATTTGAAATGGATCACACCAACAAAAAGATGCCTTTATTAATCTGTATTTTCTGCCTCTGATTACAGAAGTCCAAATTTAGTCTTCCAAATTCTTAAACATCTCATGTAGTTTTATATTTGTATAACTAAACCTGGCTTTCGCCACGACCATAGCCATAGAAGCTGGCATAGAAAATAAAGAAATAGATAGAAAAAACTACAAAAGTCGTTCAGTTGAATTTGAAAACCTTCAGGAGCAGGGGTTTAATGCTATTTCATACAATCTGAGATATTTACAATGTTAAAGAGTTGGATTCTCAAGCTAAACATTGCTAAAGTAAAAAAAAAAAAAAAAAAACATTTGGATGCCAAATTCACTTCTTCCATGTTTGTATAAATATCTGTAAGTTTTATTGAGTATGGCTCTTTATTACATCATAGAGGGCAGATTTACTTGTATAAACACTTCTTCGGGAAGAGCCGCACCCGTCACCATGCTTCACTCGGTTATGGAAGTCGTCACAACGCTGCACCGAGCTCACTGGAGAAATATGTCTTCAAAGATATGTCTTTTTGGATGTAAGGAAAAGAGAACCTTGTTCGGTACTTGCTGAACATATAGACACGTCTTGTTGTGGTTGTTGTTGTTCTTGTTCTCAATTTCAGACTCTGAATCCTGGATCAAATACATAGCTAGATCTGATTATTAGCTGTAGTTCATTAAAGATTTCAAAGTTTTTGTAAATGTTTTATTGATAGCAATGTCACAGAAGATCGCTGCACGTGCTTGCGCCTCTTTAGCTCCGCCCACAGCACACCTACAGGATATCAACTGTTTATTTTATAAATCTGATCAGACTAAACGCTCTTTTATGTACCTTTTATGTACCTTTTGCACATCCCAAGCCACAATTAATCCCCATTTTATTTTTCTAATAACCTCCACTTTACTGGGTAGATGTTCCACTAGATTTTTGTGGGGATTTGTGCTCATTCAGGTGAGGAGGCCTGGGGTGCAGTCGGCGTTCACGTTCATCCCAAAGGTGATTAATAGGTTTGGCTATAGCAGGAGATCTTCCATTCCAACCCATGTGAATCATATCTTTATGGAGCCAGCTTTGTGCAACGAGAAGCATCATGCTGGAACAGATTTGGGTCTCCTGGTTCAAGTGAAGGGAAATGTAATTCTACCACATCCGAAAACGTCCTATACAATGTGTGCCTCTAATTTTGTGGGAACAGTTTGGGAAAGAACCACATAAAGGCTGGAAAAATCAGGTGTCCCGATACTTTTGTCTTCATTGCTTAGTGTTATATATTTTTTAATTGTTATATATTAGAGATAGAATATGGGCTGGTCCTCAGGTCAAAAGAGAGAGAGGATTGAGATTGTGTGACGTGCTGTAGTTTTGAGGTTCGGAGTTATGAGAAAGCACAGACTGGACCTCACATGGACTGTTACTGAGATCACTACTTTGATTTAAAGCATATAATGGAAGTAAAGCCTGCATTCACATAGAGTATTTCATGTAATACTTTCATAAGAAGCCTGGTTTACACCAGAATTGTTGTAAACTGCTAAAATTTGGGGCATGGAGCATTCTTTGCTGACTTGCAATGGTTTTGGTAACTGTTTTGAACACACAATGTCTGCATCTAATATTGCAACATCCTGTTCAATTTCAAATATAGTCAATATTAAAATATAATATGTGCAATACAGGAATCAGATGTTCACTGATCCAGAGAGATTTTCACCGCTAAGCTCTGTATTAGATCTCGAGTGGAATACAGACTGAAACTGCACTGCACATTTTATTGTATTTCCATGAAACCTTGACTACTCTACAAAAGACCACCTGCAATCCTGTCCACATTTTGACAGGAAAAACAGACCGATCTATTCACAGAAGAACTCCGTAAGAGACATTGTTGTGTTCAGTGAACGTAAGTTTTAGACTGCAAAGTCAGCATTAGCAAAGGACGAGGAAAGAAAAACAGACTGGATTCGGCCTTTGGTCCATCCTGTCAGCACAATGTGACAAGCAAAACAGGATGGCAGAATTAGCACAGCTCCATAATATTAAAGAAATCTGATGCAAACTGATTGGTTTGGTAAAGAAGACATGGGGACAGCAGGTCCCATTAAGTCCCATTATAATACATAAAAATTTAACATTTCACACGTGAAATTTAAACACGTGGCTTTTAGACTCTTTACATTGTCTTGTTTGGGTGAGTTTGTGCCCATGATTGTCTCAGATTCCTGTTTACGGCTGACAGAAGTGGAACCTGATGTTGTATTCTGGTGTTGTAGCTTATCCACATTTTGATGTGCCCTGCATTTTGCAATGCTCTTCTGCTCATAATAGAATAAATTTGAATAAATTAGAATGGATTAGAACAGAACAGAACAGAATGATTGTCTGTCTTTGTAAAATAAAAAAATAGAATAGAATAAAAATAGAATTTACATATTTAAATCAAATAAAATAATTCAAACTAATTTATTTGCCTAAACTAAAATTTCTGTACAGGTAGAAAGGAGAAGAATATAGCAATAAAATATAAACTTATAATATGTGTAATATGTGGTGGAATACAGGCCTCAGATTGTCATTAATCCATTTAATTATATTCATATTAGAATATTAATTATATTATATTATACTAATAGAATTTATATAATGTAACATAATATAATATCATATAATATAATGATCTTACCTTGTTTTAATTATCAAAGGTTTTATGTACAAGAAATCTGTCGTGATTTTCTGCTGCTATAAAACCAAACAAACAAACAAACAAACAAACAAATAAACAAATAAACAAATACAGGGTATGTAAAAGTGAGGCAAATGATAGATTCAAGTGTAAATTAAAACCAAACCTAAACAAAACCAAACTCAGATGCTCATTAAACCAGTGAGATTTAATTAACGTCAAATTAAAATATAAATTTTTACTATATTTTATTATATTATAATATATTAGACAAGTCAAGCAACTTAACGAATAGAATAGAATAGAATAGAATAGAATAGAATAGAATAGAATAGAATAGAAGGAATCTGCCAAGGTGTGCTACATTTATGGTGAGTTTATAATATAATATGATATAATATTACAAACAAATCTATAATAGATTACACTAAATAAATAAATAAATAAATAAATAAATAAATAAATAAATAAATGCACAATAAATATTTGCATTACAAATTTTAATAAACATAAATAAGTGGAAAGGGGAAAAAAAAAACAATAGTTCACAAATTAAAAAATAAAAATCACAATAATAAAATAAAAATCACAATTTCCGGGCTCGATTTAGTTTCGATCGATAAGATATGTATTCCGTTACTTTTCCTGCCCAGCAGCTCTGAAGCGTGTGGCAGACATGCGTAATCGATCCCCGTTGACGACTCGGCTTCGATTTGGGATCTGTACATGCTGATGTGAACACGGAAACGCAAAAATACGGATATATCTAAATATAAATCTATAAGAGAATAGATCAAACGAATTATCCGCATTATCCGAGCAGATCGGTGTGAGATCCTGCTCAGGAGCTGAGATATAAGTGATCGGAAGAGAGAGGAGACGGTTTTTCCTGGAAGAGAAGGGATCCTCGCCGTCTTGTTTGCCCAATGTCCGCGTCCGCAACCACCGGCGCTTCCCCCGCGGCCTCGCCGGGTTCCCGGCTCTCCACCCCGGCCGCAGGGATGTCGGTGTTCCGCTGGCTGGAGGTGCTGGAGAAAGAGTTCGATAAGGCGTTCGTGGATGTGGATCTGCTGCTCGGAGAGATTGATCCGGACCAGGCCGACATCACGTACGAAGGCCGGCAGAAGATGACGAGCCTGAGCTCGTGCTTTGCTCAGCTTTGTCATAAAGCTCAGACTGTCTTTCAGCTCAACCATAAACTAGAGGTGAGGACACAAAAGCTCAGAAAGACACTTCCATGTCCCTCACATGTCTATCATAATGTCCAACACAATCCAAGTGATCGAATTGAGTCTTATGGGGGTCCAAAGTTGATGTGTAATATAGATTTTTTACTAAAATATTATAAAATAATGAAATAATTTACTAAAATAATCTTGGGAACACTTTAAGTTCATGTTTCACTTGTCATTGGGGGTCCCCAATGCTTACAGGGGTCCTGGATCCCATTCGAGCACTGATTCTGGGTTTATAATGAACTCTCTATACACACACACACACACATATATACATACATACATACATACATACATACATATAGAAATGTGTATATACAGTGTGTGTGTTTGTGTGTTTATATCAGTAAGAAACCTTCACTTTACACCATCCTGATTGCACAAACCAGTTAAACCCGTAAAGCTCTCATTATGATTCGAATACCTGGGTGTTTCAGTCACCTGCGTCATCAGTCATCATCATTTGTGCACTCTGATCCTTTCTGTGTGTGTGTGAGTAGGTGTGTGTGAGTAGGTGTGTGGAAGGAAGTGAAGTTGCTGTTGACTCTGTAAACACACTTCTTTTTTCACTCATTCATGATGAATCGTTTCTATTTACTGACTTTTGTCCGAGGCTTCAGTTTGTGTCGTTGTTTTTGAGGAAACCGAAGTGTTTGATTCTGAGCAGTAGGGTCTAGTGACGGTTTAATGCATATACAAGATTTACATATTCAATGTGGAAATTAAACCATAAATCCAACCCTGTCTTTGGTTCTGAAGTCCTGGTCCTTAAATTTGGTTCTAAAACCCTGCTTCTTTGACTTTGGTTCTGAAGTCCTGTTCCTTGGCTTTGGTTCTGAAGTTCTGGTCCTTTACTTTGGTTTCAAAACCCTGGTTCTTTGGCTTTGGTTCTGAAGTTCTGGCCAATAACTTTGGTTCTAAAACCCTGGTTCTTTGACTTTGGTTCTAAAACCCTGGTTCTTTGACTTTGGTTCTGAAGAACTGTTCCTTGGCTTTGGTTCTGAAGTTCTGGTCCTTTACTTTGGTTCTAAAACTCTGGTTCTTTGGCTTTGGATCTGAAGTTCCGTTACTTAACTTTGGTTCTAAAACCCTGGTTCTTTGGCTTTGGGTCTGAAGTCCTGGTCCTTAATTTGTTTCTAAAACCCTGCTTCTTTGACTTTGGTTCTGAAGTCCTGTTCCTTGGCTTTGGTTCTGAAGTTCTGGTCCTTTACTTTGGTTCTAAAACCCTGGTTCTTTGGCTTTGGTTCTGAAGTCCTAGTCCTTGATATGGTTCTTAAACCCTGGTCCTTATCTTTTGGTTCTGAAACCCTGGTTCTTATCTTTTGGTTCTGAAACCCTGGTTCTTTGGTTTTGGTTCTTGAACTTTGGCCCTTGGTCTTTGGCTTTGGTTCTGGAACCCTGGTTCTTGATCTTGGCTTTTGTTTGCTAATCCTAAACTTTGGTCCTTGGTTCTCATACTTTGGTTTGGATCTCAAAACTTTGGTCTTTGGCTGTTGATTGCTAGTCTGAAGGTAGTGGTCGACCGACATCTTATTTATAAATTTTTTTGAGATTAAGGGGAAAAAAGAAAACCGGGAAAACATTTTAACCAAAACAATCGGCGTCATCTATCAGCCATCGCCTGCCTTGATTTCTAAATATTGGCATCGGCCAGAGAAAATCCAATAACGGTTGACCTCCAGTCCGAGTCTTTTTAGGGTCTGAGGGAAATTAATTTTTATATTTTTATTTATATATTTGTATTTGTGATTTGATACAGTTTTCACAGATATTATGTTGCAACTCCAGCAATAAAAATTTCAATTTTTCTTAAAAAAAAGGAAAAAAATTGCTTGTTGATTTGAAGAGACTCGTCTTATTTTCTCTTGTATATTTAGTTTTGCTCTTTTATAAAGAAAAAGTGCTTCTTATCTGATTAATCGGTAGAATATTCGATTAGTAAAATAATCGATAGCTGCAGTCCTACTTGGGCTGTTGGTTTTGATTCTTAAACCCTGGTCCTTGTTCTCGGTTCTCTGGCTTTGATTCATGAATTCTGGCCTTGACTTTGGTTCTTAATCATTGGTTCTTGATTCTTGATCCTTTGCGTTAGTTCTCAAACTTCGGTCCTCAAATACAGTTTTTGAAAGCTGATCCTCTGCCTTGGTTCTTGAACCCTGGGTGGCCTTCAGCCTTGAATGTTAGTCCTGGAATTAAATCCGAGGATCTGTAAAAAGTCATAGAAATCAAACAATGAAAAGTTGATCCCTGACTTTGGTTTATGACCCCTGGTCCTAGCGATTTGTTCAGAAAAGATCTCTCAGATTCCCATGTGACCTGAGAAGAACGAAAAGTTGAAAATACATTTTGAAAACCAGCACTCTTTTTTTTCCTGAAATGCGACTGATGTTCAGACAGAGACCAGGAAATAGTGGCATGGAGATAATTACGGGTTGCGACAAGTCCTCTTGCTTTTAGATCTAATCGTTTTGAACGAGAAGTCCAGGTTTGTAGTGATAAAGTCTGTAAACTTGTTTGGTCACTAACTTCTCTTTCTGACCATTGCATCTTCAAAACAAACTGTATAGATAATAAAGAATGTACAAGATAGTTCTTTATAATTGTAAGTTTGTCTCTAACGAGCGATCCACTGGTGACTGTGGCAAGAAGAAACTTCGAGATGGCATGAAGAAGAAACTTGAGAGGAAGCAGACTTGAGGGAACCAGTCCTCATCTGGGTGGCACTGAATGTCCATTTACTGCAGTACATAGTTGTTGAGGTGTGGTGTAATACGTGTGGTGTAATAGGTGCTTAAATGTAACTTGTGGTCTTGAGTTATTGTAGCATTAAGTACAGTCCAAATCCATCCTCAAAGCTCCAGTGTTGCTCCGTAACTTCCTAAATAACACACTCAGTAACTATCCCTCAGCAGACACACGGCTGCCGTAAGAACCAGGCTTTCCTCCTTATAAAGCTGTCTGCCCCCTTCTGCATACCCGAGCATACTGACTCCAGCGGCTCTCTGAGATTAGCATGAGGAAGACTCCTGTCAGCTACTGAAGCTATCATTGTTTGCATTTCTTTGTGATTTTTTCAGATGAACGTCTGTTTCTTAAAATATACAGTGCATCAGAAAATTATTCACATCATTTGACTTTTATTTATTTATTTGTTTGTTTGTTTGTTTTAATTTAAAGAATTTTCCCCACATTTTGCGTTACAGACTTATTCCAAAATGGATGAAATTCTTCAAACAATACCCCATAATGACAACGTGAAAAGTTTGTTTGAAATCTTTGTAAATTTATTATAAATAAAAAAAAACTCACACACATATACGTAAGTGCTCGGGTGCATCCCGATTCCACTGATTGTCCCTGAGATTGAGTTTCTACAACTTGATCGGAGTCCACCTGTGATAAATTCAGCTGATTTGGAAAGGCGCACACACCTGCCTATTTCCTAAAATACAAAACAAATTGAACACCTCGACACACATTAACCAGAAATCAACCTGTTCAGCATGCCAGAATTGAAAAAGAAAAAGGGACAAAGTAGTAAAGCAATTTTTCAAAAAGGGAACTTCAGTTAACAGTATCCGTTATAAAGAGAAATTTAGCAACTCACAAGATATGAATGCAATGCCGACTCCTATAATGATGCAATTTTAACCACGGAAAATGATTCACAGTATGCTGTTATACACAGTATAACCTTAAAAATGGGGAAACCCCACCTAGTTTCAGAGTAACTACCCATGTAAAGTCAAAGTTTGTAAGTTTGCAAAGTAAGTCAAAGTTTGTAAAGTAAGTGAGTCAAAGTTCGTAAAGTAAGTGAGTCAAAGTTCGTAAAGTAAGTGAGTCAAACGTTGTAAAGTAAGTGAGTCAAACGTTGTAAAGTAAGTGAGTCAAACGTTGTAAAGTAAGTGAGTCAAAGTTTGTAAAGTAAGTGAGTCAAAGTTTGTAAAGTAAGTGAGTCAAAGTTTGTAAAGTAAGTGAGTCAAAGGTTGTAAAGTAAGTGAGTCAAAGGTTGTAAAGTAAGTGAGTCAAAGTTTGTAAAGTAAGTGAGTCAAAGTTTGTAAAGTAAGTGAGTCAAAGTTTGTAAAGTAAGTGAGTCAAAGTTTGTAAAGTAAGTGAGTCAAACGTTGTAAAGTAAGTGAGTCAAAGTTTGTAAAGTGAGTCAAAGTTTGTAAAGTAAGTCAAAGTTCGTAAAGTGGTAAACCTCTGTGTATCGAATTATAAATATAGTCGAGTAGAGAGTAACAGTTGCTTAGATTTTCGGTACTCAGTAAAACTAGTAAATAGGCAAAAAAATTGCTTAAGTAACAATTTTTCCATGGCAACTATTAAAAACCCCTGGTTGGAATGTAATTTTGCTTGGAAACGCTTTTATTTAGAAGCATGCTCACAATGGATTTTTCATACTGTTCATGTGTTTTTGCGCCTCCTGAGAAGCTGAAATGTTTTATATAGCAATTTAAATATGATTGATTTGGTGATGGTCTGCCATGTATATAACCCCAGCGTTTTAAAACGTAACAAACAAATAACTACAGTAACAAAGTACATTTCCTCAAATACTTTACACCACTCATTTCTTTTTTTATTGTTCATCTCTTTTGCATCTTTCCACCCTGACGAGTGTATTTCAGTGGTGTATTACATCACTCTCACTGATTCATTCTCACTTTCCACATTTCTTTAAAGGCTTTCTTAAAAATAGCACAACTTCTCCGACTCGGCAGGACGACGACGTGTTAAATCGTAAGTGTGAAGAGTTATAATTGGCAACTGCCCCAGACATCATCTCATCCAAACTGTTGCGTCTTCACACTGCTCATTAAGTGTTGGAAGAAGTCCCAGAACAAGGATTAGGGCTAATACTCCGGCATTAAAACTCTGGAAAGCATTAAAGCCAAGGAAGTGCGACTAAGCAACTGTTATTCTTACTCTCAAATCGCAAACACTGGAAGAAAGATTACTGCGATATTATAAGTAGAAATGGGCTGAAGAGGTGGATGGATGTTGAATGGAAAAAAAAACGGCTGTTTGGATTCGTATCATTTTGAAGGTCTAGACCTCCAGTTTGACCGAATGTCCTTTTTTATGAATGAAGGCTTCTACTTAAAAATCTTAATCACATAGCAATAACTAGCAATGTTGGAAAATAGTGTATTTATATCCAAAATGCTGTAAAATCCTGTCAGCTTGGTTTGTTTTACACTTAAATTATTGTAAAAATCCACACTTGAGGGCATGGCTGTACAAATGACTTTTGTTATAGTGGCTCTGGATACAGGCATCTGCCAAAGGCTGTAAATGTAAATTTTAACCACCAACATATACATTTATATTTTATACCCTATTTATCTCTGTAAAGCTGCTTCGAGGCAATGTCCATTATAGAGCTGTTGATTATTTTAGTAAACGAGTATTCTGCCGATTATTCCAACTAATAATCGAATAATCGGATAAGAAGTGCGTTTTCTTTATTACAGATCAATAATAATTATACGAGAGAAAATAAGACGGGTCTCTTAAAATTAACAAGTATTTTGTTTCTTTTTTTAAGAAAAATTAAAATTTATATTGCTGAAATTGCAACACAAAAATTTCTGTGTAAATACGTTTTGTCATAAATAAAAATAAATTTTAGATTTGGAAAAAAAAAAGTAAACCCTTTTTTTTTTTTTTTTTTTTCCCCTCCCCTTTGTTTGAGTTTGAAATGATTATGAAGCCACCTGACATACATTTTTATTTTTTCTCGCAATTCACTTTATTTCTCGCAGACTTTTTTTTTTTTTTTTTTTTTAAAAGCTCAAACATCCGACATTTCTGGTGCAACTCTGTTGCGGGCCTGAACAAAGAGGCAGCATTGATGCGAAATTGGTGACAGCAGCAATGATTTAGTCAAGGATTCTAGTGGACTTTCACTTTTACAAAAAGACGTTAAACTTGGTGATGTTTGAGAAAATCTGGTGCAATAAAAATGCAAATAACTTTTTAATCTATTTATTTAAATTTTTTTCTGCGTTGACTTAAATTGAACCTTTTTATCAGTCTTTTATTTTATTTTTTTTTATCAAATCTCTGTCTCTGTTATACCATGTGCTTGCGTCAGGCCCAACTGGTGGATCTAAAGTCGGAGCTGACGGACGTGCAGGCAGAGAAGACCGTGGTGGAGAAGGAGGTTCATGAGCAGCTGCTCCACCTTCACACTCTGCAGCTGCAGCTCCATGCCAAAGCAGGACAGACCGTCGACTCCAGCTCCATTAAAGACAGGATGGTGTGCACCTTCATACATTTTTCACATGTTTATTTGCTTGTCAGTAGGACCTGATTTAGATCTTTTCCAGGATGTACGTAAGAATTAGAGATGCCTTCGAGACGCCTTTCAGAGAACACCAGTAAACTTTAAAGCAGATATTTAATCCTGTGACTATATCAAAAGCGCAACAGTAAAAGAAAATTAGTGTTAAATAAAAAACTGTTTTATATTTTTCCACGTATGAGTAAGTAATAGTGTAGTTCTTAATCAGGTGGGAAGACCAGCCTTTGTTAGCTCTCTGAAGCAGCACTTTAGTGATATAATGGGTCAAGTGGGCAAACTCTGAACAAAAGTTTGCATTCCCTATAATTGAACGGAAACCGGGTCTTATTTTACATCCACAAATAAATAAAGGTCGATGGATTTTTACCCATGGATATTTTTTCTGATAACTGATTAATCAATTAAATAGTTTTTTAAATAAAAAACCAACCTAAAACTGGATGTCAAATAGTACTAAACTTTATAACAAAAAATGTTAATTATTAATTAATAAACATAATTATGTAATGAATACATTATAAATAATAACGATGATAAGCACTCTCCGTGCAGCACGCACTCTCCTGTGTAATCACAAACAGCTTGTAGTGTCAGTAATTCGCCCCTAGAGGCCGCTCTCGTAATCATGTTGGACCTTC
This sequence comes from Silurus meridionalis, assembly GCF_014805685.1. Classification (NCBI taxonomy): domain Eukaryota; kingdom Metazoa; phylum Chordata; class Actinopteri; order Siluriformes; family Siluridae; genus Silurus; species Silurus meridionalis. The sequence goes on from NC_060906.1 coordinate 21,959,292, forward strand.
TCAGACGCTACCTGTTAAAAACTGCGTATGGATTTTTACCTGTAGCCAATAGTTCCAGCAAAAACGGTCAACCTGTACAAAAAAAAAAACGTGTCGAAACAAAGTTTTATCACTTCGATTATAGTGGCTATAAACAGTCTTTCTTGCCACCTGTAACCCAAGTGTATCTACAAGATACAAAAAGATTTCTTTCAGAATACATACTTCCAAAAAACGCCCAAAAAATCGTCTAAAAAGACAAGTTTAGCATCGTTTTCTCAAAACACGACATAATGAAGCTATGTGAACATTAAATTAACCCTATGGTAATGTAAAAGCTTGTGAAATGTGATCTACTGATACCAAAGAGCTCGAGATCTGATTATAATCCCAACATCTGGATGCGGTGGAGGATGGATGGGGTAGCATGAGATTCGTAATGCAGATGTAAATAGAATAATAATGTACAGAGACACAAATAGCAGTTTTGTTCACAGGGCATGCAAACTTTCCATCATTTTGTAGCATTCAGTCCTGCGATTTCCACTAATACTCTGAAACTTGGATCGGTCACGGGTTTGTCATTTCACCTGTATGTGTTTGCTGCTAATCCTCTCTGAGGTCTGATCTTAACTGCTCTTCTGTCTCTGTTCTGTCTCACTGAGCTGAGCATATGGAGAAACCCTGAGCCATTACTACAGGTCTGCTTTTACCTCCCTGATCCTGAAATCACTGCCTTTCTAACCTTTGACCTTCTGTGTTTCTCTCCTTGGCCCTAAGCCTGTTGCCTCCGTCGAGGAGATGGTAAGTGCTCTGTTATGAATCCTTTTTTTGTTTGTTTTTTTTGTTTTTTCTTTGCCTGTGTCTCTCTCTTTCGCTTTGTGTCCTGTCTGTCCTTGTGGACGTGTCTAACCGATGTTCTGTACATGATGGTGAAAAGTCGTGCTCTCCATCATGTATTATCTGTCGCGGCTGATCCTTTTAGTTCTGCCTGTTTCTGAATTTGCAGTATTTTACTATCACATTCTGAGCAGCGTAAAGACGGATATGGGCAATTTCAAGAAAGAAAGAAAGAAAGAAGGGTGAAAGAAAGAAAAAGAGAAAGAAAGCAGGGTAAAGAAAGAAAGCAGGGTAAAGAAAGAAAGCAGGGTAAAGAAAGAAAGAAAGAAGGGAAAGAAAGAAAGAAAGAAGGGAAAGAAAGAAAGAAAGAAGGGAAAGAAAGAAAGAAAGAAGGAAAGAAAGAAAGAAAGAAAGAAAGAAAGAAAGAAAGAGAAAGAAAGAAGGGAAAGAAAGAAAGAAAGAAAGAAAGAAAGAAAGAGAAAGAAAGAAAGCAGGGTAAAGAGAGAGACAGAAAGAAAGAAAGAAAGAAAGAAAGAAAGAAAGAAAGCAGGGTAAAGAGAGAGACAGAAAGAAAGAAAGAAGAAAGAAAGAAAGAAAGAAAGAAAGAAAGCAGGGTAAAGAAAGAAAGAAAGAAAGCAGGGTAAAGAAAGAAAGAAAGAAAGCAGGGTAAAGAAAGAAAGAAAGAAAGAAAGAAAGCAGGGTAAAGAAAGAAAGAAAGAAAGAAAGAAAGAAAGAAAGAAAGAAAGAAAGAAAGAAAGAAAGAAAGAGAAAGAAAGAAAGAAGAGAAAGAAAGAAAGAAAGAAAGAAGGGTAAGAGAAAGAAAGAAAGAAAGAAGGGTAAGAGAAAGAAAGAAAGAAGGGTAAGAGAAAGAAAGAAAGAAAGAAAGAGAAAGAAAGAAAGAAGGGTAAGAGAAAGAAAGAAAGAAAGAAGGGTAAGAGAAAGAAAGAAAGAAGGGTAAAGAAAGAAAGAAAGAAAAAAGCAGGGTAAGAGAAAGAAAGAAAGAAAGAAAGAAAGAGAAAGAAAGAAAGAAAGAAAGAAAGAGAAAGACTGCAGAAATTACCCATACCCGTCTTAAATGTTTCAGAAAGACTCAGAAAGGTGCTGCCCTCCTGCTTATTAGGTTATAATTTGTAATGGACATGTTGTAATGAAAGCTATTGCTGTAGACTGTAGTGTTGTTATTGTGTGTCTGTCGTGTTGCAGTTTGCTTAGATTAGTTGTAGTCGATGTGTGTAAGAGTCTGTGCTTGTGTGTGTGTGTGTGTACGTGTTGTGTATTTTACACTTTAGATCGTATACACACAAATAGTAGAGCATGTGTAACTTATCTTTCCGTGTACGCGGTGATCAGGAAAAGGAACTGGAGGCGAGTAAGAGGGAGAAGGTGAAGGAGGTGAAGCTGGAAGCCGAGGTGAGGATGCTGAAGAAAGAGAATGAGGCCCTCCGCAGGCACATCGCAGTACTGCAGGCTGAGGTGTACGGCGCTCGGCTGGCAGCCAAATACCTGGACAAGGAGCTCGCTGGGAGGTACGAGAAAGCGAAACGCAGCAGCAACGTTACAGTGATGCTCGGTTGCCAGATTAGCAAAACATAAATCTACATGTTTGTCTAAAGACAATAATATTGCACTATTTACAGGTTGAATTGTTTAACAGTTTTTGAGTAATCAGTGTGATACTGATGTGTGGAGAAACGCATGTTGAGTTGTCTCTTCTGCCTTCCAGAGTTCAGCAGATTCAGTTATTAGGTCGAGACATGAAGGGCCCAGCTCACGATAAACTGTGGAACCAGTTGGAAGCAGAGATTCATTTGCATCGCCACAAAACAGTCATCCGGGCCTGCAGAGGGCGCAACGACCCAAAGAAGCCCTTGCCATCACCTGCAGGACATGTAAGAACTAACTTCTTTTTTTCTTTTCGGCTCTTCCTCCGTGGGGATCGTCAAGATCACCAAATTCCTTGGTGTTCATCTAGCGGAGAACTTCACTTATGTGTTACTGGACACTTACTTTAGTCCTGAGCTCTGTGTTCTGTCATGTAGCTTTATGTTGTGGGATGTAGCTCTGTGTTGTTTTAGCACCAGAACCCTGATTAGGTTGAAAATGACATTAAAAGTTTTATAAAGGGATTCACAAAGCCCTTTTTAAAAGCCTCTACTTTATTCTGGGTGTCTGAAAATTTCACAAAGTAGCTATTTTGTGTTTAGTATTTATTTTGCTATCAATTTTTTCCTTAAAGAAGAAAACAAGGCATTAACACTGAATGAAAGGGTGGAGATTTTTCATTCTTGGCAACCTTTAGGATCCTTTTTTTTTCATCGTTTGTGGTGATTATTAACTGTGATATCTTTCATCAGGATCCAGACTCTCTGAAGAAGACTCAAGGAGTTGGTCCAATCCGCAAAGTACTTCTCTCTAAAGAGGACCATGAGGGGCTCGGGATCTCGATCACAGTGAGTTCTAGCTTGAGCTTCCGTATCTTCTATGTTGTGTCTATAATTCAAATCGATCAGAATGGAGAATGCTGCACTGTAGACTTTGCGTGTAAACGTTTACGCTAGAGGTCGACCGATTCAGCGGTTTTCTCAGTTAATAGCAACAGATAGACAATCTCGGCAAAAATCCATACAGACAGTTTTTCCGGGTTGCATCTGCATTGGAGGATTATACAGTATGAGAGCGGCCTCTACAGGTGAATCACTGATTCTACATGTTGTTTTATAGTGCATTAACTGAAGTTAGCAGATAAACAATACTTCAAAAGCATTTATTAACTTTAGTTAATGTTACATGGGCTTTAAAGCATTACTATTCCACGTCATTCTTGAATTAGCCATCTTTAAATGTCCTCACAAATGCCATAACGTTTGAAATTACATTAATTTTTATTATTATTTACACGGTGTGTTTGATTATTTTATTTTTAGTATCCATTTTTAAAACTACCGGTTGATTATCGGCAAGTGCTCTCCAACCAGGCTATCGGTAAAATCAGTCGACCTCGAGTTTTCCGCTGTGACATTCGTGTGCTTCTGATCTCCCAGGGGGGTAAAGAGCATGGTGTTCCCATCCTGATCTCGGAGATCCACCCGGCCCAGCCTGCAGAGCGATGCGGGGGGCTGCACGTGGGAGATGCCATATTAGCCGTTAACAACATCAACTTGAGGGACGCCAAGCACAAAGAGGCGGTGACCATCCTCTCCCAGCAGGTTAGTGCCTCTGCTGTGATTTGTAAGAATCAGCGTTACACGTACAACAGCTCAGGGACTGTTTTATTGTGTTATCCTACAGAGGGGCGAGATCGAGTTCGAGGTGGTGTACGTGGCGCCGGAGGTGGACTCGGATGACGAGAACGTGGAGTACGAGGACGAGAGCGGGCATCGCTATCGGCTCTATCTGGACGAGCTGGAGGAGGCCGGTAGCCATGGAAATGGACATGCTGATTCGGCGTCGCTGCAAGGCAAGAACAATATATCATCATGTTATATATTATTAGATTCGAGTGTCATGGAGATTCAATAACTGGGATCTACATCTGGTATACCTCCAAATTTATCTACCAAGTCCTTACCACACGTCTCCGCGTTGTTCAGGTGTCTTTTAAACTCGTGTCTCTTCTTTTGTTTGCAGTTGTGGAGAAGCATCTGATGGCAGATACAGCCGAGAACGGAGACACGGGCATCTCCAGCGAGAGCCCTTCTGAGGAGACGCCCTCTAAGACGGCCGAGTCTCTTCAGAACTCCTCATGAAGAGCCAGGCGAGACAGAAGGAACTCCGGTCCCCCACGTCACAGGGGGAAAAACAAAGACCGTGTATGATAGCTGTAATATACCAAGAAGTGTGTTTTGTACCGTATGGACATGACACCGATTCAGAGTCCACTGGAGACCACACCGAGAAGAAACAAAGCGAGAACGGCTTCTCACACCGGAGTCGTATCCAGGGGCGATGCCTTCTGAGTTATCGTTTGTGGTCAGAAAAAATGGCTGCGTTTGGTGTGTATTTACAGAGAAACAGCTCCAGATTCATGGGATAATGTGACGGGTGTATTTTTCTTTTCTTTTTTTTCTTTTTTTTTTATTATATATATCCTTTGTGTGCAGTTACTGATCCCCCCCCAGCAGGTGAATTAGACCTGAGCTCTAACGCTGTACTGGGGTATTAATAAAAATAATCTAATCTCTTCTTTCTGTAAATGAATCGGATATAACATTGGAGGTTAGCATACGGCATCTAATCATGGTTGTGTGTAAGGGTCAATCCGTCTCAAATCGCTAGATCTTTAAAAAAAACTGAGCATCTCAGATTTGCTTTGTATTTTCTAGGAAATAATGTAATTCTCGAAAGAAATATTGGGCAAAGATTCAGGCTTGTAGATGTAGAAGTAAAAAAAGGGGGACATGGCCCTGTAAAATCCAGTGCTACATTTAAGGTCCATATGTTTTAAATAATTCATGCATAATATTCAGGGACCGTAGTGTAATATTTGAACTTCTAAAACAGAAGGTCCCATGATGAATATTTGCAAGATTCAATCTTTCAAAGATTTCAATTTCCTCCATCCAGCCTGAATAGTCCAAGGGAAACTTGAAGAGCTTTTACAGGACCACGGCCCCTTTTAATGCATCTTTATCTCTGCAATCAAAAATCGACGGTTATTTGGGAGGCTTCTGGTGATTTCATGATGATTTTCCTGTTTTGTACATGTCATTTTTAGCGTCTTCCTGGTGTCGTTTCCACTTGTGGTAGGGTTTGGTGTAATGTTATGATTCAGATCATCTGAGGGATTGTGTGAAATGTATTTACTTTATTATCCAGGGTAAGAGGGATTTGTCCTGCTGAGTGAGTATGCACTTAAATTCATTTCCAAGAAAAAAAGAAATGACTTTGCAGTGAAGCCTGCCTCGTTTATTGTCATCGTATATCCCTGTTTGCCCAAACCACAGCCATTCCTGCACATCAGCGCTCTGATTGGACACTAAAACACAGACTAAGGCAGAGAGTGATATCTGACCGGTGTAGCTACAGTGCAACTATTGAATGTGTGTGAATGTGAAAAAGGGGACAGAAATCAAGAATACCTGCTGCAGACATTGAGAGAGAAAGTGTAAATTAATAGTAAGAATCTAAGATTTCTCATGACATAAATATTATTCCTGAATTTATAACATTTTATTAATTATATACACATGAAAACGTAATTTCACACAGAGCTTTTTAAAATGTTAGTGATTTTACAAGAAACCTTTCACCAGATCAGCATGTTTGCAAATATATATATATATTGACACACGCACTATATTTCCAAAAGTATTGGGTCACCTGGTCATTAGTACGGTATGTGATTTTTGCGCATTGGATTCCACATTTACTCCCAATTTGCTCTTATAATTCCCTCCACTCTTCTGGGAAGATGTTCCACTAGATTTTGGAGTGTGTTTATGGATATTTGTGTTTATCAGCCACAAGGGTGTTATGAAAGGCAGGTACTGATGTAGGTGAGGAGACCTGTTGTGCAGTCAGCGTTCATATTCATCCCAAAGGTGTTCAGTAGGGATGAGATCAGAGCTCTATAGTAGAACATTCAAGATCTTGTTCTACAAAGCATGTAAACCAGATCTTTGTGCACAGTGGCATCACCATGCTGGAACAGGTTTGGGCTTCCAAGTTCAAGTGAAGCAAAATTTTATTAAAGCGCCATCTAAAGACATGCAGATTTGTGGTAGGGGTTTGGAAAAGAACCACATATAGCGGGAAAGGTCAGGTGACCCAATACTTTTGGAAATAGTGTTTGTGTGTGTGTGTGTGTGTGTGTGTGTGTGTGTGTGTGTGTGTGTGTGTGTGTGTAAAAAATATATACAAAGATTTGTAAGGGGGACAACTTCGAGATTTATTTCCAAAATTGTGTTAGCTGTTGATGCGTCCTGCGTCTCAAATCACATACTTTTCACCTCCGTACAAATGTAGAAAATATTGAAGTATTTCGGTGTGTATGTGGTTTAAGACGCAGCTCAGGTCTTGTTTAACCTGCTGGAGTGTTTAAGCCAAACGATGGGAGAATATAAATTCTGGGCCATTTCTATGTAACGCAAGAGTTATCAATGCAAAGGCTCTGATTATGCGTGTTATAAAGTAGAAAAAGAGAGTAGGGATAGAACAATCGAGCTCGCCAGGTGCTTTTAGGAACAATCTAAACACAGAACGTCTATGGAAATGTTTCCCAGTCATAGAGAATATTAACATTTACCCCAGATGTGTTGAAAAATGACCCAAAAAAAGACTTTGTATAATACTTAGAGCTCCTAGAACACATTTTACACATCCCAATGTACATTTCAAATGAGGATCGAATATTCAGAGTTTTCAAATGATAAAATGTGAATAATGTAAATAAAATTCTCACATAATTCACTGTTGCTGCTTTCAGCAGTTCAATTAGCGATCAACACTAAATATTTCAGCCACAAAACAAAATATTTTTAAACTACCAACACATCTGAGGTACATGTTAATAGTATTTACAGCTTTGTCACGTTTTCTCGAACATTCTGCATTTACGTTTTACTTTAAAAAGATTTGTTAGGTACTAGCTAGCTGAATCAATCTCCTCAACCATTAGCTAGCGTACGCTGAGGTGGGGTTGCCTAGCGTTAGTGCTCTTTCAATTCCTGAAAAACAATAAAAACAGGAATATTGGAGGATATAGGAAGGTTCTGAATGGAATCAGAAGTTGATATGAAACAGCTTGGCTTACAATTGATCACGTTTTGCTTCTTCGAGAAACTACTTCCTGAGAAATATGTGCAATATATATATATGGGTGAGACTTGAGGTGAACAGTTTGTTCTTCACCTAGCAATTATGTACATTTGCTGTTATAGGAAATATATAACAGCAAAAAAAAAAAAAAAGTCACTAATACTTTTATTACTTTTTCCTTTAACTGCATACTTTTTTTTCTGTAGCATAGATTTTTCCTCACAAAACATCACTGGTATCTTCTACTTCCATTATTGTAGCTCCACCTCATCATGATGTCCTTGATCCTCTCTTGAAGCTAATAACGGGAAAAAAAACACATCTGGGAAAAAACAACACAATCAAACCCTGGCCTTTGACTCAGAGAGCTATGGGGTTTGTGTCTGTTTGTGTGTGTGTGTGTGTGTGTGTGTTGCAGTAAAATATTAACAAACCTAATTTATTACGCAGATGATTACTATCCAATAATCTTTATCTTAGAAATCTCTGCAACAGTATTTTACCTGCTTTCTCTTCTGAGGCATTTATTTTTTTCCCAGATGGGAATTCCTTAGACCCTAAAAAATTTGTCATCTTGTGGACATTATGGATCATGTTTTCTGTGACTGATGTATTTTGTAAGACTTCGATCACAGTCACTGCATGCCACAGGAAACACCAACAAAGCCGAAAGCATTGATCCTGGGTTTTAAATTCATCTCTTCTTCATATGGTTTCCCGGTGATTGTTAACTTGCTGTTTGTCACATAATATGTACTTCTTCTGCAAACTAGGCATGTGCCGATAATCAGTTGCCCGATACACCATGATAATTAACTCAGATGGTGTTGCAGATACTGTAGATTATCCATAGTACCTAGGAAACTGTGTAAAACAAATACAAAGAAAACAAAGGGTTTCCCTTTTCTTTTTTTTGCAAATTCGCATGAAGGAAATCTTTTAACTGTATTAAAGAATAAACCAAACTGAAAAGACTTTATATCGGTACATGTCTACTGCAACCTGAAAGGTTTGGTATAAATGTCATATCGGTATTTATTGCATAACAAATATTGGAATAAACTTATTTGCTCGTTTCAGCTTGGCTTCGGCTCTGCTAGTGTACAGTGCTGTTGAAGGAATACTCCAGAGTTTTAAGACTTCCAGAATGGATGGATTGATTGATTCCAAAGGGAAATTGTATTGTTGCAGCAGCCATTTTACAGACATACAGCAAATGTACAAGCAACAAGAAGTAGAAGAATATTAGAACAAGGTTATATTTAAAGATCATGATAAGAAAGATGGTAAAATAATCTAAAAATAATAAAAAAAAAAATTCTTTCCTCATGAAAGTCTGAGGGCAGTTGAACTTGGCCTATTTCCGTTTCTAAAACCCTGTTTCCAGATGGAGCTCTTTCCAATTGGAAACCACTCACTGCTGCTGAGGATGGTTCTACATGATGATCATGCAGATTCATGAGATTACAGTGGATTAAGGTGAAACTCAAGAACCATGAAGATGGATTTGGACTGTAATTCATGTAAACAGATTTGGCTCAGGGCTGCAATTCCCAGGAACAGTTTTGCACTCAAGTCTCAATCAGTAAACAGCTGGTGATGACTAACAATAACAGTAACAATATATCCATAGAGAACAGTACATTCTAGATTATCTTCATATTTTATATAATCTGTATATACATTCCATATTGTGGAACACATTCTCCACACACATCTGTTCTAATCAAATTTTACACACATTCTGGTGCATCTCAATAAATTCGAATATCATTAAAAAGTTGATTCATTTTTTTAATTCAATACAAAAAGTAAACTTGTATATTATACAGATTAATCACACACACACACTGGTTTATTTTAACTGTTTATTTCTTTTTATTTTGATTATTTCGGGTCACGTTAACAAAAACCCACCAATTCACTCTCTCAAAACATTAGAGTACTTCATAAGACCAATCAAAAAATTTTTTTTGTGAATTGTTGACCTTCTGGAAAATATTTTAATTTACTGTGTATGTACTCAATACTTGAACCCAGCCATTATGGATGCACAAGCCAGTGCACTCTTAGTGCCGGTCCCAAGCCCGGTAAATTGGGAGGGTTGCGTTAGGAAGGGCATCCAGCGTAAAAACATGTGCCAAATCAAATATGCGGGTCACAAATAAGAATTTCATACCGGATCGGTCGAGGCCCGGGTTAACAACGACCGCCACAGGTATCGTTAGCCGACAGGGTACCGTGGAAATTGGGCTACTGTTGGTCAAGGAGGAGAAGGAGAGGAGGAAGATGTCTACAGAGACGGCAGGGAAAGGAGCAGTGTAGGAGACTGGAGGTTCGGGTTGGTACGTTAAATGTTGGTACTATGACGGTAAAGGGAGAGAGGTAGCTGATATGATGGAGAGGAGAAAGGTAGATATGCTGTGTGTTCAGGAGACCAAGTGGAAAGGGAGTAAGGCCAGGAACATTGGAGGTGGATTTAAACTGTTTTATCATGGTGTGGATGGAAAGAGAAATGGTGTAGGGGTGATTCTGAAGGAAGAGTACAGTAAGAGTGTAGTGGAGGTGAAGAGAGTTTCTGATAGGGTGATGATCGTGAAGGTGGAAGTTGAAGGATGATGATAAATGTCATCAGTGCCTATGCTCCACAAGTTGGCTGTGAGATGGAGGAGAAGGAAAGATTCTGGAGTGAATTAGATGAAGTGGTAGATGGTGTACCTAGGAAAGAACGATTGGTGATTGGGGCAGACTTTAATGGGCATGTAGGTGAAGGGAACAGAGGTGATGAGGAGGTGATGGGTAGGTATGGTTTTAAGGAGAGGAATGTGGAAGGGCAGATGGTGGTAGATTTTGCTAAAAGGATGGAAATGGCAGTGGTGAACACTTATTTTAAGAAGAAGGAGGATCATAGGGTGACGATAAGAGTGGAGGAAGGTGCACACAGGTGGACTATGTGCTATGCAGGAGATGCAACCTGAAGGAGATTGGAGACTGTAAGGTGTTGGCAGGGGACAGTGTAGCTAGACAGCATCGGATGGTGGTCTGTAGGATGGTTTTGGAGGTGAAGAAGAAGAGGAGGAGAGTGAGGACTGAAAGAAGAATAAGATGGTGGAAACTGAAGGAGGAAGACTGTAGTGTGAGGTTCAGGGAAGAGGTCAGACAGAGGCTCGGTGGTGGTGAAGAGGTGCTGGATGATTGGGCAACTACTGCAGGAGTGATGAGGGAGGCAGCTAGAAAAGTACTTGGTGTGACATCTGGAAATAGAAAGCAAGACAAGGAGACGTGGTGGTGGAATGAGGAAGTGCAGGAGAGCATAAGGAGAAAGAGGTTGGCAAAACAGAAGTGGGATAGACAGAGTGATGAGAAAAGTAGGCAGGAGTACAAGGAGATGCGGCAGCAGGTAAAGAGGGATGTGGCGAAAGCCAAGGAAAAGGCATATGAGGAGCTGTATGAGAGGTTGGACACTAAGGAAGGAGAAAAGGATTTATACCGATTGGCCAGGCAGAGGGACCGAGCTGGGAAGGATGTACTGCAAGTTAGAGCAGTAAAGGATGGAGAGGGAAATGTGTTGACTAGTGAGGAGAGTGTGTTGAGAAGGTGGAGGGAGTATTTTGAGCAGCTGATGAATGAGGAAAATCAGAGAGAGAAGGTTGGACGATGTGGAGTTGGTGAAGCAGGATGTAGATAGGATTAGTAAGGAGGAAGTGAGAGCAGCGATTAAGAGGATGAAGAGTGGAAAGTCGGTTGGACCAGATGACATACCGGTAGAAGCGTGAGATGTTTAGGAGAGATGGCAGTGGAGTTTTGACCAGATTGTTTAACAGGATTTTGGAAGGTGAGAAGATGCCTGAGGAATGGAGAAGAAGTGTGCTGTACCGATCTTTAAGCATAAAGAAGATGTGCAGTCTTGCAGTAACTACAGGGGAATTAAGTTGATCAGTCACACCATGAAGTTATGGGAAAGAGTAGTGGAAGCCAGGCTGAGAGAAGAGGTGACCATCTGTGAGCAACAGTATGGTTTCATGCCGAGGAAGAGCACCACAGATGCCTTATTTGCTTTGAGGATGTTGATGGAGAAGTATAGAGAAGGACAGAAGGAATTGCATTGTGTATTTGTGGATTTAGAGAAAGCGTACGACAGAGTGCCAAGAGAGGAGTTGTGGTATTGTATGAGGAAGTCAGGTGTGTCAGAGAAGTATGTGAGGGTGGTGCAGGACATGTATGAGGACAGTGTGACGGCAGTGAAGTGTGCAGTAGGTACGACAGACTGGTTCAGGGTGAAGGTTGGACTGCATCAAGGATCGGCCCTGAGCCCTTTCCTGTTTGCAGTGGTGATGGACAGGTTGACGGACGAGGTCAGACAGGAGTCTCCTGGACTATGATGTTTGCGGATGATATTGTGATTTGTGGTGAGAGTAGGAGCAGGTTGAGAAGAGCCTGGAGAGGTGGAGATATGCGCTGGAGAGAAGGGGAATGAAAGTCAGTAGGAGTAAGACAGAGTACATGTGTGTGAATGAGAGGGAGGGAGTGGAGTGATGCAGTTGCAGGAGAAGAGGTGGAAAAGGTGGGGAGTTCAGGTACCTGGGGTCAACAGTGCAAAGTAATGGAGAGTGTGTTAGAGAAGTAAAGAAAAGAGTGCAGGCAGGGTGGAGTGGGTGGAGAAGAGTGACAGGAGTGATTTGTGATAGTAGGGTATCTGCAAGAATGAAAGGGAAAGTTTATAGGGCTGTGGTGAGACCTGCGATGTTGTATGGATTAGAGACAGTGGCATTGAGTAAAAGACAGGAGGTGGAGCTGGAGGTAGCAGAGCTGAAGATGTTGAGGTTTTCGTTAGAGTGACAAGGATGGACAAGATTAGAAATGAGTTTATTAGAGGGACAGCATGTAGGATGTTTTGGTGACAAGGTGAGGGAGTCGAGATTGAGATGGTTTGGACATGTGCAAAGGAGGGACATGAATTATATTGGTAGAAGAATGCTGAGGATGGAGCCACCAGGTAGGAGGAAAAGAGGAAGGCCAAGGAGGAGGTTCATGGATGTGGTGAGGGAAGACATGCAGGTAGTTGGTGTGAAAGAGGCAGATGTAGAGGACAGGGTGGTATGGAGACGGATGATCCGCTGTGGCGACCCCTAATGGGAGCAGCCGAAAGAAGAAGAAAGATGTACTTAATACTTGGTAGAGGCTCCTTTTGCTTTAATTACTGCCTCGGTGCCTCAAAACTGCGGAGTTGGTTTGGAAGCCCAGGTTTCTTTGACAGTGGCCTTCAGCTCATCTGCATTTTTTGGTCTCTTGTTTCTCATTTTCCTCTTGACAATAGATTATAGATTCTCCATGGAGTTCAGATCTGTTGAACTTGATGCTTTTGGCAGTGTGGGCAGGTTCCAAATCCTGCTGGAAAATGAAATCAGCATCTCCATAAAGCTGGTCAGCTGAGGAAAGCATGACATGCTCTAAAACTTCCTGGTAGACGGCTGTGCTGACCTTGGACTTGATAAAAAACAGTGGACCAACACCAGCAGATGATACGACTCCCCAAACCACCTCTGACTGTGCAAACTTTACACTGGACCTCAAGAAAATTGGATTCTGTGCCTTTCTTCTCTTCTTCCAGACTCTGGGACCTTGATTTCCAAATAAAATGCAAAAATATTTTTCCTTTAATCTGAAAAGACGACTATGGCTTACTGAGCAACAGTCCAGTCCTGTTTGTCCTTTGCCCAGGTAAGACACCTTTGACGTTGTCTCTGGTTCAGGAGCTGCTCAACACGAGGAACGCGTCACTTGTATCCCATGGAGGCTCTTGAAGCACTGACTCCAGCTGCAGGCCACTCTTTATGAATCTCCCCAAATTCTTGAATGGGCTTCGCTTCACCTTTTTCTACCACATTTTTTCCTTCCATTCAACTTTCCATTAATGTGCTTGGATACAGCACTCTGTGAACTGCAGCTTCTTTAGCAATGACCTTTTGTGTCTCACCCTCCATGTGCACCGTGTCAATGATCGTCTTCTGAACAACTGTCAAGTCAGCAGTTTTCCCCCATGATTGTGGAGCCTGAACCAGACTGAGACACAGTTTAAAGGCTCAGGAAACCTTTGCAGGTGTTTGGATTTAATGAGCTGATTAGAGTGTGACACCAAAAGTCTCCAATATTGAACTTGCACAATATTCTCATTTTCTGAGAAACTGAATTTTGGTTTTTGATTAACTATAAGCCAAAATCATTAACATATAAAGAAATCCATCCATCCATCCATCCATCCATCCTTCATTGCCTACAATATAATTAATGGACATTCTGCGTCCCTCCTCAATCTGGTTCCTTTCAAGGTTTCTTCCTCATACCATCTCGCTCTTTAGAGATGAATGAATAGGGACTGCAGTGTAAACAATGAAAAGTGTGTGGATGAGACACGAGTCTGATCAAGTCTTGTCTCCATCCTTGTGTGAGTAAAGTTTGCATGTTCTTGTATTTCAGTGGTGTGATTCCAACCTCTGATGGGTTTTCCATCTGGTCCCATGTGTCTCCTGCCTTGTCATATGTACTTCCGGAACCCCTTATGACCCCATGTGCAGGAGAAGCGGTATAGAAAATGAAAGGATAGATGGATATGCCACCAGATCAAAAAATAAGATATAAGTAACCTCCTTTCCTTCTTCTATAAAAAAGTTCCTTTGACTAAATAGAGGAATTGTGTAGATTTATTTCCATAGAACTTTGACTGAAAAACATGTGACATTGAGTAAAAATCAGGTTGGAAAACACTGGAATATTCCTTCAATAAGACACGCATGTTGTTCAGACACCAGGGGGCGATGTGATACTGAAATCCACTCGTGAGTACGTGTACGCATGCGTGCAAATAGTTCCAGTCTGTGCGATGGCATTTAGTACTACCATGTTGCCAGAAAATGCTATTATAAGCCAATTATTGTATATTATGATTGATGTGAATCTCTGTAAATACTCCAGCTCAGTTAAGTCTCATTATATTACACAACTGATCTGTTGAAACACACGCAGAGAACCCGTTGAGTCGATCCCCCCACCATCCCACTCTGCATGAAGAGACATGTCTGGACATATTTGGTGAAGCAGAAAAGTGCAGAGCTCTGAAAATGAGAGAAGCTTCTTGCATGCTTTCTTGTTCAACATGCCACGTTCACACGTCGGTGTGAACCAGAAGACGAGAACGGAACGTCCAGGGGCGCCGTGCAGAAAATGTTGCCTACACCCTGGTGTGAAAAGGCCTACACACAAACACATACCAAAGTCTGCCCTAAGAATCAAATCACTAATCATCTAAGCCTTTAGTCTTAATGATAACCTGCAATAGTGTGACGTGGTGCATGGAGCTACTTCACTTCAAATGCTGTCCAGGTGCAGGAAGTAAGGAAGTTCTGTAAAGCTGCTTTGAGACAATGTCTGTTGTGAAAAGCGCTATAGACATAAACTTGACTTAAATACAACCCTTATGCTTTTGCAAAAATTTAAATCAATGATATCCTGGTAATGAAATAGCCAGCGATCAGGCATAACATTATGACCACCTGCGTAATATTGTGTTGGTCCACCTTTGCTGCAAAAACAGTCCTGACTCTCATCAAGCATTAACTTGTTTGAGCAATTTGAGCTACAGTAGCTCGTCTGTTGGATCGGACCAGAGTTCAAACACCCTTTGGTTCACCACTGTTCCTTCCTTGGAGCACTTTTGATAGATACTGACCACTGCAGACCAGGAACATCTCATAAGAGCTGTAGTTTTGGAGATGCTCTGACCCAGACGTCTAGACACTCGCCTATTTTTCCTGCTTCAAACATGTCAACTTTGAGGACAAAATGTTCACCTACTGCCTAATAAATAAATCCACCCACTAACAGCTGCCACGATGAAGAGATAATCAGTGTTCTTCACTTCACCACTCAATGTTTTAACATCATAATGTTCTGCCTAATTGGTGTATTTACTGTTGATATGCAGAAGCTGATGGTTTTCTTACAAGTTCCTGCTCTACAGCAGCTACAGCCAGACATTTCCTCAGCTTCGCTTTACTTTAATATGTTACATCTCACTGGTACAAAGAGCTCGCACTGGAGACATCTTCCAGAAATGCTGCTCAGAAAAACATTTAGTATTCATCTCACCTTTTCTGTTACTATACAAACAATTATGTAAGGGGAACCAGGAGCTCAGTGGTTAAGGCTCTGGGTTGCTAGTCAGGAGTTTGGATCCCAGAATTTCCAAGTTGCTACTCTTGGGGCCCTTGAGTATGGCCCTTATCCCTCTAAGGGCAGATGAATGAAATTCCTTGAATACACATTTGATGTAGATTATTGTCATCAAAGTTGTTTGCAAATGAACTGAATCTACATCATTCCTCCTTTTCTTCTATTTGTATTCATTATTTATTTATTTTTTTTAGAGTGAAAGAATTGCTGAATACTTGTATAGATTTTTTTTTGGTTCTGGTTGCAGATGGGTAAGTGGTAACTCAGTGGTTATGGCTGCCTCTCTTTGGGCCCTTGAGCAGGGCCCTTAACCCTCTGGGCTCCATAGGCACTGTACAAGGTGGTATCAAAAAGTTTTGAGACTAGTTTTGTAACAGATGGCAGCACAAAGCTGGATGCAGAGTCACAAGGAGCACCGAACTTCACAAGTCAGTGTGCCAAAAGACATCGTCCTGTGTACATGGTGGAGCTGTGCAACTGGTGCTAATCTGACCACGTGCGCATCCCGTCACCGCAACTTCCTAAAACTGTGATCATAAAAGTATTCTTAAAATAAAAAATGGAAAACCTTTAATGCGAACCTTTTAAACTAACAGGGAACATTTCAATTTCTGGCATTTCAGCAGAATGGCAATTATCTCATTCATACAAGTGAGCAGTTTAAGGCTAAGGGCCCAGCAGTGGCAGCTTACTGGTGGTGGATTTGAACTCACAACCTTCTGATCAGAAGTCCAACATCTTAAAAACTGTAACTTTTTCCATGATTTTCTTTAATGATGAAACATTTCGTTCACCCTTTTTCGAATGTATTACGGAACTAGAACCTGTCCATCAGGGTCCATGAAGGGGGCCAAAACTTTTAGCATTGCTATTGAATGTCATATGTAGGCAGTTTTTAAATGTTCTAAAAGGGTTTGAAGGGAGAAAACACTGTAACATGAATTATAATATCCATATTAAATGCAAAGTCAAGGCCGGGGGGCGGGAGGTGGGTTTGAGCGAAAGGGGGGTGTAAACTTTTGCACTCAACCGCATGTAATATATGAATGGGGATTATTAATAGGTTTGAACTGCAGTGTAAATGGGGGTCAGCTGCTGTTCATAACTGATGCAATGCCGTCACATTCCAACACACACACACAAGTTTTCCTCCTGCACTTCTGGTGGAAGTCTGACAAGCAACACACAATTAATGTGTTCAACTGGTGTGTGTGTGTGTGTGTGTGTGTTTTTATCCCGACTCATAATGCACATCCTGTGTGTTCAGGAAGTGTGAGCAGCCAGTAGATCAGTGTTTCTGTTTTACAGCCGTGTGTGTGGAATGCAGGAGGTTTCCAGCATGTCGCTCTCACAGATCACAACTGCCCCACACACACACACATACACACATTCTCACGGTGGTGAGACAGCCCGAGACAGCCAGGTCAACTGCTGATCCAGCATTCACGACTCTGCTCACAGCTGAAGGGCAGCGCTGGGAGTCTCCGAGCTGAACTCTTCACACAGAAACCACGCAGGAACATTTCAGCAATGTCAGACATTCTCGTTCTCTCATGCCGGTAAAGACCACATGACATGTCCACGTCTCTTTAAAGTCTCTTTAATGCAGCAGCAGCAGCACACGCCCAGGCGGAGCTTTGCGGCTTCGAATACGCCACGCCCGTCTTTTCGTCTTCTCTTCACAATATACATTTTTGAATCTGTATAGGGAATATGCACACTGGATAAAAAAACAAAACAAAACGTCACACTGACAACAGTACCACTGCATATGGCTCAGAGAAACAGAGGAAGTGTGTCCTTGGAAAAGAGGAAACCAGTCCTGTTTGGAGCAGTTCGGCGAATCAAAGGAAGAAAAAAAACCAAACAAACAAAAAAAAAAAAAAATGACGTCACCCTCAGAAAACTAGATGTTCAAATTTTTGTAGTCCGTTTTCTCGTGATCACAATTTTCCCTTGATCTCGACATGAAAGCCGTTTTCTTGTGATCACGTATTCATTTTCTCCACATGTTCTCCACAAATGGTTATGCTATAGTCCATGCCTTTAGAACACGCTTTTATGCCGAATACACCGAAAAATTCAATACTGATCACCAGGAAACAACATTTATGTCGAAATCACGAGAAAATAAAGTCACGATCACAAGTAAGCAACTTTTATGTCGAGAGAAAACAAAAAAGAAAAAATTTTAGGGCTTCTGTAGATAAAACACCATCAGTGGCGTTAAAAAAAAAAAAAAAAAAAAAAGAAAAGACGACGTTCTGTCATTCGTTCTGAAATGCTGAATATACATGATTGCATGGCAGAAAGAAAGAGAACCCTGTTCCAAAAAAAAAATAAAACTGATAAAACTCTTAAGACAAAATATATTCAATTTGCACAGCAGTTTAAAACACACACACACACACACACACACACACACACACACACACACACACACACACACACACACACACACACACAGCATCGACGTTTCCTCTCGCACATCGAGACGGCCATCTTTTTCAGCACGGGTATGCAAAAAAAAAATCACTCCCTGGTATAAAAAAATAAGTTATAAGAAGGTCCCGGAGATGTTTATTTTTTTTTCAGGTTCCACTCAGGCTGCTGCCCTCAGGGTCGGGTCTGTGTGGGATGGAAGCATTGATCCTGCAGTCACGGGTTGCTAAAAACCCCTTTGCCTGAGGTCTCTGATATTCCGAACAGCCTCCGTTCTGCAGAACTGCAGGATTCCTGCCCTTAGGGCTGTCGTAAACCCCCTCAGAATGGTTCGACCTGCCAGGTTTGGCTCCATCTGAATGGTTCAGTCGGTCCCTTTTGACCTGGGGTGTCTGGTATCCCCCAGACTGGTTTTCTCCCACCACCTTTCTGTAGTTGCCGTTGTCTGCGGCTTTAAATGAGGAGCTTTTGCTGAGCACGACCCCGGGGACGCTGTAGCTTGGGTCCGGAAACACGTCCTTGCGGAAGGTGTGGCGCTCGATGATGGGCGTGGCATACTCCGGCTCCTGGTTGGTCAGGGGGAGGGCGTACTGATTGGCCGTGTGCAGGTAGTCGTAATGAGAAGTGGCCTCGCCGAGATTTTCCTTAGGATTGTCCGTGTCTATGGGCCGGAAGGTGGAGCCTTTCCTGGATACCGTCCCTACGCCGAGCATCAGCGGCTGCTGGTAGTCTGACAAGAGAGTGAGAAAAGAAAAAGAAATCAAAAAGAGAGGTCCGAGAATGAGATTAGATAAGAGTGAGAGATCAGAAAGTGAGATTGGAAAGAGATAAGAGCCTGAAATCATAGTGAGATTAGAGAGTGTGAGATCAGAAAGAGATTAGAGTGAGAGATTGGAAAGAGATCAGAGCGAGAATTCAGAGAGAATTCAAAAGGAGCTCAGAAAGAATTCAAAAAGAGATCATGCTGAGAGATCCGAGTGAGATTTAAAAAGGGGTCAGAAATTGAGATTAGAAAAGAGATAAGCATGAGAGATCGGACAATGAGATTGGAAAAAGATCAAAGCATGAGATCATAGTGAGATTAGAGTGTGTTTGATCGGAAAGAGATTAGAGCCAGAAATTGGGAAGTGAGATTAAAAAAATCAGAGAAAATTCAGAATGAGATAATGAGAGATTGAAGTGAGAATTGAAAAATCAGATTTAATTGGGACAAAGGCATCAGACACGTTCACCTTTACCCACAACATTTTTTCTTTTTTTTATGGTTTTAATTTAACTGTATAAAATTACACTTGAGGTATCAGACAGTGAAACTGAAAAGAGATAAAAATGAATGGTTTTAATTGAACCTTACATCAAAACATACAAGTTTATAGAAGCCATGCAATGCAAAATATACTAAATAAAACAAGATCTGAGATTAGAAAATAACAGGGATTAAAAAAAAAAAAAAAAAAAAACAGACTTGACTTCAAAAAGATCCTGGAAATGAACTGGGGAATGTAAAAAAAATAAAAAAAAAAAAAAAAAAAAAAATTGCTAATTTAAATAATAAATTCTATTATTTCAATCATGGATCAAATCCTCCACCCAGCTAGAGGGTTAAATATGATAATTTATTAACCTAATAGATTTCCGGGTCAAACCGGAATCAGGCGGATAAGCGAGGCATCTGACTGACCTGCCATGTCGCTGGTGACAAGGTCCATTTTAGGAAGATGCTCTTTCTCTGAGCTGTAGCTGAAGGTGAACTCTGTGGACTGCTGCCTGGCAGACGGAGGTTTCACCTGCTTCCAGCAACCTGGACGTGGAAAAACAGGAACCAGTTAGAAAAATGTAATGAAAGCACTACAGCATTAAACCAGGCATTGCTGTGTCTGAGAGAAAAAGGAAAGCTCAGGAGAAAGCCTGCAGCGGTGGTGATGCAGAAATTAAACAAAACGTGACCTGCTTATTAACATTTCACAAAAGTTTATTTCGAGCCTAAAAACCGCCTCGAGCTGTTTTGCGCAAGACTGATTTGTATTTCTAATTTTTTTTAGATATAGACACAACCATGTTTCAACAGGAATAAATCAAACACAAGGTTACAGTTTATTTCCCACCAAACAGAGAGCTGACACGACTGTTCAGATGAATATGGCGGATGTGCTCGGATTAAAGCTTGTTCCTTTGTGTAAATGACTGTTTGGTTTCTCAGCTTGAAGCAACAACCGAAATGCTTATAAACATAAAAGAAATCTTGCATGTTTTTTTTTACAGTCTTTTTTTTCAAAACATTCAACAGTTTGTTCTAAACTTGCGATCTGATTGGCTGAACACAGGTTGCTAAGTAACCACAGCAAAACAAACAACACATCCTGTACGTGGTGTTCATTCGCTTGTTTTGTTTAAAAATGAAAGTGATGAAATTACTGTTTATAAAAAATATTTCAAACATGCCTATTCAGTCATAGTTATTTGGGATTGTGGGATTCTTGAACAACATGAACTTCATATAAATCACAATGAACTTTTTAAAAAGGAACAAGTGTGTGACAGGAAATGGGAGTCATATATCCTCTTCTTGCAAAGTTATGCCATAGAACAGAACAACCCTGAACTGCCCCGCCCTGAACTGCCTCGCCCTCGACAGCCCCGCCCTCGACAGCCCGATCTCACCCTTATTTACCCCATACCGTGTTCCACTAGATTGTCTAAAATCTCTGAATACATTGCTCTGGTTTTAATGTTTTGTAGACTGGGTGCTACACTAGATGCTAGACTGGATGTTAAATTGGAAGTTAGACTGGATCTTAGATTGGATGCTAGACTGGATGTTAGGTTGGATGCTAGACTGGATGTTAGGTTGGAAGTTAGACTGGATGCTAGACTATGTTAAATTGGAAGTTAGAATGGATGCTAGATTTGATGTTAGATTTGATGTTAGACTGGATGCTAGACTGGATCTTAGATTTAATGTTAGATTAGCTGCTAGACTGGATCTTAGATTGGATGCTAGACTGAATGTTAGGTTGGAAGTTAGACTGGATGCTATATTGATCTTAGGTTTGAAGTAAGACTGGATGCTAGTTTTGATGTTAGACTGGATGCTCGGTTGGAAGTTAGACCGGATGTTAGGTTGAAAGTTAGACCGGATGTTAGGTTGGAAGTTAGACCGGATGCTAGACAATGTTAAATTGGAAGTTAGACTGGATGCTAGATTTGATGTTAGATTAGCTGCTAGACTGGATCTTAGATTGGATGCTAGACTGAATGTTAGGTTGGAAGTTAGACTGGATGCTATATTGATGTTAGGTTTGAAGTTAGACTGGATGCTAGATTTGATGTTAGACTGGATGCTAGACTGGATCTTAGATTTGATGTTAGATTAGCTGCTAGACTGGATCTTAGGTTGGAAGTTAGACTGGATGCTATATTGATGTTAGGTTTGAGATTAGACTGGATGCTAGTTTTGATGTTAGACTGGATGCTAGATTGGAAGTTAGACTGGATGCTAGGTTGGAAGTTAGACCGGATGTTAGGTTGGAAGTTAGACCGGATGCTAGATTAGGTAAAATTGGAAGTTAGACTGGATGCTAGATTTGATGTTAGATTAGCTGCTAGACTGGATCTTAGATTGGATGCTAGACTGAATGTTAGGTTGGAAGTTAGACTGGATGCTATATTGATGTTAGACTGGATGCTAGACTGGATCTTAGATTGGATGCTAGACTGGAAGTTAGACTAGTTGCTAAATTTGAAGTTAGACTCAATGCTAGATTTGATGTTAGATTGGATGCTAGTTTTGATGTTCGATTGGATGCTAGACTGGACATTAGATTGGATCTTAGATTAACTGCTGGATTGAATGTTAGACTGAATGTTAGATTGGAATTATTGTGCACTTTAGAACATTGATCATATGTGGTAATGTAAGATGTTGATGGTACACTGTAATTAAAGGAATAGAGAAAATGAATTAATAAATAATCTCTTTTTTGTTTGAGCTCAGAAACAATACAAAACCACTTTGTCCTTTTTCTGCTTTTAAAATTAAATCCAAATAAAGGAACAAAGGCGTCGTATTTCTCTTTTTTGGTGTTAAATTTGAGAGTAAAAAAAAACAAATGAGTGCAACACACATGTAGCAAACACCAACAATTTAGTTCGTTTTTATTTGAATATGACTAATTATTAAAGTTCAGCAGGTAACATTAACCCTAGTTTTGGTTTTTCTCTTAACAGAACGCAGCAGCTTGGTGTGTATTTACACACTCTGTGTTTATAGATGGTCAGGACGATGTTGCTGCTTCACCCAGGTTCCTTCTGGAGCTTTCTAGTGTGTTTACAGCTGCGTGTGTGAAGCAGTGTGAAGTACAGCGATGTGTGGAAATAAATATTCTTCTCTTACTCGCGTCAGGGTTTCGTGTATTTTGGTGTTAAATGCGTTAGGAGAACAGCAGGACTGTGAAACATGACAGAATGTGAGTTTAAAGAGTATTGTTTCAGTTGATCTCGGCTTTGATCCCACAGATATTAAAGAGACTCAGTTAGGGGTTGAACTGAACAATGAAGAAAAAATTGTTTTTATACTTTTGGCCAAACACTGAAATTCAATGGAGAAAATTTTAGGGCTGAGTTTATGGACTGACCTGTTTGTGGAAGATCTGCAGCGTCGTACCCGTTCTCTTTGCTCTTCTTCCTGGAGAGAC
The DNA here is from genome assembly GCF_014805685.1 of Silurus meridionalis. Classification (NCBI taxonomy): domain Eukaryota; kingdom Metazoa; phylum Chordata; class Actinopteri; order Siluriformes; family Siluridae; genus Silurus; species Silurus meridionalis. The sequence goes on from NC_060906.1 coordinate 21,982,232, forward strand.
AGAGCGAAAGGGTCAATTTAAGTGGCACAAAGTCAGGGAAGAGACAGAGAGTGGAAGACAGAGACAGAAATAAAGAAAACAGAGAGAGGGAGAAAGAGCGAGAGAGAGTCAAGAAAGAAGGAAGAGAGACAAAAAACAAGGAGAGGGAGAGCAACAGAAAGAGGGGTAGTGAGACAAAAAAGAGAGAGGCAGGAAGAAAAGGGAAAAATTAAGTTGAAAAGAAAGATAGAGAAGGTTGAGAGACAAAAGGACACAATTAGAGTTGGTGAGAGACATGGATACAAAAAAGGACAAAACCAAAAGAGAGAGAGAGAGAGACTCAGCTTCATACAATGAATTAGTCAAGAGAGGGGGTGACAAATACAGGAAATAAAGGAAAAACAAGTAAAGCGAGAGAGAAGGATGAAGAAAAAAACAAAAGAGGGAGAGAGCGCTTAATGTGAGCAGTGTCTTTCCCTCGGGATCTCCCGCTCTCAGGTTATTGTTCCTGCTATACTCTACAGCTTTATCCTATTTTCTCCAAATCCCTCCATCCCCAGCCTGACAAAGAGCAGGGCAATCTCCTGACTCTGACCTTTGGCCCTCTGTCCCGTCTTTTCTTCTCCTCTCTCTTCCCTTCCTTTTTCTTTTCCACAGGCTGCGATACAATAAGTGTGATCAGAAGTAGGATAATATCTGCTGGTCCATCACTCACTTGTGTAGATCAGTGGCCCATATGCTTATTACCATAGACAACAAAAGCCACCACACACACACACACACACACACACACACACACACACACACACACACACACACACACACACACACACACACACACACACAGACACCTAGGAAATTAATGATCCCTGCACTCCTGTGTCTCACAACATGACAACGTCTATGATAAGGAAATGTGTCCACTTTACAGCACATCAATTCCTAGACTGATGTCCTCATCCAGAGCAACTTTGCACTGAAATTGCATTAAAGTCTCCACCAGTGAACCAGACATTCTGATGCTGGTTCATTAGAACACCAAGAACACCACCAACAGAGAACTTCCTTGGAGATGCTGGGGATTGAACCCAGGATCTCATACCGTACTTGCGAATACAAATCCACACGTCATGCTCAGTCACACATTTAGGCCATGTCCACACTAATACTTTTCCCTTTAAAAATGCTAATTGTGTCTGCGTTTTGGTCTTCCTTCCGCACCGACTCTGCGGTAGCAGAGCTTTCAAAGAAAAAAAGGAAAAAAATACCCTGAAGCGGATCCATTTTAAAATTTTCCAAAACAATAGTGTACAAGGAGCGTTTTTAGAAATGGAAAAAAAAAAAATACCGTTTTCAAATGTATCCGGATTGGCTTAGTAGTTTAACTTCACTCTAGGAATTAGGCATTATTTCACCTCCAAACAGTGCTGTGAAAAATCCTCTTCCTGATTTATTTATTTATTTATTGATTTTTTTTTTTGCATATTTGTCACACACAGGTTTTGGAGTGAAAAACTAAAGGCCGTTTATGTTTGAAAACCTCTCCACTGTGTCAAAACAATACTGCAAAGAACAGTGGGTCAAATTTGTTCCACAGCGATCTGAAAAAGTCATTGCCTTGTTTTTTTTATTTTCCAAACGCTCGACTGCTGTTGTTGCCGCATAGTGGTGGTACGAGCAGTTCTTGGGTTTAGGGAGCAATTACTTTTTCACCTAGGACCAGGTAGAGTTTCACAGCTTTTTTTTTCTCTTAATACATGAAAACCATATTTAAAATTGTGTATTTATTTGGGTTATCTTTGAGTAATATATATATATATATAAAAAATTCACAACACTGTACTTAGTCAAGGTTTAGCCGAGTGGTCACATGACCCAAACCAGAATTTTCGAACTAACTTTTTTCATTGACTTTCTGACTCATTTCTGTTCTCGAGTGCGAGAACTGTTTCTCGAGTGCGTTCTCTCAGCACCGCTGCTGCTAAGTGAATGACGTATCGCAACACTACGGAGACCGAGGCGTGTCCTGAGAGTCACATAGAATACAGATTAACATGGCAGAGGTAGAGCTGTAACTTCCTGCACACGCACCAGGAAAAGAACGTCTGGTTTTATTTTATCTTTATTCATTTTTTGCACTACAAAGGCGTGTTTGTGAAAGGGTTTGTAAAAGTTAGAAGCCAGAAGGCACCTAAGTAAATCGATGTCTGTCTGAACCGAAGAAATAAAAGTGATCTGTAGCATGCTAAATCTCAGAGCATCCTATTTTTCCATTGCATCGAATAGCATCAAAATTAGAACGCACTGCATCGTAATGGGGCGAATCGTATTGTATCAGCTGCTCTATTTGTACCCGAGTTATGCAGACGCACATCCCAAGGACATTCGCGATCGCATCACTTGAAATCCAGAACAAACATCTCTGCTGCGTTTCTCTTTAGAGATGTTCACTCATGTCGTAACAACAGCCTTAATGCATAGGGTGCACTTACTTTTGCAGCACTTTAAAAACGCAGATCGCAGACACCAGCACTAGAGCCACACACAGCACCGCAGACACCACGATGATGATCAGCTTCACTGTGGACAGGAAAGAAAAAAAAAAAAAGAATGAGACACAGTGACTATAAGGTGAACATTAAAGGGAAATATGTAGTCATTAAGATATCATGCAGGACATGTGGATGAAGCGGTACCTAGATCAGACTGAGGCAGGGGTTCAGGGATTTCCTTTTCCTCCGGTTTGGGTCGGTTGGACAAAACCTCCTGGGTGACCTGGGATGTTACGTTGACTCCTTCGAGCACTACTGTAGGATAACAGGATGAAGGAAGTTTCCAAATTTAGTACAATATTTATGCAACACAGTTTAATCCTTTTTTTAAAGGAAGCATGGGGTGACCCAGAATAGTCAAAGATTCAATGCCTCGATAGGAGGAGCCTGATTCAACTACCGGCCTCACAGTCCAATCTTCACAGAGGTGTTATGAAACGTGGATCAGGTCATTTGGGTTAAATAGGGGTGCTGCAATGTCTGATTTCACATAGAACTACTGGTTTTCTCCCAATAAGTTAATATACAGCCTGTAATTGTAATGCTGTGAATAAGAAGGTGAAAAGAAAGAAGCTTTCTCCCCCATGAGAATTTACCTTCCATGATCCGTAAACAAGACAGAAGAAAGGGATTTAAATACAGTATTTAACAATGTCTGGAATATCCTTTAAAGGTATATTCTGTTCCAATTTAATTCCAAAAAAATCTTTTGTTTGTTTTTCTGTACCACCGACGTTGCGCTGTGCTTAGAATGTGCCGGCAATTTAGCCGAATTCATTTAATTTGCCGACTTGCGACATGCAAAATCCTGCAGTGTGTGCATTTCTGTCTTTCTTATTTATCTCAGGTTTACTGATACAAAAGGTTTTTATACATTTTCTTGTGTATCTTGACTTGAAAATTCTCATTCGACTATGTAAATCCTTAATCGGGGACACCCCTAAACCGAAGGTTTGAATAAATAAATAAATTAATAAATAAAGACACCATTTTCTGACTTCATTCACATCATTGGGTCTGGAATCTATGGCTACATCCACATTAATTTGAAACCGATTTGTCACGTGCGTAACCATACACGATAGGAAACGAAATGTTTACAACTACTGGTCTGTGACATAAAATAGAATAAAAAATAAAAGAATGAAAGTGAAAATTTTATTAGACGAAAATAGAAAAAAGGAATTAGCAAATTTCCGCTAAAAACACAGTGAAATTAAATAAAGTAGAATTTACGGTATCTACGGAAGAAGATCATAAAGAAATACTATATACCAGTGGTGTAAAGTGTGAGTAAATTCAATTCAATTCTCAATTCAATTCATTTTTATTTGTATAGCGCTTTTAACAATGAACATTGTCTCAAAGCAGCTTTACACAGATAACATGGTGATTAAAAGTGAATATGTTCTTTATAAGTAAGTTTTTCCCTGATGAGAGAGCCGGTGGCGACTGTGGCAAGGAAAAACTACCCAAGAAGGCATAAGGAAGAAACCTTGAGAGGAACCAGACTCAAGAGGGAAACCCATCCTCACTTGGGTTGCACCGAATGTCCATTTATAGCAGTAAAGTAAATTATTGTACTTGTAATTTTTTGAATACTTTCTAGTTTTAGTATCAAATGTATAAACACGTTTTACACACCACTCAACTACATGACTCAATATGTTCTTTTTACATACTGTACTTTACACATTTTACACCTCTGTTCAAGACGTCATTGAGACTGAACACTCCAGTACCCACTTTTACCTCAGAGTAAAATTGAGTGACTGTAAAATACTAAATAATATAAGTAATAAAAATATTGAGATCTGCATCAAACCACTGTCAGCTCTGAATATATGGTTTTACTTTATCTAAAATTATTTACCTTGATTTGAGTTGTCCATTGAATACTAACGGTTCTTTTTCTTTGTGACATGAAACTCATTTTATTTGTAATTGAAGATTTTTGAAAGATTGTTATACTACTATACTACTTTTAACTCACAAAATGAGGACTTGTGCATCTTTGAGCTTGCGTTCACTAAAGGGTCAAATGCTCAAGTACTGTTCATATCAGATGATCGACGGTTTTACTCAGATCAACTTGAAAATGAAGTTTTGCAGTTAGGTACTTTTTTTTTAATTTTTTTAATAAAATACTCTGCTGCTCCAAAATTTGCTGCTCCACAGTGCAACATTTAGAACTACTTTCGTTTCTTTGGGGGGAAAAATATGCAATCTGCATATTAATTTAACAACATTATCAAGTGGACAGTAGACACAACAAATGCAGGATAACATGAACCACCATCTTGTTCGTTCTGAGGGCGAATGAGTCACATGACTAAAATTTCCCTTTGGTTTTTCAGTCTAATCTGCATAATGGACTTGGTTTTCAAATCTACCACTCACAGAAATCTCCATTCTGTGTACGCAAGAGCAACATGTAGAGTAAAAAGATGCGCTGAATTGTAATGGATGTAGAAGTATCTAAATTTACATGGACACATCCGGGCCTCGTTCCTCACACACGCTTACCTGGAGGATCTCTAAAGTAGGTGCATCCGAGGAGCTCTGTGCTCAACCCGATCCCCTGGTGCCACTGCAGAGGGACGACACGGACGTAACGTGCGGCGAAGGACGGGTGGAAAGTGTTGCGTTTCTGATACAGTTTGTCTACGTTCCCTTCGAAGATCTGCCAGATAAATATAACAGTGAATCAACTATCAAACAGCGACCTGAGTCATGTAACTACTCCACTTCACTGCCTTACCATATCCTCGGAGCTGTTGTACTGAGCGTATGTGCGCCAGCGGCTCTTTTCCTTGTACACGATCTTGTAGCTTTTCACGTAGTAGCCGGAATCTAAGCCCTTAGTTAATATCCCTGAAAATAGACACCAAATATATTAGTACACACAAAAACAAAAATTTGTATTGAAAATCTATAACCGAGGCCAAATAAACATTCAGCACAGGTGTCCACAAATTTTTGACCAAATATTGTGTTTAATGATAAAAGCAGCAAAAAAAAAAATATCTATGCATTTTTTATTATTTTTTTTTATAGTGATGACATCGCTTCGGTATTCTGTGTGCAGCAAGATGCAGCTCTACCTCTGCCATGTTAATCTGTTCTATCTAATCTAATTCTATGTGACTCTCAGGACACGCCTCGGTCTCTGCAGTGTTGTGAAACTTCATATTCAGCGGCGGTGCTGAGAGAACGCGCTCGAGAAACAGTTTAGCGAGAAGAAATCGATCTACATATCAATTATTGGTCACAAATTATTGTTCCCATTGTGAATAATTAAAATCGAATCTACTAATAATTATAGATGAATAAAGCGTTATTTTACAGATGCGATGATGTTGAAAACGATGCACAAATGCCATCTTGTATCTGATGCACACTTTTTAAAATCGATGCATCACATCGTTGACTTCTATGTCGATGCACTGAGGCGAATAACTGAATCCTGAAATCCTTTAAGAGAAAACAGTATATAAAACCATGCACACACCAGGATTCGTCAGTTTATCCATCGAATTATTCTGCTTTATACCTTTTTCTTTAGAATCACAACCCTAGTCTTTGGACTCTTATTTGGGATTTAGCCAAATTTGGTGGGGATTCGCCACAACATCCAGCTGCTGTGCAGCCCAGACGTCTCCCAGACACACGGTGCCTGAGTGGCGAACCAGAGACCTGTCATTACTTCATTTTTTTACCTGTCAGAACCTGAAAGCTTGCATGTTCCGCCATCGTGTGTAAAACCTACTCATTTGATGATACAGCAGTTCAAAAATATAAAAGGAGACCAATTCTGTCTGTTACTGTTAATGCTATTAATTACTAGATCAGAGTTTGGAAGTGACATTTGCATTTAAATACACATTTTCGATTACACAGTATTAATGCAACTACAACATACACATTTACTCAGTCAAAACAGTTTCCTGGGTACAAAAACAGTAAAGTGCATTTTATGTTAAGCCTTCCTGTGCAGATGTCTCTAGCCCTGCGTTGCTCCTGGTCTAACAAGGAAGATTCACATTAAATGTACATGTTTAGCCACAAAAGATGATCTACAACAAAAGCTATGCGGGTTGAGTGTGTAGTTTTGATTAATTAGAATAACCAACTATATGTACATTTGAACCAACAGTTTGAACCAAGCCATTTAGAACCATGCTTTCAGACAGAGCCTTCAGAACCATGCTTTCAGACAAAGCCTTCAAAACCATGCTTTCAGTCAGAGCCTTCAAAACCATGCTTTCAGACTGAGCCTTAAGAACCATGCTTTCAGACTGAGCCATTCAGAACCATGCTTTTAGACAGAGCCATTCAGAACCATGCTTTTAGTCAGAGCCTTCAGAACCATGCTTTCAGACAAAGCCTTCAGAACCATGCTTTCAGACAAAGCCTTCAGAACCATGCTTTTAGTCAGAGCCTTCAAAACCATGCTTTCAGACAAAGCCTTCAGAACCATGCTTTCAAACAGAGCCTTCAAAAACCATGCTTTCAGACAGAACCTACAGAACCATGCTTGGAAGCTTGGGGGTTAGCTATGATAATCCTGGAGCAGAGAGGGTCAAGGGTATTGCTCAAGGGACCAAAAGTGGCAAGCTTGGCGATACTGGGACTCGAACCCTTGATCTTCCGATCAGGAACCACTGAGCTACCACGTCCCACAAATTTCTTTACAGTATTATCATGTACTTGGGTGTTCCGACTGCTCATGCATGCGCGGTTTGAACGACGATGACCTTTGCTACAGGAAGACATTTCAAGTGGAAAAAAAAAATAAAAATAAAAAATACAAATATTTAAATTTACAAAATGAAAAAATCAATGACTATGGAACCATTACTATGATTGAATTAAAACAAATCCTCAAAAAAAAAAAATCTAACTTCTGTTCGACCACCAACATTAACCAGAGGAATGATCAGGATGATCACGTGACCTGTGTACGTGAGCCATGAGTTGGCATAATTTCTCACTGTCCTTGGGAGAATACCAGAATCTGAAGGAAGAGCGGTATTCTTCAGTGGCACTCGGACTCATCATATTATACGAGCGCCGCTAAGATAACAGAGCTTCTTTCTCTCCGAGAAGCCGAATTCAGTCACAACCATCACATTTAAAAGGAAAGAGGGAAAAAAAACCTTGATGGCTTCCGTGCAGAACACAAAGCGAGGCTTTCTCTCGTCCTGGCCTGCCATGTTCAAAAGAAACTCCGGTCCGCTTCCATAGTGAAATGCGCCTTTGTAAATAAATAAGTAAATAAAATAAAAGCCGGGGAAACAACAAGACAGAAGTGCTTTCAAGGCTTTGACGTAACAGCGGGAATAAAGCCACACTGATCAGCTGGGTATGAGGCGGAGGAGCATGGGAACTCTAATGTGCTCTAGGGCACCAAAGTCGGATACTTCATCGAGGGTCACGAGAAAGAGCCTTTGTAAAGATAATTACTCCTTGTACAGTCTCTGGACCCAAGCCTGGACTCTGATCCCTTTCCCTCTCACTCTCTCCCTTAGACAGATGTGTGTATAGAGAGGTCTCATCCTGTTAATCTGCATTATTCCAGAACGAGGGGGAAGATGAACAGTGATCAAGAAAAAAAACAGCTCGTGTCACTGTGATTTTACATTGGGAGTGGTAGCTTAGTGGGTAAGGCTCTTGGGCTCTGAAGGTTGTGAGTTTAAATCCCAGCCACAACAAGCTGCCACTCCTGGGCCCCTGAACAAGGCCCTTAACCCCCATAGCGGCTCAGTTGTACAGTATGAAGGAGATAAATGGAAGTCGCTCTGGATAAAGGCGTCTGCCGAATGCCATATATGTGAATATAAATGTACAAATAAACAATGGAGAGAAACTGATCAAGAAACAGTTGCTTACATGCTTAAAAACGACAAAACTTTATGCTTACTAGAGATGATAAGATTCGCTTCGGAGCGTCGTCATAAAAGTTAATGTGATGCATCAATTAAAAAATAAAAATGTGCATCGAATACAAGTTAGCATGTTTGTAACATATTTGTGTTATTTCCGATTTATTTATTTATTTATTTATTCTCAGCTGTGGTTTTTTACAGCCGGTTTGCATGCAGTCGTTTTTTTGTGCGTTCAGGGAAAGAGAGCGAGAAAGTATAGAGGCACCGAATTGTGTAAAAGTAGTGAGTAATAATTGAGCGAGCCCTGGTTACATTAATGTTCTTCCTGTCTCCATGGGTCCTCCACACCTCCATACACTGGGATTTTACAATTTTGGTCAAATAGTGTCAGGATACAATCCAGATACTGTTATATGCTTAAAGCAGACATTACAGCCAAGCGGTTTCCTATAAAGTACAGGGTGTCTTGAATTTTTATTATGAATTAATTACATTTATTTGTTACATTTTATTAAATTTTTTAATGCTGTTTAGCATAAAAGTCAACCGAATATAGAATTTTGAGAAAACTCTGGGTTAGGGTTAACTGATAAGAAAAAAAAAAAATATATATATTATTTTAATTTTTTTGGATCCCGAAATGCAATAAAAAATAAAACCTCCTGGATGGACAAATGCATTTCATTTTTATGGTATTTTTTTTCTGATGGAAAACAACTGCATATATCCTGGAGAATGCTATCATCTGTTGCATAGTCATTATTTTCTATACCTCCTGTCAGAGATTAGCATGAAATGATGCTCTGACCTGTGATTCTCTTCTTCTCGCCCAGGTCGAGCTGGAGCCAGTGTTTGCTGGCAGACTCGTTGTCCCAGATTCCTGTCGGAGAGACGGAGTGACCGAGGCCTCGGGACCAATCGCTTTGAATGCCATCAAAATCGTCCCATGACTTGCTAGTTGATACGGGATGAAGCACCATCTGTCTGGAACAGTCTGTAAAAAGGTAAGAAAAGAAAAAAAGGGAAGATGGGTGATTTTTCCAGAATCGATATAGACAGTCATACAGCAGCTTTACGGAATAGGATTTCGCTATAGATCCGGATTGGAAGTGACTCTGGTGTCCAGCACTGGACAGCCTTTATAATTACAGCTATAGTTCTGAGGTAAACTCTACAGCACCCAGGAGAAAACACTCAAACACGAGTGAGACTTGAAGTGAAACCGTCATTCACACCAGCATCAGTGCAGAACGATTAGGAAAGCCAGAATGACCAGAAGAATTGAGTCAGGATATGGTACTGCCTCAAACACAGACAGACAGACAGACAGACAGACAGACAGATGGGAAGTCAAAATGGAGATACACCTTCAGACAGCAATCTTACAGCTTCAGTCAGTGCTTTTGGAGCCTCTGTCAGTGATCTTATACACTCAGTTAGTGTTTTTAGAGCTGAATAATTGAATTTACAGCTTTAATTAGTGGTTTTAGAACCTCAGTCAGTGATCTAACAGTTTCAGACAGGAAACTTTGAGCTTCAATCAGTGCTTTTAGAGCCTCAGTCGGTGCCTTTAGAGCTTCAGTCAGTGCTTTAATCAGGGCCCTTTAGACTCAATCAGTGACTTTTATAGTAATGAGGCCTTTACATACCCACTTACATTGACTTTTTTCCGCATAAAAGCAATGAAAAAGGGATATAAAACCAAATCATTAAAAAAAAATGCTTTTTCAAGCTGTGTGTGAAATGTGTTTAGCATAAAACACATGTGGGTCGTGATGTCTTTATGGTGCTCACTGCTTCTACAAGGGGGCCTTTAAAAAGCTCAGCATCTGTGTATTTAACAGGGTCACGTGTGCACAGAACATTTCAGTATCACGAAAAGAAACAAGAAAGCGCTCTCAGTCTGAAAAACACTTCCTCTGCGTGTCAGTGTTTGATGGTACGAGTGTGAGGTACAGCTTGGAGAAGGGGCAGGACACTGATCCTGATTGTAGTAGCAGGAGATAGATTGACAGTAATGAGGTTTGGGTTGGTTTTAAAAGGAGGGGGGTGGTCTGTCACGGTTTGAAGTGCACTGAGGAGAGGTAAATCCATTTCAGAGAAAAGCTCATCGATTTGTAGCCACTACAAATTGTGTGTATGGGGGCCATCATGCGTAATCATCCAAGGGACACACGACCGGTAGTGCTTATCTGCTTAGGTGCAGAAGTGAGCAGGTGTGTGTAGTGGCCGTTGGAGCTCGGTGTTGACAGCAGGGCAGCCGTTTGGTTTGTTAGCTTGATTCTTGGCACAGACAATCGCTGGGACGTGCCAGCACAAGTCAGGCTGCTCTGATGAAATAAAACCCTTCTGAGTGTCAGGTAAATATAAATCTACTTTAGATAAAAGAGGTTCACACACTTTTAAAAGGAGCCTGCAAAACCACCAGGAGGACCTTTATCACTTCAACACACACTTAATAGGAATATAAAGATAAATAATTGAGATGGTACAAATTAAATTATAATAATAAAAAAAAAGATTCTAACAATATTTAAAGTGGCCTTTAATAAGTTAAATACTCTCCCTACTGTGCAATAAAAAAAATTAGCAATACCACATTTACTTATTTTTCTATTTTTCTATGCGATTATACTTTTTACTGATTTTATTTTATGTGCAGTACAACTCTTTTTAATTTCCGAATTGATTTTTTAATTTTTTTAAAAAAATGCAAAACCACTTGATTACTTTTGTTTTTGTATTTATTCGTGCAATAATACTTTTTATTTCTTTAAATCTAAATGTGCAATAAACAACTTTTATTCTATTTATTTTTTAATAAACATTTGAAGTATCAATTTTTTTTTTCCATGCAATAACACCTTTTATTTAATTATTCCTAAACGTGGAATATCAATTTATTATTATTTTTTTTTATTTATCTGTAATAAATTGTGCAACTGGAAGCTTGTGTCAATGCAAACATAGTTGGCATTAAAGCTCTTTCTGATTCACTGTTAAACATGAAAAAACAAGGGAGAAGGAAAGGGAAAAAAGGGAGAAAGGAAGGAGGGAAGAGGAAGGAAAGAAGGAGAGAAGAATAAGGGAAAGTTAAGGAAAGAAGAAAAGACAGACAGAAGGGCGAGGGGGAAAATCACAGAAAGAGAACGTTGAAAATTGGCGAAAAAGGGAAACGGAAAAGAAAAAGAAAAAGAGTTCACTTGTGATGCTGTTATGAATAAGTGAAAATGTTGAAAGTGTGTCCTGTGGGTGGGGTTTTGTGGAGATAATGTGCCAAAAGCGGTTTCAAAGCACTTCTTCCACACCTTCTGTTTGAAGTTCTTGGGACAGAATCATTACCATCATCACCATCATCAAACAGGAACATAGTAGAAATATACATGCTTATGGAGCAAAAAAAAAAAAAAAACCCACTTACCATTGGTGACAAATGTGAAGAGCGTATCGGACAAAGAGCCGCTGAAAGAGAAAAAAAAAAGAGAGAAAATAGAAAGAAAGATCAGTGTGTGATTATAATTCCAGTGATAAATGAAGGGAAACGCCCACTGGGGGTAAAGAGCAGATCCTCTATTGTCCCACTCTTAAATCACAGCTAAACCGAGTGAAGCTTTTGTTCCTAAAGACCCCCTGCTGCCTCCATGCAAAACCCCCCACCACACACACACACGTCTGCGGTGAATCCGAGCCGCCTCACAGAGAGATGTTTGAGCTAATTAGAGGGCGCGTGGTGGGAAATTGCACTTCTTACAGCTATTAGTTAAGAACGTGCCATTTTCACGAGCGTCCTGGCAGCCATTTCCTAACGCTACAGTTGAGTCCCGCACTCTCTGTGTAAAAAGGCAGGAATAAATCAGATGACTCAGGATTAATCACCGGCCACCGTCTACAAACCTGCACGTACTCACTCCGGGTACGCTGACCCCCTGAAATGTGATTATTGAATCATATCGACCGCGACGTTCCACCGAGTTTTCCCTTGAGAGCCTCCATCATCAATCCAATTCTCTCCGAGCAGATTCGCTTCGACCAAGAAACTGTCTGATTGAAATCAGTGACGAGAGGAAAGTCTTGAGCCTAGTGAGATGCCTTAGTCTCGTCACTTACTGCCTCGGTGCCTCAGATTCTTTTCTGTGTTTTTGGTGTTTTAGCTCTTAGCAATTGTAGCTCTGATTGCTAATTTATGCACTGCCATTTGTTTTATCAACAAATTACAGTATACTACCTCCAGCACCGTTTCTAGGCACAGGCAAACTAGGTGTTCACCCAACTGGGGCGCCAGCGAGCACCCCTTATTTACCTGTTTTTCTTCTGATGTTTATTATCCAGTATATGTTTACATACTCCAATTCAGGCAATTTTGCAATGAGTAATTAATGTCTAACCTTTTTTATGGAAGGTTGCAAATTATTTGTATGGTGTGGGGGCAGAGAATTGTGGTGGGACAGCAGAACCATTGGGGGGTAACAACAGGAATCCCCTCTAGGGTGCCAAAAAAGGCTAGAAACAACCATGACTACCTGTATACCCCATACTGATTACCATTCTTTAAGATTCTCGGTAGGCTAGACCATATCTTGACTGTATTTTCAGGTTACATTGTGGTCACCGGAACGCATCCACGTTGGAGACTACTTGCTTTAAGAAGAAGTAGAATAAGAGAAGATAACAAAAAGCGTTGCTGCTCAGCTGTCTTGTTTTAAAGGACAACGCTGTCCTAATCCTCGTAATTATTGTGGGATTAAAAAAAGAAGCCGGATTGAGCATTTTCCCACTCTGCCATTCCCTTTAAGTAATACATTTAGAAGAAAACCAAGGTTGATGCCGATGGGGAGATTTCTGAAAGAGCTAGTGCTTAACGAACCCCTAGGGCAAATCAATAGGTGGTCATGTTTTTGCACCAAACAAGAAACGTCAGATGAGGCAGAAGCCATCAGGATCTGTTCAGCAGTTTCCCAGCCAGCACTTCTGCCCTGTTTAGAGCGCCAGTGCTCTGGAAAACAAGCTGCTAGCTCCAGATTCCCAAAATGAAAGGATGATCTGCTGACAAAATCTGTTGCGCTGTGCTCCCCAAACAAAACTCACGTTTTGGACTGGATGCCGTTGGCTCGGACCGACTCGTAGTAGCGAAGTCCGCGATGCTCCTCTACTGCGATCGCTCCACCAAACTGGTCCGGAAAGATTCCGGCGTGGACCGCAGCTTTACACAGAACTGACGTCTGAAAGAAAGAACCATAAAGAATATGCATGTATCCACGTACAAATAAAGCCCTCACCCAAACAAATCTCTTGCTCTGACAGCATACACTCAACACACACATCATAGATGTCCACATGAATGCATATGTGCATAGGCGTACACACTGTCATATACATACCAACATACAAACATATATACATACACACACACACCTACACATGTACAGTAAACACACACATACACCTCTGCATTAACAGACACACACACACACACACACACACATGCACATGTAAGCAAAACCAGACAGACAATGTAAACACACAGCCACACACACACCTATGCATGTATATGTGCATAAACACATACATACACAGTCACACACACCTCACAAGTATGCAAACCACATTGGCATATAAAATCACAGTCACACACACCTATGCATGCATATACAGTATGCATAAACACACACAGACACACAAACAAGCACATAGGTACACACTAAGGGTCAGTCACACATATGCACCTATATATTTACACTTACAGAGGAAAGCACATTCACTCTCACACACACACACACACACACACACACACTATACACACACACACTAAACAACCACTATACACACCCATCCTCACAGGTAAACCCAAACACACAGGCATGTCCACATAGCCAAATACACACCTACACTATGTACAAACACTTGCATATATGGTATATGCATATACAAACACACACACACAGGTTATCATTAAACATTCTGCTGACTTTCATCACGTGCAACACCACCAATTTGGAGCTTTTAATCCGGCTTTAGGGGCCTGATTCTGAATCTGCAGCTCCACCTGTCTCTCTCAGTGTGTGCTTTGTGAGTTATACTGTCTCTCCTTCGCTCTACATCCCACTCTTTATTAGCAGGATTTCGTAATAGAGTACACATAGTGTCTGATCAGCAGAAGCGGCTGCTCAGGATGTTCTTATCATCATCATCCAGGGCACAACAACCAAATCCACAGCAGTTGAAACGCGGGTCATCTGTAATGCTCCCGAGTGAATTGTACTCTAATTCAACCCCTCAGGTGAGAACCTGTTCCTCATAGTATGGAAACTTCCTGCAAAACTTTCCTGTTGCTTTAAATACATTTTCACTTGAACTACGACACTCAAACCAGCATGATAATAAACATATGCTTCAGCCAGCTTTATAAACATATGCTTTCCATGGTTTGGAGTGAAAGATCTGCTGTTATAGAGCTTCAAACCGTATTGAACACCTTTGGGATGAATTGGAATGCAACTTAAGACCTCCTCACCTCAGCTACACCAGTATCTGGCTCTGAGCACAAATCTCCACAAGCACACTCTTAAATCTAGTGGAACATCCTCCTGGAAAAGTGGAGGTAAGTGCAAATGAGGACTAGATATGGAATGGGATGTTCTAAAAAGGAGCACATGCCATGCTTATGGTCAGGCGTCCACATAGTCCATATAGTTGACTTTATTGGAAAACACAGCAAAGGTCGATGTAACCCCAACATTCAATTTATCCTCTTTTGTAGAGTTGAACAATTCCAGATTTAAAAGTAGAAGATTGTAACTACATCAATAATTAATGTTTAGGTGAATTTCTGATGCACATATTGATACAATCGTTCCTGCGGTCTGCCGAATCAAATCCCGTGCGAGTCACAAACGTTCGTATCAGTCCCTCGCCCAGAGCAGCTCATTAACACAGTGTGACCAGCAGGACTTTGATCCGTTGTGTTTATACAAAGACAAGCTCTTACACTGCGCACCAGTTTCGTTTAGACAATGAATGAAGGCATTTAGACAAACTTAGCACTCGGGCTGGGATTAGACCGAGCACCCTGAGCTAAAACGCTGACGGGTTCTGTTTGTGTTTGTTATGTATGCAGTAGCCACATTCAAGACTTGTGTGTGGAACTTAACGGCTCTGAGCTCCGCCTGTATATCATTTTCTTTTTAAACACAAAAGCCATTGTGAGATAAGCCTGCGAGTGTACCTAGTAATTCTAATATTTACTAAAAGGTTACTAAATAAATCCAAGAACAAACAAGTTAAAAAGCCAAGAAACAAGGCCAAGGCAGAAATTTTACCCTACTGTCCTCCAATATAGTATAATATTCTAACCATTCTTATTCCCCATCTTGCTCGAAAGATACACCGTGTTCAAAAACGGTCCAAAAAGTTCACGCAAATCTGATGGGAGAAAGCAACTATTTGACTGCAACCATCTTCCAGCCAGAAAAGTGTACAAAACATTTATCCATGTAAAATATTACTGAACTTTATAACAAACATAAAACTGAATCATGAAAATGTGCTAAATAAAACAAATATTGATATATTCATTATGTTAATAGATTCAATGATGGCATCTTGGAGATGATCTCACGTGGGTAAAAATCTGTAGCTCTGTAATAACTTTTAATATCAACTGTCTACTACAATGGCCCAGGACCGCAGGTTGCATAAACAGTTTCGCCTTAACAATAATGAAACTGTGATGAATAAACATTTGGTGATGAGGATGGGTTTCACTTTTAAGTCTGGTTCTTCTCAAGGTTCTTCCTCATGCCATTTCAGGGAGTTTTTACCTTCCACTGTCACTACTGGTTTACTCAATAGGTATCAACTTACAAATGGCAGGGAACAAACTTATACACTCTTTTATACAACTTTATAACCTTGGTCTCAGTAAAGCTGTTTTGACACAATGTCCATTGTTAAAAACTGAATTTCATGAAACAATGACGTGACAAATCGTCCATTTATTCTTGCTTGGTGCTCATGGGTTAGCCACTGAATTTCTGAGGTAACTTTGAGAACAATGATGGCTGGACAATTAATTTACCGCATGTGAAAACACACACACACACACACACACACACACCTCCCTGCTCTTTCAGATACTTCGCACTGAGCTGTCACACACAATGAAACACAATGAGAGCAGCCCAGAGCTTTCCTTCCCCCAGCTTCTATTCTTTTAGCGAAAGCATCCCAGACCTCCTGCTCAGAGGAGCCTCTATCCTGCCGCTCATCTCAAACACCAACCTGTTTTGCCTGCTCATAAATACCCCCAGCCCCCCGATCTCAGTGATCTCAGTGGGGGGGGATTTTATCCCTGGGGACATCCCGTCAGGCTGCTCACCTCCTCTCTGATGAAATGCAGAACAATACAAGCTGCACTCACGTGTCTGTAGCCCTGAGAAACGTCTCCGGCCACGTCACCCGCTGCTGCTCCACATCCGGCCGGGCAGAACTTCCTACAACAGGAGACAACAATAAAGGATATGTGTGCACTCCGGTATTTATAGCACATATGTATATATACACACACACACACACACACACACACACACACACACACACACACACACACACACACACACACACACACACACACACACAAGGTGACAGGGAATCAACAAGAGCAATGGAGTTAATGTGAAGTATGAAAGACTGAGATAGATGGGGAAAGACAGAGGAGGGGAAAAAAAAAAAAAAAGAGGGACATAGAAAGAGAATGGCCCAAAAGTCATTAAGGTTAGAGGTAATCCCGAAATCTTGGGATGTGAAATCTGGTTCACAGATGTACAGTAAAACCAGTTACCTGTATTGTACGAGGGAGAAATGGCTGCCTTTGTCTGCGCACGTCAGCAGCTCTGAGGAGGAAAAGCACAGGAGGGACACAAACACAATGAGGGACAATAAGGCAAGCGCTAAAATGTCTTTCCTCAGCAGAAAACTGGGGCTATCTCAACAAACAGCAGGAGGCACAATAGGACACACACACACACAGTCATCAACAGGATGAACAGCCTGCTTATTTTACCACATCTGGGTTAAACACACACACACACACACACACACACACACACACACACACACAGATAGGTAAAGCATGGGAGTGGATCTGTCAGGTTAAGGTGAGAACAGTGTTATGTCAGGGCATGCTTGAGTGAAAGCACTGTGAGGACATGCCAAGGCTTATTCTGACTTAACCAGTGTAACCTGCTTTAAGATCCAATCAAATATGAAACAAAACAAACCAAAAAAAATTGTCTACGTGCTGAATTTGGTTTAGTTTTATTTCCCACTGTGCATAAATGAACTAAAAGTAAAAAAGTCACTTTCAAACAGTAGTGGGTCGTCAGGGTCAACAAGGCCTCAGAATCACTGACTTACATTTTATATATTGTCCATAATTACCGTAAGTTCCGTACTATAAAGCGCACCCATATATAAGCCGCACCCACTGAATTTGACAAATATTTTTATTTTAAACATAAATAAGCCGCACCTGTCTATAAGCTGCAGGTCTACACTGAAACTAATAAACTTCACACAGGCTTTAACGAGAGACAGTGTCTGTTACACAGTGTAACGGGTGAAATATGTTGTGGCTCCTTTAAGAGCAGAGCGGCATTTTGGGAATAGCCTGCTGCTGCATTTTTCCGCTATTACTGCATGTGTGCAAGACCGAGGAATATGTCCTTATTATTTTCTGATGCTCATTTCTTTCTTTGACTAACCCGTAACGCTGTTGCCAAGAAAAATAAAAAAAAGCAAGAGTTTTGGAAACCTGTTTGTGCTTATATGATTTCTGTTGTAACTGGAGTTAGCGAACTCTCCCTTCACCCAGACTCGACGCGTTACAACGGCTTGTATCTAAACAGTAGCCGAAAAGAAAGTCATTGTTCACCGTTTTCCTCCTTCTAACAAAAGCGCTGCTTCTAGGAGTGTAAATTAGTTACATTTGCATAAAGTACATGCTGCTTGAAGCTGTTGCTTTAACCAATCAGATTTCAAGTTGGCAGCAGAAGGGCCATCTAGCAGGCATCCAATGATGTCGCAATTAAACGACGGTCGGAGGGCGCACTAGTCAAAGCTCACAAACCGCATCAGTCGATGAACAGCAAACTGTACAAACTCAAATATATTCGTATAGCTGTTTTATTGTTTTTTTTTTATTTCTCAACGACTGACAGGGGAGAAGAATTTGATTGATTTTTGAATTTAGTTTGATTGATACACTTACAGGGACAAAACATTTCAAAACAGTTGTTAAGCTTTTATACTGTTCGAATTTGCACAAAAACATAAAATTGCCTTCATTACAAACCCCCAGGAAAACTGCAGTGCGCAAAAAAAATGCACAAAAATGCAGGGGAAACCCATGGTCATTTTATGAGGTTATTAATCGATACTGCTGGGGATGATGTATGTGGGCAGTGCAGCTGTGGCTCCAGTGAAAGGAGACTCGTTTAATTGTATTTTGGTTTTCTCGTTTTATTAATGACATTCACTCTCTCTGTATGAGATTCCTGTGATGCAGCGCTCTGTTATACTGCGTTTTTCTATAATATTGGTTTCTATTGCCGCGTTGTCATATTGTGGAATTGTAGCATATCTGGAGCAATTTATATCAGTTTAGCAACTTGGATTTTGGAAAAAAAAATAAAGGGCTTAAAAAAGAAATAATTGCAGTTGGATTCACTTTTTGCAGCTGATTTGATTCAGAATCTAACCATTTTCTCACTGCAAATGAACCACACTGGAGTCAGAAGCAAGTTTTGCTCACACTCCAGCCGCTGTGGTCGCGAATGTAATTGCTGTGTCTAAAGAACCTCAGCAGGGAGAAAAGGACTCAACACTGCATAGTGTGTGTGAAGTGTACGAGAGGGTAAAAGATGTGTGGCCCACCTGTGCGGTTGATGGTGGTGTAGGAAAGCTGGAATCCCCTGCCTGAGGAGTGTCGGCTGGTGCGGTAGCTGACGGTGAGCTCGTTGGCGTCTGTGTAAAGCGGCTGGCTGGCCGCCGTGGGGTGAGGCTTCGGTACACCGCAATACTGCCAATACACTAACACACAACAGATACAGGACCATCCTCAGTGTCCATCGCACTTCATGTCACTGTGGATAAATAAGTATTTTATTCCTGTCACCAGGTTTGTGAGACTGTGTAGGGACGGGCATCGTATACATTTTATCAATACTGATATCGTTACTTATAGATACGGTTATCAATACTAGTACCGTTATTTGGTGCATTTTTTACTGCTGAACTTTAGTATCGCAGTTTACAACTCCCTCTAACCAAAACAGAAAAAAAGGCACATTAAGCACATTTTTAAATAAGAGAGATGGAGAACATTTCCTTAGCGTACCACAGCACAACATATTTGAACAGCATGTGCATAGAAGTACAACAGAATGTAATGGAGAACTCTGGCATCTGTAGCAATTAGGCAAAAGTATCTATTGCCTACTCGACCCTGAACCAGTTTGATTGCACTGTAGTGAATAAGCCTTTCACTATAAATTTACCGACAGCCCTATGACACTTAAAAATTTACAGGGGCCATCGCACCACTATGGTGAACGAGCTTAAAACTACACAAGTATTATTTGTTCTGAAGCTTATCGGTAGTCTGGTATTGACCCAATTATGTACTGGGTTAAATAAAAAAAAAATAAACACAGTTCTTGGTCCCCATCCCTAACTTTTGTCCTACCAACACCCCAACCCTTCAAAACCAGTGCAGACTGATAATGAGGTCAGCCATGGTTTTGGGAAGAGGACAGAAAAGGGTGTGGCTAGACATACATATAGCCCCGCCCCCACCCCCCAGTATGTGACATCATTATAATAATAAAAAAACGCAAAATCTGGCTGAGCTTCCAAGTTGCCAATGCTTTCCAACATACATAATGAGTTATTAGCTGTAATATGGGTCATAGGAAACCTAAAAAGGAAAGCACATTGAAGTGCGATTTTAAAATCGTGTACAGAAAAGTTGCTCTAATAAACCCCCAATTAAAGACATTCACAGCTTTGTCTGTTATCTGGGAAAGTGTTCTGCTGGATTGACAGTTGTACAGAATCTGGCACAATTTCTTTTTGTTGGTCCTAAAGCTAAAGCTCTCGAGATTGCTCTGTGAGAAGAGCCGGTGTATCACTGACTCTCTTACATGGGCGCTTTATTTCGGTTGCGTCTCCATTTTCGGCTTCATAAAGCCCCGGCGTGGTGCACGCAGTCACCTGAAACCCTCTCTTCCTCCTAACCTTTCAGACCGGCCATGAAATAATGAGTTGTCTTTTGTCAGAAGCAGGAGGTTGACTGAAGAACGGGAGGGGGGGTGAGACAATAGAGCTATAAAGAGCCGGACGTTCTGTGATGAAGATCTGATGTATACAGTGACATGGCGGTGAGCTCTGATGAGTTTGTTATTCTTCAATTCTGTCTGAGCTCAAGAGCACATGGGCTGAATCTAGTGTGTGTTTTTTGGAATTCTTTAGGTTTACTGACCACTGGACTTTTTGGTAAGAGGTCTAGATAATAATGTATCAATTATTAAAATGAAAAATTATACAAAAAAACCTTTTTTTATAAACAATACATCAAATCTTTTGCAATTAATTATTTTATTTATATTTTAGATTATTTAATGTAATACACTCTACATGTCCATATCAAGAAAGCATTAATTATTTATATAATATGCAATTATTCAAAAGAATTCATATATTATATTATTTAGATTATTCAAATTATGTATTTTGCAAAACTCTACTTCATTAGGAGTATATAAATATTACTACAATCAACCATAAAAAAAAAAAAAGTTACTTATTAGCAATGATCTAATATTATTAAGATCACTTATTCACCGGGTCTCGAAAAGTTGCTACCAGGTTGTGAGGATAATTTGGGGAAAATGATTTTTTCGATATGGCACTGTATTATCTATGGTGTGTGTTTATGACAATTCTCCCAACATGCGCGTGCGCACGCACACACACACACACACACACACACACACACACACCCCCAGAGGGTGTTCTAATTTATAGAGCATTTATATAGGACAAAATTATTTTTGAATTTGTTATAATGCTTTTTAAGAAATATAAAAATAAATTTGCTCACATAAATTCTATTTTAATTTATTTCTATAGCGCTTTGTGTTCTAGCTAGTACATACATTGCTCCAAATTATTTCACTTGATTTCCTGCCATATTTGTAAATTGTCTAGTCTATTTTGTTACAAATCCCCTGTAAGTATCAGACACCCAGACAGTAAAATTCACTCATTCTGGTTTCAAACAGATCATCTCACAAGAAACTATTGCTCATGTGAATCACTTCCTCGTGCACTCTTGTGAAACCTGGTCCAAGTAACACACATCAACAAGGAATAACATGATCTCGGGATGATTACGTAGTTGTTCATACGAAATTTTCCAATATCCTCTGACACACAGGACTTAGAGAAATGTCACATCTCTCATGAATCTGTGCTACGTCTTAATTTACCATTACCTTCTATTGATAGAGATATAGAGATTGAGATGTAGAGAACTGGAACACTTTTCTATCAGACGATGAGGCCTTGTATCATGGAAAACACGATCGTCTAGGATTCTACATCCTGTAATCGCCATGTGACCATTTTTACTTGTCAGAGTACCAAAAAAAACACACTGACACATGATTGAAATCAGATCACTAATTGGTCAGAGAAAAATCCATACAAAATTATCCTGATCACAGTCCAGAATTTGGCTTTTGATCAGTCCTGAAGTTGAAATGGTTTCTTCCTCTTCAAAAATCTAGCACAGGTAAAAACAGATTGGTATTTGGAGCTAACTCTGATTCCCTCAATCGTGACTAAAGTCCCAGCTAAAGCAAATCAGCCCCATAGCATGATACTACCACCACCATGCTTCACCATGGATACGGTGTTGTTTAAATGACAAGCTGTCTGTTTTGTGTTTAGTCGTGTAATATCCATTGCATATGGTTGCCAAGGCTCCAAAATACACTCAGTCATCCATTCAAAAAGGTTTCCCACAATTGGACTTGGAACTGTGTACTGCTGCCATCTGATTTCACATTATTTTCACCAGGTGGAATCCCCATCTGATGCTTAAAATAAAAGCACAATGTCTTAGCATGTGCTGAACTCATTAACGCGCCACCAGAATAATATTTACCTCAGGAAGTCTTTTAGGCTCGTGTACATATTTCTAAAGTACAAAAAAATACAAATAAAAACACAATTTGTTCCTATGAGGAAGTGCTGGTGGAGTTACAGGGTATAGTGCTTCCTGAATAAGGACAAAATTCTTTCTGGATTTGGATGATTTATCTTGATGCCCTAGTTCAACATGAACAGCCTGAAGATCCATGAGGTTACTGTGGAGAGTTAAGCTGAAGAACCATGAAGATGGATTTGGACTGTAAATAATATAAACATTTATAGAATAGTTGTTTCTTGTTCTTTTGTTTGGGTAACCAGCAAAACAAGTTACACAGCTGATATCAGCTGATGAGCAGCGTCATAGAACAGTAGCAACTGGTGTGGGTAAGGAAACCTGTCGCAGTTTGGATGCATTTGGTCATTTGGGGAATTGGGAAATGAATCTGCTAATTGGAAAGTGGAAATCTGAGAGATTTCTTTCAACCCTGATTTAGTGATTATCATCTATCATCTTTCCGATTATCATCTTCTACAGGTTAATCTGGTGATTTGAACAGGTTTAAGCACATGCCTATTGTTTCCAGACCAGATGTGGTTGTGTGTGTGGGTGTGTTTCTATATATATATATATATATATATATATATATATATATGAATGAGAGAGAGAGAGAGAGAGAGAGAGAGAGAGAGAGAGAGAGAGAGAGAAAGTTTCTCTGACGGATTCTCAGATTCGTTAGAAAGCCTCACAGAATTTCCGAGCCACTTCATGACCACATCAGTGGTTAAATAAAAACATTTGACTTATCATCATCTTACCAAAAGTCGTCCCATGGCTCTCTTTGAAGACCTTCAAATAGTCTGTCTCGCAGTCCACGCCCTCGACAGAGACATCTTCAAACTTCAGAACAATCCTGAGGCTGTCGTGGACGCGGATCTTCCACTCGCACAGCGAGTTGTTGGGGTACTCGTTCGGGTAGTTCTTCGAGGACAGGAGACCACTCTGTGGACCCAGGTCTGACTGGCCGCAACCATCCCCTGAGGGGGGAAAACAGAGCAAAATACTGTATATCTATCCATTCACAGATGCGCCCAATACCACAGACATATGTTGAAATAAATGTAAAATTCTACAATCTGATTGGTTGGATGGTAGTGATGGATTTTATAAGTTAGTAAAGTACCTCAGGCCAATCGCATAAAACAATATGATTATCACCCAGCCTGAATCTACCAAACATTCCAAATGATTTATTATTATATATTATGATGATTAAATTTTTATGAACTAGTATACCTGGGGGCACTGGTACTCCTTGGTATCCAGAACGCCTCTGCAATCTGTACACTTTTTTTTTGTGTGTGTATGGATTACATCCCATATGTTTCAGTGTGTGTATACAGCATTCTAGATACTTCTGTAACAATTTAGTTTCTGCATCTTGTACCCTTCGGTACCCCATGTAAATAGTAAAATATTAACATTTCAGCATTCCAAACACTTCAGCGATAAAATTCGGCATTCTGTTCAAGTGGAACACTTCATTAGGAACAAGTAGTACCTCAGTGGTTAAGGCTCCAGATTACTGATCAGAGGTCACGGGTTCAAGCCCCAGGATCGTCAAGTTGCCACTTTTGGCCCCCCCCACCAATATTTAGAAACCAGTGCAGCCAATGGCAAATTTCTTCCCCCTTCGTGTCATAAAATCGAATTCCTAATTAATAAGAAATGATACAGAAAATTGCCTTAATTAAACGTCTTTCCAATCAGTCCTCTCAAGCTGACTTGAGTGTCGGTCTGCTTTAGTTTCTTTCCGCAGCGTTTTCTCTGATCTCGTTGTCTCAGACGAGTCTGCCTAAATTGCAGCACAATCAGCCCGATTAATCGGTCGACCTCTAGCGCTTAACCTACTCTGCTCCAGGGGCTTTATCATGGCTGGCCTTGCGCTCTGCCCCCAGCTTTCTAACATAGCTGGCATATGTGAAGAAAGAATTTCAATGTGCTGTAATGTACATGTGACAAATATGAAGCACCTTTACATCAGCATTCAGTAATCTACAGTGACGGGTTCTGCATTCCATACATTTCAGCATTCCATGCACTTCAGTAACAAATCGAGGTTGGCATTCTCTACACTTCAAAACCCTGTATGGTTCAGCATTCTGTACACTTCAGCAACAATTCGAGTTCAGCATTCCGTACAGCTCAGTATCCTGTACAGTATAGCATTCCAAATGTTAAAGCTCAGAGTTGCTGATAATAAGGTCAAGGGTTGAAACCCCAGCATTGCCAAGCTTCCACTACTGGGCCCTTAAGCAAGGCCCTTGACCTTCTCCGCTCCAGTGGGTGCTGTAGCATGGCTGACACTGCACTATGACTCTGATGAATTTCCATACTGTACACTCAAGTAACGGTTGTTTTCAGCATTTCAAACACAACCTTTTCCCGCTAACAAAAAAAGTCAATTTAATTGAATTGCGATTTGAAGAAATAAATGTCATATGGATTTTATTTATCCAAATATGCATATCTTTCTCTCCGTTTTGGCCTTCCGTCCACAGAGACGCTGTTTTCAGTCAACGAAAACGTCACTTTTTGAAATGCTAGAAAATCGGAAAACGGTTTCACGGTGGATGAGCAACTTTTAGGTAGAGATCGTAAATTAAAATGGAGCATTTATAGATAAAAAACGGCTTTGTAAAATGTATCCGGATAAGCGTAGATGTAGCCGAAATCCTTAAATGTGGAGATTGGGGAAAAGGTTCCCTATGAAAAGCCAATGCTAGTGACATAAGGAGCGAAAAGTTGCATGACCCAGGACAGAGACGACTGAACACAACACTGGATCCTGGATAATTGAATTGACAAGCTGCATGTCGAAGCAGCATCCGAGGCAGAACTTCAAAAAGTGTGCATGTTGTGTGAGCGAGACAAGTCGCAACAAAAAGCATACACTCCTGACATACGTGTGAGTCTGAGCTTGGCGGTGAGGAGAGGAATGCGACTCCTCCAGAGTATTCGCAGGCTGCCCATGATGGTCAGCTGCTGGGAGCAGCAGGTCTTTGGGATCAGTGTAGGAGGTGGGACCGAGTGTGTTTCACGTGCACGTTCAGCACTGTTTCCCACGGCGGAAGATTCTGTGGCAGGGTTTTAGTCCAATTTTCAGGGGGGTAAATCTCTGCCCTCAAAGAGCTTCCTGAATAAGGACAAAATTCTTTCTGGATTTGGATGATTTATCTTTATGCCCTAGTTCAATATGAACATCCTAAAAATCCATGAGGTTACTGTGAAGGATTAAGCTCAAGAACCATAAAGATGGATTTGGACTGTAAATAATATAAACAGTCCATATTAATTCATATATAACGGTTTATTTCAATGGCTTAAGGCTACAGCTGCATTGAACAGGTTTGCATTCGAGTCTCAATCAGAGAACAGATGATCACCTCAACAATGATGGAAATAGAACAAATGGATGAAGATGGGCTCCTTTGAGAGTCTGGTTCCTTCCATGGTTTCTTCCTCATACCATCTCAGGGAGTTTTTCCTTGCCACTGGGTCACTCATGACATATGACTTATGATTCAAATGTATATTCGTTAACAATTTATTTCCGCAAAGCTGCTTAGGGACAAGTTTTATTGTTAAAGACTCTTCAAAACCAATATCAATATAAAAAAAATCCCCGACATGCTCAGTACTGAGCGTCAATACATTGAACTCGGCTCTTTTTTTTGTTAAATGCTCGTCAGATGCCATCAATCAACCCCTAGTGCTGAGTTTTACATTTATAACTAATGGTAAGCACCATCAGTGAGGACGTTTCAAAGCAGCTTTACCGAGTGCTTATAAAAGAACCTATACGTTTGTTCCTTATACAGTACCTCACAAAAGTGAGTACAACCCGCACATTTCAGCAGAAATTATAGTACATCTTAAGGGATAATACTATAGAAAAGATACTTGCGCCATTGTCTCGAACATACGACAGCTCCGTGATGTCATGTCACTGACTAGTGGAAGAGGATCCCAGCAACAACCTGTACAGCTGTAGTGAATCCCATGGTGCTCACTTTGGATACAGTTTTGACATGTTCACTGAGGGTGTACTCACTTTTTTTGCCAGGCTGTATTGCGAGTTATTTTCAGAGGGCAGTAAATCTATTCTGCTTTATGAGCTGCTCATTGACTAATATATATTCAAGTTTTATTTCTATAGTATTGTCCCTTGAGAAGATACTAATTTGGTTGCTGAAATGTAAGGTACTTTTTGTGAGATACTGTAATTAAAAGTTGATCCCTTATGAGCGAGCCAATGGTGACTATGGCAGGGAAAAACTCCCTGAGAATGCATGAGGAAGAAACCTTGAGAGAAACCAGCCTCTAAAGGGGAACCCCATCCTCATCACCAAATGTCTATTCATTACAGTTGTATCTTTGTTGAGGTGTGCTGTTCAGTGATAGATGCTTAGATACAGAGCAGTTCATGCAACCTGTGGTCCTGAACCACTGGAGACAAATTTTTATTACAGGCCAATTACATTCGCACAGTTCTTGAGTTGACTCAATGGAACTCAATGGATATTTAGGCTGTTGATATGGAACCATCCTGAGATGTACAGTGTCTCCAATTGAAGAGGACTCGGTCCAGATTTTGGGCGTCAGAATTAGGAAGAGGAGAAAAGGACAGGAAGACTGAGCACTGGTGCCTCCAGTATGTTTAACTCGCATGTTTGAGAAGGAGAGTGGAGCGCTCGCCAAAGTGACGTTTCATTTAATCAAGTGTTTCATTTATTGAATCGATTCATTTGTGCCAATTTAATCAATTACTCAATTGAATCAACATCATAAAAAAAAAAAGGTACTGCATTCATTCGATTTATTGTAGTTTATTTTGATATATGAATTTTTTTGTATATGAACCAAGCAGACATTTTATATAAAAAAAAAATGTTAACTGTTCAAAAATGTTAATAATAAACGCATCAATAAAAAAATGTAAATAAGCGAGTTGACGTTTTGCATTTCTTCCCCCAACTGTACCAAAATTGAACCAAATTTTGTGTACAAACATTCGTCCGATTCATCTTCATTTCGCATTGCAACCTACACGAGCTGTGCATTGGTATTGTGTTGAGGCAAAGGTGCTTCAGTACATAACTTTGTATGTGCTAAATACACAAATGTGACCAAAACCTCCATCTACGAAAGCAAAATTTCCACAATATTACTGTACTAATAGTGCATAAGGAAAAAAAACAAGCATTTATTCGGACAACCCTAAAGTCTGACATGACACTTCAAGATGTTCCTACACCATTCTCATGCTCTGGTGAAAAAGCTTTCCAAAACTAGCGCTCCTCAAAGCCCAAAACACAAAGCTGCTTTGAGGTTTATGTTAAACAGGGCGTAAAACTACCAGCACATTACCTACGCTGCGTTACGTCAATCCTAGTGGACACACAGTGGCCTTTGTGGTGTGGAATAAAGCAAAGCCAGACGTGCACATGAGCCCGTCTCGGGGAGAGAGAGAAAGCCTGATGGAAAAGAGTAAACAGGAAAGACACACCTGGGGGCAGGTGAGCGAGCGTTGATGTCATGAGCTAAAAAAATAAAAACAACCAGCGTGGTGTGGACCACAACAAATAATCCAGAAGAGGAACAGAGGGAGATTGAGCACGTGAGATAAGTTAAGCTTGTAAATTAGAAGGTATGGAAGTGCACGGTTTCTCACCAATTTGGGTCTCGATGTACCGACCCCGATCGGCACTATTGATGAGCTCTCTTCTATTAATCACTAATCAGAACGGAAAAATCGGCTAAGTAGCTAAAGTGGGATGGATTTTTGTTGACTCGAGCAGTAAATCATGAGCTTTTCGTAAAAAAACAAAATTTCAGTACACATGCGTTACCCCAGGACTGATAGATCTGCATAATGGGCACCGTAAATATCAATTACGTACTGTAAGAGCATCGAACAATACAAATCCACACAAGCAATATAACAGCCTTATTTCAATAAGTTCAATTGCGAAATACTGATACATGCACGCAAGCAAATAATCGATCAATTCAAAATCATAAAAACGTTCCTACGAAGCATGATCAGAAATCCGCCCTCATTCAACTGTCTGATCTGCTTTGGTTAGGAGACCATCATCTCCAGGCACCTTCACAGCACTTCCTGTGTAACAGATAGTTCTGTTTTGTTGGATGCTTGAAATCAAAACATGTTTATCAGTCAGACCGCATGGAGGAACAGTGAACGTACAAAAGCGTACACCTGATGCTATCTGCGACGCTCAAGAGATACACCATGGATCTCCACAAAATCTAATGAAACATCTTCCTAGAAGAGTGGCGGATATTATAACACACACATACATAATATATATATATATATATATATATATATATATATATATATATATATATATATATATATATATATATATATATATATATATAGGGACTAAATATGGAACAGAAAGCAATGTATATGTATGTAATGTGGTGAGTTTTCAAGTCAAATAAAAGATATTCAGAAAAGGAAGGAGAAACAATGTGAAGGGTACAAAAACATTAAGTCGAGTCACACCACAACCAGCGATGCAAAAATTTTGGCACACTGGCTCATTAAAAGAAATCTGGAATAAACTTGAACCTGAACGCTGAACCTGTTTTCAGAAATCGAAAACAGAAAGCTTTTTTTTTTTTAACACAATTTACAATGTTACTGTACAACAGATTTCAGC
Source organism: Silurus meridionalis (assembly GCF_014805685.1). Lineage (NCBI taxonomy): Eukaryota > Metazoa > Chordata > Actinopteri > Siluriformes > Siluridae > Silurus > Silurus meridionalis. Next base: position 22,011,615 of record NC_060906.1, read on the forward strand.
TCACAATTTATACAAATATTTAAAATATATATATATAAAAATAAACTATAAAAAAAAAAATTACAAAAAATTATATATATATATATATATATATATATATATATATATATATATATATATATATATATATATATATATATATAAAAGATATATAAAACTATAAAAATATGAAAGGTGCAAGCCAGAAATAAATCGTAAATAATAGTAAATGTGAGCAAATATACAAATAAATACAAATGTAATATATTATATATATATATATATATATATTTTTTTTTTTTTTTTTTTAAGTGCAAAACAAGTGCAATTATCTACATAGTAAATAATAAACTAATAGTAAAATACATGGCCAAAATTATGAAAAAAAAAAAATTAATAAAAATAATTTTATATATATATATAATTTTTTTTTTCTTTTTTTTTTCCCCCCCTATAGTCCAGGCTTTGGCATTTTCCCCCATATCTCATCTCATCAGACCTTCACCTCACACACACACTACACAAAGCAAACTTTTTCTTTCTCCCACATTTATTTAACCACTTCACCATTTCTTTTTCTCCAAAACAAACAAATTGTCATTTTTATGTCTATAAAAAATGTAGCTATAGAACTTAAATGAGAAAGGGCTCAACCCTAAATCCCCTCTAGTGCACTAAATAGGGCGCTTTGAACTTATAGAACCAACGAGTGTATCTAAAGAGAAAAGGGCAGAGGTGGAGAGAACAGGGAGTCATTTGGGATGCCACTAATGAGAAGAGTTCTACAGACCAAACCTCTGATCTGAAACATTTTCATTATATAGATATTTACATTATACAATTACATAAATCACTTACAAAGTTTTTTTTTTTTTTTTTAGGATAATTAGAAGATAATCTACAGGTTAGTATGGAGTAATGTCCCGGTTTGTGCTGCACGCTTGGGAGCCCTGGGAGGGTGGTGGACATTGTTATTATGTTTCCACACAAATAGATGTTTTGTTTCAGCATTCTGGAGTTCACTTACCGGCTCTGTCGGCGAGTGTAAGCTGGGAGATTGTTACACACAACAAAACCAGGTTAGAAAACGATCTGTTCGCGAACATTTCAGCTTCAGACCACCGGGAGACGCGGAAAGAGTGCCAAGGCGCATTTGGAGGAACTTTACTGGAACATGTTCCTGGTGAAGAAATGAATAAGAAAGTAGCAACAGACCTGTCTGTAGAGGACCTGAGAATTTCAGTTACTAGACGGGATGTGTGTGTGTGAGTGTGTGTGTTCTCTCTCTCACACACACACACACTCTCTCTTGAATGAACTCTTCCGTGTTTTGCCCCCCCCGCCAGAGCGCAAGTTGCGCCACCAAAAGGCACGCGGTAGAATTGCGCATGCGCGTTAAACCTATAAGTACATTTCCTCTGGTCAAATATTTGATATTTTTAATAAAGTATAAAATAAGTATCAAAGAAACTTGTACTTATATTCTACACTTTTAAGACAATTAAATGATATGTTATTAGAGATTTGGCTCTGCCCACCCTTTCCCTTCCCCTTCGGATATATATATTTTTGTATACACACACACACACACACACACACACACAACAACAACAACAACAACAACAATAATAATAATAATAATAATAATAATAATAGTTGTTAGTATTTATATGTCAAATATAAGTAACCCAATAAAACCTTTAAAAAACGTATTTGATTAATGACATAACATTAGACAATAAAAACGAATTATTATTATTATTATTATTATTATTATTATTATTATTATAAATATTATCATCAGAAACATTTGTTCAAAGAAAAGTGTTGTTATTTTTTTTTTTTTTTTTGAGGTTTAGTTTGAACTGATATTTATTTATTTACATCTCCAATTTAAAAAAACAAACAAAAAACAATCGGGACAATGTGCAAAATGACTTCTGAGCGACTCTGCCCCCCTAAGATACATTATTCATACCCACTCATCTTGCTGACCTGTTGTCAGTTAAGTACAATTTCAATAACACCATTGTTTTTTACCAGACTTTTGTTGCTCTGCCCCAACTTTTTTGACACGTGTTGCAGCCAGCAAATTCAAAATCACCTTGTTTTTTAGGTTGTTATGTAAATAAAAGACATGTTTATGAGATTCGCATGGTATATAATAGTAAAAGTTAAAGAAAGTTATAAATAATCACGTCAAATTAAACCTACTGGTACATAGCTAACAGACTCAACAATAATGATAATAATAATAATAAGCTTTGTAAAACTATTACTACTATTTGCACTTCTGGTTAATGCTGAACTGCATTTCATTGCTATGTACCTGTACTATGCAATGACAAGTTCTATCTATCTATCTATCTATCTATCTATCTATCTATCTATCTATCTATCTATCTATCTATCTATCTGTCTGTCTGTCTGTCTGTCTGTCTGTCTGTCTGTCTGTCTCTGTCTGTCTGTCTGTCTGTCTGTCTGTCTGTCTGTCTGTCTGTCTGTCTGTCTGTCTGTCTCTTATAAAATCTGTCTTATCATTAGAAATATAAAAGTCAGGAGAATAAATGGTAAAAAAAAAAAGAAAAAGTGAAACTGCACCTACAGTATGTAGGATGTGGGGTGCCATTTCTTTTTCTCCACCCACTAACGGTCACTAACACCTGTCTGCTGTGATTTCAGTCTATATGCCATATGGTGCTTTTGTATTTTCAATTTTTTTTATGCGACTGTATAAATGAACTCATTAAAGCTTTTGAAAAGGTTTTAATGTTTGCTATATTTCATATAAAAAAATAACATATTTGAGAAATACAATTATTATTAATATTATTATTAATACTTATTGATTTCATAACAGTAGTAGTGATAACAAAATTGAATTCGATTATACAAGCAAATAGAATAAGAAATTACAATTGTAGGCCTGATTATACCCACCGTATGAAACACATTATAAAATAAATAATGCTGAAAAGAATTGTACTAATATTATTGCATTCATATTAATTACTATTCAACGTTTATATACGTATGTTCTGTAGCTCTGTGTTCTGTTCTGTAGCTCTGTGTTCTGTTCTGTAGCTCTGTGTCCTGTTCTGTAGCTGTGTTCTCTTATGTAGCTCTGTGTTCTGTTATGTAGCTCTATTTTCTGTTATGTAGCTCTGTGTTCTGTTCTGTAGCTCTATGTTCTGTTATGTAGCTTTGTGTTCTGTTATGTAGCTCTGTGTCCTGTTCTGTAGCTCTGTGTCCTGTTCTATAGCTCTATGTTCTGTTATGTAGCTCTGTGTCCTGTTCTGTAGCTCTGTGTCCTGTTCTGTAGCTCTGTGTCCTGTTCTGTAGCTCTATGTTCTGTTATGTAGCTCTGTGTCCTGTTCTGTAGCTCTGTGTCCTGTTCTGTAGCTCTGTGTCCTGTTCTGTAGCTCTGTGTTCTGTTATGTAGCTCTATGTTCTGTTATGTAGCTTTGTGTTCTGTTATGTAGCTCTGTGTCCTGTTCTGTAGCTCTGTGTCCTGTTCTGTAGCTCTTTGTTCTGTTATGTAGCTCTGTGTCCTGTTCTGTAGCTCTGTGTCCTGTTCTGTAGCTCTGTGTTCTGTTATGTAGCTCTATGTTCTGTTTTGTAGTTCTGTGTTCTGGTCTGTAGCTCTGTGTTGTGTTATGTAGCTCTATGTTCTGTTATGTAGCTCTGTGTTCTGGTCTGTAGCTCTGTGTTCTGTTATGTAGCTCTATGTTCTGTTATGTAGCTCTGTGTTCTGGTCTGTAGCTCTGTGTTCTGTTCTGTAGCTCTGTGTCCTGTTCTGTAGCTCTGTGTTCTGTTATGCAGCTCTTTGTTCTGTTATGTAGCTCTATGTTCTGTTATGTAGCCCTGTGTTCTGTTCTGTAGCTCTGTGTTCTGTTCTGTAGCTCTGTGTTCTGTTATGTAGCTTTGTGTTCTGTTATGTAGTGTTGTGTTCTGTTATGTAGCTCTATGTTCTGTTATGTAGCTCTGTGTTCTCTTATGTAGCTCTGTGTTCTATTATGTAGCTCCATGTTCTGTTATGTAGCTCCATGTTCTGTTATGTAGCTCTATGTTCTGTTATGTAGCTCCATGTTCTGTTATGTAGCTCTGTGTTCTGTTATGTAGCTTTGTGTTCTGTTATGTAGCTTTGTGTTCTGTTATGTAGCTCTATGTTCTGTTATGTAGCTCCATGTTCTGTTATGACGCTTTATGTTCTCTTATGTAGCTCTATGTTCTGTTATGTAGCTCCATGTTCTGTTATGTATGCTCTATGGTCTGTTATGTAGGTTTATGTTCTCTTAAGTAGCTCTATGTTCTGTTATGAAGCTCTATGTCGTTTTATGGAGAAATGCTGTCTCATTTCACTGTGTACTGCGCCAGCTATTTATGTTTGAAATGATGATAAACTTGACTCTTAAAATATGCAAAAAAGCGAATTAAGAACAGTAACTGCAAACTAAAAATGATGAGGGTTACTATGAGTAGTGTGAAAATATCATTTATACTTATAGTGATGGAAATGGATGGCTAATAATGAAGAAATTCCTCTTTCACTGATACATTGCACTTCATGACATCACACTGTAATAAAAAGTGCAGGCTGTAAACTCATAAAAAAGGATTAAGGAGAAAAGATAACGGCTAAAACCCACTGTGATGAGGTCAAAGGTCAAGTTGTTTTCAGTGGCATAAGAAACACATCTCATTTCTTTATCAGATGATTGTCTAAAGGGTTTAGTTTTCTTTCAGGTACGGAAATGAAGTGTGTAAGTAAGAAAGCATCTCGGATGTGTCGTTTAAGATTCTGACAGGATAATATAAAGTTGCTCAGGTTTGTGCCAGAGATGTTTATATGTATAAAGGAGGAATAACATCGGATATTTAACCAGGTAAGAAAAGCTACAGATTAGGGTTGAATCTGGAAATTTGTAATAAAAAACTTTACATATAAAAATATATATATTTTTTGTTAGAATGATTTTTTTTGTTGCATTTGAACTTTATTATACGACATATGAAGTATATTGAGACACCTGATTTTTCCAGCCATATATGTTCCTCAAAGGATCTTGGAGTGGAAGATCTCCTGCTATAAACCCTACTGAACACCTTTGGGATGAATGTGAACGCTGACTGCACCCCAGGCATCCTCAACTCACCTACATCAGTACCTGAATTTACTCACACACCTGTGGCTAAATGACTCGCACATCTCCACAAAATCGAGCAGAACATCTTCGAGGGAGAGTGGAGGATATCATGACAGCAAATGGGTGCTACGTGTGGAGTGGGATGTTGGAAAAGGAGCACCTAGTAATCTTATGCTCAGTTGTCAACAAACATATACTTGTTCCTGGATTGTTTCTATTTTCTAAAGATGAACAGACTTTTCAAGTCAGCTGATGAGTCAGAGAAATAGTCTATGGCTCCCTCTAGAGGTTTGTGATCAAATCGACTCAAAGTACCATCCAGTACATACTTTTCTCTAATACAAACTTTTATTGATTTATTTATTTATTTTTAAGAAAAGCATTCGTTAACATGGAAGTCTTGGTAAGTCTTTATATTTTTAGTAAAAGAAACATTTAACTATAAGGACTTCATCCCTGATGGTCGTGATGGAGTACATGATGTTGTACTTAAACACCTGTTGCTGCTGCTGCTTTTTTTGAGTTTTTGATTTTTTTTTGTGGATTTTTAAATGAAAAATATCTGTGTGGAGATCCTGCTGGCTCAGGGTGTCTTTCTTCTGCCACAATCACACTTTCACATTCAACTATTTTTTAACCTTTTAAACTTTTCATTGTTTAAAACACATACACACATAAAAACACACTCAGAAGGCCTCAAAGCTGAAAATGCAGATCCGAGTAAAAAAAAACATATAAATAAATAAATAATTATAACTGTCAAAAAAATTAATAAACTAAACTTTCTTTTGGCTTCTCCCATTAGGGGGCGCCACAGTGGATCATCCGCATGTTTGATTTGGCACATGTTTTTACACTGGAGGCCCTTCCTAACGCAACCCTTCCCATTTATCCGGGCTTGGGACCGGCACTAAGGCTTGTGCAACCCTAATGGCTGGGGTGGTTCCCTGACCGGGGACTGAAAACAGGCCGCAGTGGTGAGAGCGCCGCATCCTAACCACCAGACCACCAGAGGACCTTGTCAAAAAAATGAATAAAACATGCAATTTGTAAGTGTATGTATGTGTGTAAAGAGACAGGGAATAATGGATATGTATATATGTTGGAGAACGAACTCCGCTGCCTCTATATGGGCTCATGTAGTGGGTGGGATGGATTTTCCATGATTGACAGGAGTTTGTTCAGTGACCTGTTGTCCCTCACTGTCTCCACTTTGGCAAGTTTGTGTCCGATTATGTATTCAGTGTCAGTGTTGGTTCTCCAGTCCAATCTACTGTTTAAGTGAACACCTGTGTTCAACACAATGATCTTATAATAATCTACAGATGAGCACTTGAGGGTTTAGGGTCTTTCTCAAGGTCGCAACAGCGGCGTCTTGGTGGTGCTGGAATTTCAACTCAACATTTTGCTCAGAATTTTAGCCACTGAGCTACCTTTCTTTATGCATCTGAACTTTGGTGGTTTGGTAGTAGTTATTAGTGCAGAAAGTGTTCATTTGTGTGTGTGTTGTGTTTGTGTGCATCAACCCAGTGTCTTTTATCAATTGAGGAGTAGAATAACTTTGGCGGAGAAACTAATACACAGTGTGACCTGAGGCCAGAGAGAGAGAGAGAGAGAGAGAGAGAGAGAGAGAGAGAGAGAAGAGGGTGACAAGAAGAGAAGGATATGGATTATTATAGCAGGACTCGCTATCAACAAACTTGAGTAAACGTGTGAGAGTGAGGGGACGACAGCATACAAAGCGTTCACCAAACACTCGATATCCATGATCCCTCCAGATCTGCTACTTAAACTAGAAAAAATCTAGCGAAAATAGGCTTAACTAAATCATTGTTTTCAACCTTGACTTGAGGGAGACTTTCCTTCCATGCTATTTTGATATAGTGTCAATTTGGTCGGATCATTATACCACGGTCATTTTGGTTTTATCATCTAGAGTGTAACAGAACGTTGATTATAGTCATTCAGTGGCCCAGTTGAGGTCTGCGGGGTCCAACGGAGATCTAATTAATGTCTATATCTCTGAAAGATTATTGATAAAAGTTGTAGCAGTGGTTGGCGTGAATGTACGCTTAACACGGTAACGTGGCGAAGTACTTACGCTATGACTGAGGCAGATTTTAACAGAGATAAGGTAATGATCTGAAAGAGCTTCAGACTGTGGAATTATGACTATTTTTTATATTGAATCCAAATGTTAGTATTAAATAAAAAAAGTGTGTCCACCACTATGAGTGGGTCCTAAAACATTCGGATTAATTCCTACTTAATATAGAATGGACACAACTGCCATTTTTAAGGAGACTTCCTGATCTTCAAAATGATGTTAAACGTCTAACTGAGGGTAGAAGGTCAAACAGATGGTGTCCAGGGTGTGGGTCTTTCAGGTTTACTTTGCTGTATCAGTGAGAGCTGAATAGTTCTTCCAGAGAGGGTAATAAGCATTTTTTGGGAGGTGTTGATAATCCTCTGAAGGTCTTTCCTGTCTGCTGCGGAGCAACTGGCGTACCATACAGTGATACAGCATGCCAGAACGCTCTTATTAGAGCAGCTATAGTGAGACAACAGCAGATCCTCTTGTAAGATTTTTTTTTTTTGAGAATCTTTAGGAAGTAGAGTCACTGTTGTGCCTTCTTTACTGCCTTTTCACCAATGCTGTGTTGTTTGTAGTCCAGGTGATATCATTAGCAATATGTGTACCCTCAAACCTGATAGTGGAGACCTTTTCCACACAGTCACCATTGCTGTAGATCGGAGCAGGAAAATTGCTGACAGCTGACAGTTTTTGGACTTTCAACACCCTGTGAGATAAAACCAATCACAGTTGTGTTGTCTGCAAACTTCATAGTGCTTTTGGTGGGATACGTTGATGCACAGTCCTGAGCTTAAAGAGCATAAAGAATAGGACTCAGCACACACCCCTGTGGGGTGCCAGTGCTGATCGTAAGCATGGAGGAAAAGTAGTGACCTTGTCTAACAGACTGTTGGCAATCTGTTAGAAGTTCCAGTTTCAATGGCACATGGGTTGGGAAAGTTCAAGATTATCAGGTTTTGTGAAATGGAATGCTGATGTTAAAGGGAAAGCTGAAGAAGCATCCTCACATAGTTCCCCTGATGTTCAAGGTGGCTTAGTGCAGTGTGAAGAAGGCATCTACTGTAGATCTGTTTTATCTGTTGGTAAACCGATGAGGGTCAAAAGATGGAGGAGACTAGCTTTGATGAGCCGTAGAAACAGTTGGCACTTATTACCAGAGTGAGTGCGACTGGGCAGTAGTCATTAAGTCCACGTTTTGGCATTGGATGATATTGGCAGATGTTAGAAAGGGTGTTATGCTGGATGAGGACAAGGATAGGTTGAAGATCTTGGTAAAAACAGCAGAGAGCTGGTTTGAACATTCCTTCAAAACCCTTCCTGTCACGCCATCGTGGCCAGCAGCTTTGCTTGGGTTTACTGCTTTGAGCACACGCCTCACTTCATGCTCCTGCACTATAAAGATTGTTAGAGACTGATGGAGATGTCATAACAGTCTCTGCTGCTTTTAGCTCATAGCACTTAAAGTAACAATTAAGTTCCTCTGCTAATGAGGTGAACCCTTCAGAAGTCATTTAATACCTGGTCTTATAGCTGGTTATGTGCTAAAAACCTTGCTACACCAGTCGTGGGTTGTTTATGGTAAAGTGATCCTCGATTAGACATATTTGAGATTTTGTGGAAGGAGTCCATGTCCAGCTGTAGTCCAGTTGCATGTCCAGCTGTAGTCCTGTATTAAAGCTAAAATTGAAATCAGTTGAATCTCATGCATAGGGACATTTAAACCAAACCTCACTGAGGCCATGTTACATCTCTGTGACTCCACATGAGGGCAGTGCAGTGTTAGAAACCAGTGACTAGCTTCACAATTCACATTTTTACTATTATTATTATTATTATTATTATTATTATTATTATTATTATTATTATTATTATTATTTCATTTTTCTTTTTAATTCATTATGTTAAGTTACTTCTATATCAAATGTGTGTTTCCTATTGAGGTGAATAATGAAATCCATCCATACTTCCAGCACACCTTCACCCTCTCATCTATCCATCCATTTATTTATCTATACAACTACATACAATCTATCTATCTATCTATCTATCTATCTATCTATCTATCTATCTATCTATCTATCTATCTATCTATCTATCTATCTATCTATCTATCTATCATCAAATCAAATGTTAATTATAAATACATGTACATGTACAGGTACAGCCTCCATCCTTAATACTGTAGCGTAGTATATTAAATATGTTAGACACACACACACACACACACACACACACACACACACACACACACACACATAAAAAGCGTGAAAAGGTGAAAAGGCTTGTTTTCAGGAAACGCTTTGATTCTGCTGAAAAGTCGGGTCACGGACAGGTCAAACCTGAGATTTCACCTCTTTGACTTTATTCTCTTTGTCAGGATTTTGTGGATCAGACTAAAGAAAACACCCTCTGGTTGAGACAAATCCTTTTAGACGTGTGTGTAACCTTTCAATATTTCGCTTTAAAAAACATGTTGTGAGATATGGAAACTGAAATCTAACGAATAAAAATTAAGCATGAAACGTGATTCCCTATTCGCCCTGTTAGTCTTTTCCCGATTTTTCCAGCCCAGTTGAGAATCCAGAAGCAGGAGGCTGTCCATCAGTTTATACATTTTGACTAACACGAAGGCCAAGAATTCCACAACTGCATGCGTCTTAACCCGGAGCGAGCAGCAGCTCGGTGTAACTGTATTTGGAGAGCGGCAGCAGACATTGTAGGCATTTCTCTCATTGGTGGTAAATATCTGGAGGAATCTCTCGGCGTTTCCCTGCCAGAGCTGCTCTGAATGACTGCAAAGAGAGAGAGAGAGAGAGAGAGAGAGAGAGAGAGAGAGAGAGAGAGAAAGAGGCCTTACTGACATCCAGGAAATTACTATTTAACAGAACTAGAATCATTTTACCAGAATGAAAGATATTATATTACAGTTTAGGTCAAATTTCTGGGGAAAAAAATTCATTCATATTATTATTTTAATGTTACCTGTGAAACTCGTACAAAACTACTCGTTTTAAAATATTCCACTGTGAACAGGGACTTTGTACAATTTGTAATCAATTTCTAGAAAATGTGGGTACAATAAAATCAATGTTAATGACATTGATAATGACCATATTAAGTGATTTTGGTCCATTCTTCTTCCAGTCTCCTCCACAGTTTGGTGACTGTAGTGGGTTTCTTGGCCATAACTTTGTCATCAAGGATTTTCCAGAGCTTCTCTATTGGGTTGAGATCAGGACTCTGTGCAGGCCATGTCATTATTTCAATGTTTTCAGTTTCAAGGAACTGTTTTACCCGTTTTGCTGTGTGACATGGAGCGTTGTCCTGCATGAACACTGCGGGCTGATTGGGTGATGAACGCAGGGAAGGAACCATATGTTGTTGAGGAAGGTTCTGATAAACATTTGCATTCACTCTGCCATGTAGCTGTATAAGAGGCCCAACTCCTGCTGCAGAAATCATCTTGCAGAGTCAGTGAAACTGGAATTTAGGCTGCCAGTTAAATAGGGGTTGACAGATTATTAAGGAAATTATCACCAGATACCAGATTAACACCAATAACTGGGAGGTATCTGAAAGTGTTCTCTAATTTTGATCAGTGTGTTTTCTGCAAAAGAATGTTTTTTTTTTAAATGCCTTAGTTATTTTGTGGAAAAGGTGTTCTGGTAGCATGGTATAGACAGGACAAAAACTCCTGTTGAGCAGTGAAGATTGCATTATTTCAGAATTGTTCAATTGTTTATAAATTGTTCTCTAATTTTGATTGCCAGTGTGTATGTGTATATATATATATATATATATATATATATATATATATATATATATATATATATATATATACCGTAATTTCCGGACTATGAAGCGCACCCCAATATAAGCCGCACACACTGAATTGTACAAAGAGTTTTATTTTGAACATAAATAAGCTGCACCTGTCTATAAGCCGCAGGTGTCTACACTGAAACTAATGAACTTTTCACAGGCTTTAATGAAAGACAGTGTCTGTTACACGGCCTGTATCTAAACAGAAGCCTACCAAGAAAGTCATTGTTCACTGTCTTCCTCCTTCCTTTCACAACAATTTCTCTCGAGAGTTTTTCTTTTGGCATCGTCGTGCGTTTAAAAATCACCATCGGTGAAGCTTTTCTCCCGATGCCGTGCAGCTCAGAACACAGGTGAAGTGCAATTTCATTGGTCTAATGTTATGGGTCTCAGGTTCAAAGTGTGGGAAAAAAGTAGTGGCTTATAGTCCGGAAAATATGGTATATATATATATTTTTTAATATATATTTTTATTTATTTATTCCTATTTGCATTATCAGCATTAGTCAATAATATCAATATATATATATATATATATATATATATATATATATATATATATATATATATATATATATATTTTTTTTTTTTTATATATATATTTTTATTTATTTATTCCTATTTGCATTTTCAGCATTAGTCAATAATATCAATTCCACTGAGAGTAAAGAATACAACAAATGACAGGACTTCATTTTCTTCTTCACATGATCATCAGTAAATCTGGACAATGCAATTTCCTGTCAAATGCCCATTGTGTGATCAAAAGTATTGGGACACCTGACTTGTCCAGCTCTATGTGGATAGGATTGGATGGATTTACTAGGAGATCACACCTTGTTCTAACATGACAGTGTTCCTGTGCACAAAACCAGCTCCATGGATTGGTTGGAGTGAAAGATCTTGAGAAGTCTGCTATAGAGCTAATAAACTCTATCGAACTGTTCCCCAGGCCTCTTCATCTCACCTAGATCAGTACCTGACTTAAATACCAGTACCTCTCACATAAATCTCAAGAAAATCTAGTGGAGCATCTTCTCAGAAGAGTGGAGGATATTATAACAGCAAATTAGAACTAAATGTGGAATAGGATCTTCAAAAAGTACATATTAACTTATAGTCATGTGTCCAAAGCTTTTTGCCCATATAGAACAGAATCTGGACTCATTGAGAAATCTTATATGAACTTCTCCTCTTCATCAAATTCATCTGGTGCCTCAAGCTATTGATCAAAAATCACCATTTTAAACGACATGCAGATAAATCCTCTATTGAGCTCAGTAAGGTCATTAGGATTTTTTTTACAATAGCTGTCTTACTTTGTAATTAGCTGTAACTGTATGTTTCTATGGTTACTGTTGTTTATAAGGCTGCACATTCATTTCAAATGAGAACTACCTGTGTGTTTATTCGTTTGAACACACTCTTTTGAATCCATCCATCCATCCTCCATCCATCCATCCATCCATCCATCCATCCATCCATCTATCCATCCATCTATCCATTCTTCTAACACACCTCCACCCACTCATCTATTCAAGTTTATGAGACATTGTCTCAAAGCAGCTTTACAGATCATCTGTAAAGAGTGTGTTAGAATGATGGATGGATGGATGGATGGATGGATGGATGGATGGATGGATGGATGGATGGATGGATGGATGGATGGATGGATGGATGAATAGATAGATAGATGGATGGATGGATGGATGGATGAATGGATGAATGGATGGATGGATAAATGAATGAATGGATGGATGGATGGATGGATGGGTGGATGGATGGGTGGATGGATAAATGGATGGATGGATGGATGGATGGATGGATGGATGGATGGGTGGATGGATGGGTGGATGGATAAATGGATGGATGGATGGATGGATGGATGGATGGATGGATGGATGGATGGATGGATAAACGAATGGATAGACAGATGGATTGATGGGTGTAGGGTTTGTTGGGTAGGGTTGAATGAATGAACAATCGGATGAATAAATTACTAACAACATAGACACTATCCTCACTAGCACATTAGACACCGTTGCCCCCATCGGGTTAAAAAAGATTATAGAACAAGCACCTGCACCTTGGTATAATAGTCATATGCATGCCCTCAAGAAAGCAGCCCCTAATCTGGAAATTAAACTAAAATGGAGGTATTTAGAATTGCGTATAAAGACTGTAAGCTCAGTTACAGACAGGCGCTAAAAGCTGCTAGAGCTGAACACCTGAGCAAACTCAGAAAACAACAAAAACAATCCCAGGTTCCTTTTCAGTACAGTAGCTAAACTAACTACAAATCAGGGATCTGAAAATGTGTTCCATCACAGTTTAGTAGTGAGGACTTGTAAGTATTAGAAACACAATTGTGGAGGTCCAACCTCTGACAGCATCTCCTGATTCAATCTCACCTACAACTCCACTGCTTTACATGTATAGAACAAGAAGAGCTGTATGATGTTATTACCAAAGCTAAATCAACAACATGTCTGTTAGATCCCATTCCAACTATACTACTGAAAGATGTGTTACATACAGCTGGTGAGCCTCTTATGAATCCCTAAATCCCTCAAGTTAGCAGTTATTAAGCCCCTCATTAAGAAACCTCATTTGAGTCCAAATGAACTGTCAAAGTACAGCCCCATTTCAAATCTTCTGTCTAGGAAGTTGGAAGTTATTTTAGACACCAACTTGTCATTTGAAAATCATATCACCAATATTACTAAAACAGTGTTCTTCCACCTTAGAAATATTGCTAAGCTAAGAAACATGTTCTCTATATCTGATGCAGAGAAGCTCATCCATTCATTCATGACCTCCAGACTGGACTTTTGTAATGCATTACTAGGTGGATGTCCTGCATCATTAATATACATGCTACAGTTTGTCCAGAATGCAGCAACCAGAGTTCTTACAAGGTCAAGAAAATATGATCATATAACCCCGATCTTATAATCCCTACACATCCCTAAGTTTTGAATTGACTACAAACTACTGCTACTTACCTACAAAACACTAAACGGTTTAGCTCTCCCAGTTTAAGTGCAGATTAAAAACGTATCTTTTTAGTGAGTTCTACACATAACACACATCTCACATCATAACCTTGTTCTCCAGAACATCTGATCACATGCACATTATCTACTGCTTCTCTTTCTCTACCCATTCCAGGCATCCTGAGGTTGCTCCAGCTCCAGTCACGTCCCACCTCATGAAGATTGTGGACCTTTAAAGAAGTAGATGCTGCAAACATCCCGAACCATTTAGAGACGTACCAGCGCCATTTGTATCACACTTCATCTGGTTATAACGTCAACTGACTGTATACGACTGTAGAAAGGACATTACTCATAATCACACATTCCAGTACTCATGTTAGTTCTCATCATCCACTCATCTATTCATCCAATTATTCATCCATTCAAACATCCATCCATCCATCCATCCATCCATCCATCCATCCATCCATCCATCCATTCACCTACTCATCCATCCATCCATCCATCCATCCATCCATCCATCACTCCATCCATCCATCCATCCATCCATCCATCCATCCATCCATCCACCTATTTATCCATCCATCTATCCATCCATCCATGCATCCACCTACTCATCCATCCATCCATCCATCCACCCATCCATCTATCCATTCATTTATCCATCCATCAATCCATCCATCCATCCATCCATCAATCCATCCATCCATCCATCCATCCATCCATCCATCCATTTATCCATCCACCCATCCATCCACTCATCCATCCATCCATCCATCCATCCATCCATCCATCCATCCATCCATCCATCCATTTATCCATCCACCCATCCATCCATCCATCCATCCATCCATCCATCCATCCATCCATCCATTCCATCCATCCATCCATCCATCCATCCATCCATCCATCCATCCATCCATCCATCCATCCATCCATCCATCCATCCATCCATCCATCCATCCATCCATCCACCTATTTATCCATCCATCTATCCATCCATCCATGCATCCACCTACTCATCCATCCATCCATCCATCCACCCATCCATCTATCTATTCATTTATCCATCCATCAATCCATCCATCCATCCATCCATCCATCAATCCATCCATCCATCCATCCATCCATCCATCCATCCATCCATCCATTTATCCATCCACCCATCCATCCACTCATCCATCCATCCATCCATCCATCCATCCATCCATCCATCCATCCATTTATCCATCCACCCATCCATCCATTAATCCATCCATCCATCCATCCATCCATCCATTCATTTATCCATCCATCCATCCATCCATCCATCCATCCATCCATCCATCCATCCATCATCCATCCACCTACTCATCCATCCATCCTCCATCAATCCATCCATCCATCCATCCATCCATCTATCTATCTATCTATCTATCTATCATCTATCTATCTATCTATCTATCTATCTATCTATCTATCTATCTATCTATCTATCTATCTATCTATCTATCTATCTATCCATCCATCCATCCATCCATCCATCCATCCATCCATCATCCATCCATCTATCTATCTATCTATCTATCTATCTATCTATCTATCTATCTATCTATCTATCTTAAATGATATGCTCCTGTGAGTTATTTTATTTCTTTGTATTCATTTTTATTTGTATAGCACTTTTTACATAGAACATAGTTTTAAAGCATTTTTCCACAGATGAAGTGATGATGTTATATAAAAGAATGTGTAAGTTTATTGCCTATAAGTTTGTTTCTTATAATTATATAGTCCTTTATACATAATTATAGTTCCTTATGATCCTTAAAGTAATATATTGTTTTTATTATATAATCACACACATATCTCCGGTGTTTAACCTCAGACTTGTAATGTATTTTGCACGAGCACGAATTCATCTAAAAGCCCACAATGATTTTACACACAACCATCCCAATTATTTACACCTTTTACAACTATTATACACCTCATTTCATTCATTCAATGGTCAAGTATTGTTTGATCCTGAAAATCTTTTCATCCAACTTTAAACTTTCTATCCTGCACCATCTGAAGCAAAATTGAAAAAAGAAAAAAAAAGAAAAAAAGAGAAATTAATAAATCCTCTTAAATGGAGGATGTGCAGGTCAAGGAAAGTGATTCGAAGTTGAGTTTCTGAAGCGGCATAGCAAACGTGTGTGTGTGTGTGTGTGTGTGTGTGTGGTGATGGGGGGGGGTTACAATGCTTTGTTTCCTATTCGCAGATAAAAAAAAGAACGAAAGAACGAAATCTTTGGCGCTGAGCTGCTTTTCAACACTGCACGATTGACCTTGATTTTGTTCTGCTCTGCTTTGAGTTGGTCAAAGATTTTTATCTGCTTTAGTTAGTCTTTAATCCCATCTGCCCCACTAGAGCTTCACTGATACATCAACCAGCACCCCCAAACCCCCAATTCACCCCTCATACCATCACCACTCCCATTCCACTACTGAATTGTGTATTACATGTCATACATTACACACTTTATATTACACTGTATTTCATTTTCAAATCATTTCTATTTCCTACAAATGATTCAATTGTGTTTGATTTCTTATTTGTGATCACATGACATCATAACGTGTTCGAATACATGTTCAAATTTCATCCATGTGTGATCACAAGTTACTCTCATTATTGCATGATCGAGCACCAACATATTTATTCATCAGAATCAGAATCAGAATCAGGTTTATTGGCACACACAAGGAATTTAGTTCCAGCTGTTAGTGACTCTCAAAAGTACAGACATAAATAACACTATACATTTAACTTGGACTGTAGAAGACAAAACAAAATATGTAAGACAAAACAGACTATGTGAGACAATATAGACTATGTGAGACAATATAGACAATGTGAGACAATATAGACTATGTGAGACAATATAGACTATGTTAGACAATATAGACAATGTGAGACAATATAGACTATGTGAGACAATATAGACAATGTGAGACAATATAGACTATGTGAGACAATATAGACAATGTGAGACAATATAGACTATGTGAGACAATATAGACTATGTGAGACAATATAGACAATGTGAGACAATATAGACTATGTGAGACAATATAGACTATGTAAGACAATATAGACTAAGTGAGACAATATGGACAGTATGGGTATTAAATAGGTGATACAGAAAGTCTATAAGACTTTTGTTTTCCTGTGATCTCGACTTAACGAGTTGTTTTCTCGTTATCATGACTTCATTTTCTCGTGATCAGCACCTAATTTCTCTGTGAATTCGGAATAAGAGTATGTTTGAGATTCAGCATCATGCACCGGCACATGTCCACATATTACACATTACACGTGAGCAGTAATTATTTTTACTGTGTATTTAGAAAAATTAAATACTGATCATGAGGAAACAATGTTTATTATTTCTTTCTTTCTTTCTTTCTTTCTTTCTTTCTTTCTTTCTTTCTTTCTTTCTTTCTTTCTTTTGAGAATTGTATATGTAAATGTACAATATGTGTGTCAAATAAATTCATATTTAGACCCTTTTTTACATTTTCTATCCATCCATCCATCCATCCATCCATCCATCCATCCATCCATCCATCCATCCATCCATCCACCTATTTATCCATCTATCTATCCATCCATCCATGCATCCACCTACTCATCCATCCATCCACCCATCCATCCGTCTATCCATTTATTATCCATCCATCCATCCATCCATCCATCCATCCATCCATCCATCCATCCATCCATTTATCCATCCACCCATCCATCCACTCATCATATTTCTTTCTTTCTTTCTTTCTTTCTTTCTTTCTTTCTTTCTTTCTTTCTTTCTTTCTTTCTTTCTTTCTTTCTTTCTTTTGGGGACTGTGTTTTTACAATTACATATGTGTGTTAAATCTTTAATCAGTTGAGGAACTGAATTAGACATTTTTTAAGAAGAGATCACAGATGAAATAGTAAAATGAAGGTAATTGTTGATGTATTGGGTTCTCAGTGTTGTAGAGGTAAAAGATAAAGTGATTTCTCTGAAACATTTTTGAATGTTTCAAATTATGAATTGAAATAATCCTGAAGGACACTTTAGCTTTGTCCTTTAAAATTACATGCATGTTTATATACGTGTAATCACTGCAATATATGAGAAACACACACACACACACACACACACACACACACACACACACACACACACACACACGCTATTAATTTAGTCACTTGGCCTCTTGTAGACTTCATAATAGGGCTCCTGAATGAACAAGGCCTAATCTGTTTTACGTAAACACTGAACACTCCTCCAGCTGCTCCTTTTCTCCCCTCTGCCACCGTATGATCGCTGGTGTTTTTTTTTTTCCTTCCTCTTTTTTTTTTCCCCCAACAGTCTTTAGTGCAGGATGAATCTTTACACGCCGCTCCATTAGCACCGGGAAGTGAAAGCAGCCTATTCACGTGCTTTATTTTTTTAATCTGAGTGGAAGGTGAATTGTGTTTGCTGAAGAACACTTAATGTTAGCGCAGTGAAAGCGGAACACAAGGCTGTTTTTCTCGCCGTTACACCGGTTTCCTCATGCGCTCACTGCAAAAATAAAATGCAAATCTGTCAAATGGATGCAGAACGCAGGCCATATTTCTTACTTTTTTTTTACCGTGTCCTCATATGTGGGATCTGATCGTCAACACAAGCCACGACTTGACTTGCCAGGGATTCGAAAAAAAACAGCACAAACTGTCCTTCTTTTGTACCTTTAATGTGTGTTTCTTTCTTACAAAGATGTAATGACATCCGTGTACATGAAACATAATTTACAATGAACACAAAAACACAACAAAGAAGACCCAGAACTGTCTGAGCAGCTAGAATACTGTATCAGACACATATAGGACAACATTACTCTCCCAAAAAAGTGGCAACAGGTCTCCTCAGTTCCCAGAAGATGTGTTGCTACACGGCGGTAAACATGGACCTGTCCCAACTTTTCTGAGACCTGTAGCAGCCATGAAATTCAAAATGGACTTAGATTGTCTTAGATTTATGAGATTTGCGAATCATTGCGTTCTATTTTAATTGGCATTTTGCACAATGTGCCAACATTTTTGGAATTGTCAGCAACTGTCATTAACCTTAAATTAGGCTGAGACTTCGTTAATTTGGGTCTCCACAGCGGATCATCCGTCCCAATACCCCTCTGTCCTCCACATCTGCCTCTTTCACACCAACTACCTTCATGTCTTCCCTCACCACATCCATAAACCTCCTCCTTGGTCTTCCTCTTTTCCTCCTTCCTGGTGGCTCCATCCTCAGCATTCTCCTACTGATATACCCCGTGTTCCTCCTCTGCACATGTCCAAACCATCTCAATCTCACCTCCCTCACCTTGTCTCCAAAACGTCCTACATGTGCTGTCCCTCAAATAAACTCATTTCTAATCCTGTCCATCGTTGTCACTCCCAATGAAAACCTTAACATCTTCAGCTCTGCTACCTCCAGCTCCACCTCCTGTCTTTTACTCAATGCCACTGTCTCTAAACCATACTAAAACTGATTATAAAGATAAAAACAGTATTCTAAATAATTCTGAGCAGAAGCTACTAGACTCCAAGACTGTCTAGACCTACACAAAGGAATGATGCAAAATACTGGTGGTGTAATGGGACCCTATAAATATCCTTCAGATGTTATATAAATAAAACAACATGAAGGGTTTTGGGGCAAAAAAAGATACACATTGTTAATAAGACTTTGTACTAAAGCCCTGCTTTGTGTATGATGAGTTTGACTTTCTGGAGACACTGTAATCAGACATTCCTGGATTATTGGATGATTAGATAAATGGATAGAACTCATGTTTTGCAAGTTATAAACGTTAAATTCAGAGATTTATGATGTCATTATCAGTATATGAAAGCATGGGGTCACTCGGACTGAGAAAGTGTTATAGAAAGAAGTGAAATAATTCATCATCCTCTCTGTGATCACTCCAACCTCTATGGGGTCTTAACTTCTTTCATTTAATTGTTTGTTAATTGTAAGTGGTTTCTGTTGTTTTTATTCTCCGCCTTGTTATTATTTATTTATTTATATGTTGGGTTTTTTATTTAAATGTTTTATTTAAATAGTTTTCTGTTGTTTTTGATTCTCATTATTTAAATTTATTTGTTGTTGGGATTTTGTTCGTTTTATTTATTTCTGTCAGGGATCCACCAGCCACACCTTCACTTATCACTCCAAGCCACTCTCCCACTTACTAATCAGCTACACCTGGCCCTCATCAGCTCCCATGCTATATAACCTCCGTCCCTCCACCAGCTCATTGTCCGTTCTACAGCTTAGGCGATAGAACACTGTCGGACTACTTTGCATTGTTTATTTGTTTTGCTTCTGCCTGATCACCGCTCTTACCTGGTTTAGCAAACCTGGGGTTTCCTTATTTTTGTGCTTTTCTCATTAAAAGCCTTGTGGAATCTACTGGTTTCCGCACGTTCTTTGCCTGACAGAAGAACGGACCTTTCACAAACGGAGGGGCACCTAACACGGAAGAAAAGAAACCGCGTTACCTCAGCATGGAGGACCAGCTCGCTGCCGCGTCCGGGTCAGCGGAGGACCAGCCCGTTGCCACGTCCGAGTTTGTGAGGGAGCTCACCGCCGCCGAGAGGCTTTCCGGCCGGAAGCCGCGCACCAAACCCCTCCGTCATCTGGCAGCCCGATGGCTCTCCCAGCGTCTTTTTCCGGAAACGCGGCGGAATGTCAGGGATTCCTGCTCCAGGCGGCCGTCTACATCGAGATGCGACCACAATGTTTTCCTAGCGAACGAGCAAAGGTCGCGTTTCTGATTTCGCTGCTCACCGGAAGAGCGCTAGCGTGGGCAAGAGCGCTCTGGAGCGCAGCGAGCCCGGCCCTGACGTCATACGCCGCGTTCACGAGTCATTTCGCCGAGGTATTTAGCACCGCCCCCGGGGATACCTCAACCGCTGATCAGCTGCTCAATCTCCACCAGGGGACAGACAGCGTTTCGAGTTACAGCCTCCGCTTCCGCACTCTGGCGGCATCTGCTGGTTGGGATGAGAAAGCGCTGTTGGCTGTATACCGCAGAGGCCTAAATCAGGAGCTCAGGCTGGCGATGGCCACTTATGATGACTCTCTGGGGCTTGAGGCTTTTATTCAGAGATCCATCCGAGTCTCTCAACACCTGGCAGCCTGCAAATCCCCCGAGGTCGAACCAGCACAGGCTATGGCAGTACCAACAACTCCAGAACCAGAACCCATGCAACTCGGGTCACAGCGGCTGTCTCGGCAAGAAAGGGAGCGCCGGTGGGCGGCTGGAGCTTGCCTCTACTGTGGAGAGAGAGGACATCGCGTGGCCCAATGCCCAGTGAGGCCTCCTCGTCGGACGGTGAGTACGGTCACCCTTTCTTCTGACATTACTCACCTGTCACGCTCAGGGTCACCTTAGTAACCCCTGCTCTCTCTATCGGCTTCTGCCCTAGTCGACTCAGGATCCGCGGGGAACTTCATCTCCCAGGCGTGTCTAGAACGCCTCCAGCTACGCCGGCAGAGGGGATCCCAGGAACTGGCCGTCCAGACCATCCAGGGACGACCATTAGGGAAGGGCAAGGTGAAGTACTGTGCTCCACCTATTGTCCTCCAAGTCGGAGTGCTACACCAAGAAGAGATTCAACTGCTCGTACTGGAGGATTCGACAGTGGACGTGATCCTGGGTCGTCCCTGGTTAGCCAAGCACTCCCCCACTTGTTCCTGGGACCCGTGCGACATCCTGGAGTGGAGCCCCGCCTGCCGGCATAAGTGCTTACTTCCACTCCCGACTCCTCCGGACCGCCTTAACCCTGGCAGCTACTCAAGTGGAAGGAGCTCCCCAACCCGCTCAGGTAGAGATCCCGCATGAATACCGGGCCTTTTCTGACGTCTTTAGTGAGGAGGCCGCCACTCAGTTACCCCCACACCGGCCGTGGGACTGTGCCATTGATCTAAAGCCGGGGGCTAAGCTACCAAAGGGGCGGGTCTACCCCTTGTCAGCCCCGGAACACCAAGCCATGGAGGGCTACATCCAACAGGCCCTCCGACAGGGCTTCATCACCCAGTCTTCCTCCCCGGCGGCCTCTAGCTTCTTCTTCGTGGCTAAGAAGGACGGGGGTCTGCGCCCTTGTATCGACTACAGGGGCCTAAATGCACAGATCGCCCCGCTTCCATACCCGCTCCCCCTGGTCCCAGCGGCCTTGGAAGAACTACGTGAGGCTCGCGTCTTTACCAAGCTGGACCTCCGAAGCGCGTACAACCTGGTGCGCATCCGCAAAGGGGACGAGTGGAAGACGGCGCTCATTACTCCTCTGGTCATTATGAGTATCGGGTCATGCCGTATGGCCTTTCCATTGCTCCGCGGTCTTTCAGAACTGTATGAACGAGGTTTTCCGTCCCTTCCTCCATCGGTTTGTAATTGTTTACATCGACGACATCCTGATCTACTCCAGGACGCTGCAAGAACACCACAAGCACGTCACCCAGGTCCTAGACCGGCTGCGAGAACACCGACTGTTTCTCAACCTTCCCAAGTGTGAATTCCATCGCCGGAGATACAGTTCCTGGGTTACAACATCAACGCAGCAGGCATCAGGATGGATGAAAGGAAGGTGATGGCCGTCGGGATTGGCCCGTTCCCACCTCAATCAAGGAACTCCAGAGGTTTCTTGGCTTCGCCAACTTCTACCGCCAGTTCATTGGAGGTTTCAGCCTGGTTTCCGCCTCACTCACGCCTCTCCTGCGAGGAAAAGCCAAGACTCTCTCCTGGACCCCGGATGCACAAAGGGCCTTCGAGGAGCTACGACGAGGTTCTGTACCGCCCGCTTCTCCATCATCCTGACCCCAGCTCCCGTTTGTTGTCGAGGTGGACGCATCTTCCACGGGCGTAGGGGCCACCCTCTCCCAGCATTCAGGGAATCCCCCTCGACTCCATCCCTGCGCCTACTTCTCAAAAAAGCTGTCTCCAGCGGAACAGAATTACGACATCGGCAACCGGGAACTCCTAGCCATCAAACTAGCCCTGGAGGAGTGGAGACACTGGCTGGAGGGGGCTGTCCATCCTTTTATAGTCATCACGGATCACAAGAACCTTCAGTACCTCCGTGAGGCCAAGCGCCTAAATCCTCGCCAGGCACGGTGGGCTCTCTTTTTTACCCGGTTCAATTTCAGCATCACCTATCGGCCAGGATCAAAGAACGGCAAGGCCGATGCTCTCCAGGGTGTATGGACCTGAGGAACCCACCGAGCCTGGGCCTATCTTGCCTCCGACGATCATTCTGAGCCCGATCATATGGGAGCTAGACGAGAACATCCGCAGGGCCACACGAGGAGAACAGACGCCCCCTGGTTGTCCCGAGGACCGGACCTTTGTTCCTCCAGAGTGTCGACAGGCCTTACTTAGAGCAGTCCACGAAGTCCCGGTTCAGGGCACCCAGGCAGGAGGCAGACCCTGCGTCTGGTTCAGGGACGATACTGGTGGCCAGGTATGAGCAACACAGTGGCCGAGTTTGTCCGAGGCTGCAACATCTGTGCCATCTCAAAAACTCCCCGACATCTACCAATAGGCAAACTCGTCCCCCTGCCTACTCCACAAAGGCCATGGTCTCATATCGGCATAGACTTTGTCACAGACCTGCCACGGTCGGAGGGTTTCACCTGCGTTCTCGTGGTCGCTGACCGGTTCTCCAAGGCCTGCCGCTTTGTCCCTCTCCGAGGCCTCCCACAGCTCTGGAAACCGCGAGGCGCTCTTCCATCACGCCTTCCGCAACTCGGCCTCCCTGAGGAGATAGTGTCTGACCGGGGCTCTCAGTTCACCTCACATGTCTGGAGGGCGTTTTTCCGGCTACTGGGAGTCACCGTCAACCTGTCGTCCGGTTACCACCCCCAGTCGAACGGCCAGACCGAGCGGAAGATCCAAGAGCTGGGGAGGTACCTGAGGTCATATTGCCATCAGGACCAGGAGGAGTGGAGCGGTTCCTGCCCTGGGCGGAGTCGCCCAAAACTCGTTGCGCCAAGACACCACAGGTCTCACGCCTTTTCAATGCGTGTTGGGGTTCCAACCCCCACTGTTTCCCTGGTCCGACGAGCCCTCCAACGTGCCCGCTGTGGACCACTGGTTTCGGGAGAGCGTCCGGACATGGGATGCTGCACACACTCAGCTGCGCAGGGCAGTGAGGGAAAACCCGGCGACATGCGGATGCACGAAGGTCGGAAGCCCCCGCTTACAGGCCCGGAGACTGGGTCTGGCTATCCACCAGAGATCTCCGACTGCGGCTTCCCTGTCGGAAGTTGAGCCCCCGGTACATCGGGCCGTTCAGGATTGAAAGGCAGGTCAACGAGGTGGCATACCGTCTGGAACTCCCGCCACAGTACCGGATACACCCCACCTTCCACGTGTCACTTCTCAAGCCACACCATCCACCGACTGCCCAACGCCCAGCGAGGTCAGGCCCCTCCGCCTGAAGTGTTGGAACAACCTCGGTCTATACGGCACGGGAGGTGCTGGACTCTCGTCGTCGAGGCAGGGTGCTGGAATACCTCGTGGACTGGGAGGGCTACGGCCCTGAGGAACGGTCATGGGTGGCGAGGCAGAACATCCTGGATCCAGCGCTCCTAGAGGAGTTCCACGCTGCTCATCCGCTTCGGCCAGCGCCCGGGTCGGGTCGACCCAGGCGCAGGGTTAGGGCGTCGGGAGCCGCCCCTGGGGGAGGGGGTACTGTCAGGGATCCACCAGCCACACCTTCACTTATCACTCCAAGCCACTCTCCCACTTACTAATCAGCTACACCTGGCCCTCATCAGCTCCCATGCTATATAACCTCCGTCCCTCCACCAGCTCATTGTCCGTTCTACAGCTTAGGCGATAGAACACTGTCGGACTACTTTGCATTGTTTATTTGTTTTGCTTCTGCCTGATCACCGCTCTTACCTGGTTTAGCAAACCTGGGGTTTCCTTATTTTTGTGCTTTTCTCATTAAAAGCCTTGTGGAATCTACTTCGGTTTCCGGCACGTTCTTTGCCTGACAATTTATTTATTTATTTGTTTGTTTTTTTTTAATTATTGTTTTCGGTTTTATTCTTATTCTTATTAGTATTTTTGTTGTTTTATAATTTTTGTATTCTTCTCGTTCACTAATTTATTTATTTATTTAATCGATTAGTTATTTTATTAATTTATGTTTTTTGTGTTTTTATTAATCGAAATATTTACCTGTTTTTTGTTGTTTTTATTTCTTATTTTTTTTTATTCATTTGTTTTCATTATTTGCTGTTGTTTTTATTTCCTCTTATTATTTATTTATTACTTACTTACTTATTATTTGGGGAAGGGGGGTTGTTTTAAAGGAATGTTTATTCATGATGATAAAAAGCCAAAATAAATAAATAAATAAAGTACAAGAATACAACAAGATAAAAAAAAAAGTACAACTACTACTATAATTTGCCAACTCGGCCCAATTTCTGCAATTCCAGATGAAAAAACAGTCCAGGGTGTGCTGTATTCCTAAAATAATCAACAGTAACTCATCTCGCAATGCCAACTCATGTTCGCCCGAATACTCTGACACGGCTTTATCATTCCAAGGTTGGAATAAATGCACGTACAGAAACGGTCTGTTTTTTCTTTTAGATGAACTCGATCTGTGTTTGTCCCCACTCGCAGAAATTAACATAACACCTGAGGTCAAAAAGTGGAGAAGTGCTTCATACAATGTGTGCAGTTGAGTGGAAAAAAGACCTTCATATAGATAACCAGGTCTTTATTTATTTATTTATTTATTTATTTATTTATTTATTATAAAGAAAACATCTTTAGGCATCCGTCTCACCAAAGGGGGAAAAAAAAAATAATTAAAAAAAAAAAAAATATATATATATACATAAAGTATGAAATGCTTTTGAGTGGATTTAATTGATTTAATAGATTAAACAGAATTTTCTTTTCAGTCAGGGAATTGAATTTCTTGACTGCATCTTCTTTTAAAAAAAATAAAAAAATTATATATAATTTCTGTGTGGACCTTGTCGCTTATGAGAAAGTGATTACACTGAAATCCTCAATGTCAGGGGCATATCTCTTTTTTTTTTTTTTTTCTTTTTACCCACCTTCTTCTCTTATTTCTTTGCATCCACTTGCATCTTTCCATGCTCTTGTTTTACTCTCTGTATTGACTTACTACTCCACCTTGTCTAGCTTGACCTTCTATTATAAGTTGCTTAGAAACCCGGGAGAAAAGATTGAGATGCTTCATCCAAGCCTTTGTATCTGGTCTCTTTCATGCTGTTTTTTGTCAGCCTCTATCCTCTATCCTCCATCCTGCCTTTGCCCGGGCTGCTATAATAGTGGAACGAATCCTTGTGGTTTTTTTTGTTGTTTTTTTGTAAGAACCCATCCCACTGGCGCGTCACTGTGTCACCACCTCAGCTCATAGACTTTTCATTTATTTTCCACTTTACATGTCTTTCTTTTTTCATCATCATCATCATCACCATCGTCATCATTACCATCATCGTCTTTTCTTCTAGCGTTTTTGCACGGATTAAATGAACACAAATGTGAATCTGAAGCGCTCATAGATCAGACCCTTATCCACTCATATATGCACCATTAATAAAAGAGGCAAAAACGAGGGATGAACAGCGTACGGAGTCAACAATCATGTTTTGATTTGCACCTGTTGTGCTATTAGCGAGAGAGAGAGAAGAGAAGAAGAACATGTGAGCGCACCGATCCTGCTCTCATTAATGAGCTCCGTGTGTTGAATGGCTTCTCCGGCCGGTGCTGTCTTTCTCTCTTTTTTCCGTCCTGTGGCCTGCCCTGCCTTTTGTGCTCACCTCCCTGCTCACCTCAGGAGATAGCATTATACCGGGCATTCAATTAAAGTCTTTGGTGGAGGGGGGGAAGCAAACATGCTAGACGGAGGACTGAGAAGAAAGCCAGGAAGAAAGGCTTATTCTTCCAGGTCTGGAAGTGATTCGTAATTAGGAGATATGTTTAGCTGTTGTAATGAAGGAGATGCTGAGGATAAGGGCGTCAAGGCGGCGCTTAACGAACACTCAGGCTAGCCCTGGGAAAAAAAAGGAGCAAAGCTAAAATGTGAGAAATGTTTTTCAAATGGTGTATTTGATGCCGCATAATTAGGGCTTTTAGAGCGTGCCTGGGCGGCACGTGGTGAGTCTGACATGCTGAATACCTGGGCACGCAGGGGTCGCGTTCGGGCCTCGGAGAGAACGCGGATTTTCCTGTTTCGTTCCCATCGCGGTATCAGAAGCGCTCGCGGGTGATTTGTGGCTTAATAAGGCTGATAAGTTAATTAATATGAATTCCAGGCGTAATGAGATCGTTAGCGATTCTTCAGATGCGTCTGATCAGGCTGCCTGTGTCACGGCGCTAACGATTTCGTCAGTCGCGTAGTCATGGGCGACTTTCATATCGCAACGGTGGATTAGAAAAATTGGAAAATGAAAATAAAGTTTTAGATGTTTATATTGAGAGAATATTGTGGTTGCAGATAAAATGGTCTTCAATAATAGGAAACTGTTTCACTGGTCTCAGAGGGATAATAGCAAGGATTCATAGCTAGCTTTAATTAAAAAAAAAAAAATCAACAAAATGACAAGCGTGTCATCATACATCATTAATGCTGTATACAATACATGGACAAAAGTTTGTGCACACTTGACCATAACATTGGTATTGCTTTAGTACTGTACAAAGCAGGCCGACATTACAATGGAATTGAAAAATACATACACAATACAAAAAAATCCCACCATGACGTGTTCTTCTTCTTGGAAGGCAGCCATGTCATGTGGCACTTCTTGGGGCATAGCATAATTGTACACATCAGTCACATCCACTGCATATGACATGTTGGTTTCATTTGCCATGTTTTATTATATATTACAGACCCAGAAACGTCATCCATTAACACTATCTGTTCAACATCTTTGTTATACTAAAATACACCAAGTAGTATGGAAGTGAGATCCGCCATCTTGGAATTTTGGTGATCAAGTGTCAGTTGTGTCATGTATCCAGATTTACACATCCACATGTGCAATGCAGAATTGTTGTTGTAAAGACATTATAATTTGTTCCTGAGTGACGTGTCATGCTGAAAGAAAACCATTGGAAACCATTACATGCATCAAGATCGCATGTAAAATGTTGCTCTTATCGTGTGTAATAAGAGTTCAATGGCTGCAAATGTTCTTTTTGTCATAATGGATAAGCAAACAAAAGGTTTATAGATATTTATTTGGATTTCTTTCTACTGTAAAACTCAAGACAGGAACATGTAGCATTTTCTTCAAGAGCCTTTATCCAGTCTGTTTTGTCTGATCAGATACTCCAGATACACTCAGCTTTTCTTGCCCCCTGGTGCTCTCGGGTGGTTTCGTTACTTCGTTCTCATTTTCAGCTGTCCTACTAGAGTTACAGGGCCGTTTCTAACTTGGTGCCTGCCTCGGCAGCACGAAGGCTAAGGCCACATGACCGGTGATTCATAGGGACGCCCATAGAGCTGTCATTTCCAGGGCAGGTGTGGAGAAACTGGCTGGGCGCCTGAGCAAAGAAAAAGATTCTGACCTCATCCTGAAATACTGAAAGATGATGGCAGGCCAGTCACAGGACCCAAGGTAGGGACATAAAAGGGCTTTTCTAGTACAGAAATGAAACCCGATCAAGTCCAAGCACAAGGCGCAGCCATGGCGGAGTCTTACGAAGGGCATCAGGACTGACCGAGAAGGCAATCGGCTTTACGGCTTTGTTTTCTGGGGTTCGTTCCAACAATAAAGAGAAATTCAATCCTGAAATGTGGACAAATATACAAGTCGATCAGCATCTCATTATGATATACAGAGAATTCATTTCATTTCTGGTATCAGATATTACACCTCTATTTTCCATTTATTGGCAGATGCACATATTCAGAGCAACTTACATTTATCTTGTTGATGCAGCTGAGCAGCTGAAGGGTTAAGGGCCTTTCTCAGGGGCCCATGAGTGGCAGATTGGCATGAGTGGGATTTAAACTCATGACCTTTGGATTCAAAGTCCTCTGGCTTCAACACTTTACTAACATCTCCCCACATGATTATAAGCTCTTGATAAGTATATTATCGACTACTCCGATCCAAAGCAACTACATAAACACCAACAAAAAAATCCTGATTATATGGAAGCAGTAGTTTGGTGGTTAAAATGTTGGACTTGATAATAAGTAGGTTGTGAGTTTAAATATCACTACTACCAAGCTGTCACTTCTTAGTCCTTGAGCGAGGTCTTTGACGCTCAGATATATAAATGATTTAATATCAAAAATGTGATTGTAAATGTGAAAACTGAACTTTTCAAAAACAATGATGCATTTTTAGTCATGTAAACGGCAGGTTGAAAAGACGTAAGGCGTGTCCAAATGTTTCAGTGAGGATGAGCAACTTTCAGTCCAGTTCATCTTTATTTGTTTCCTGAAAGCAATTCGGTTGCAGAATACAAGAATATCACATAAGACATAAGACAACTCGAACACATAATACAAACAAGAGGTATTTACCCTAAATTAAAAAGCTTTACAGCTTAGGGGATAAATGAATGTCTAAAAGGATTTGTTTAACCACTAGGAGTTCAATACTGCATGCCATCAAACTCTTGATACACAGGGTGGGAATGATCGAACAAAATACCCTGGACTTTAACCCAAAACCTATGGTATACCGTATTTTTCAGACTATAAGCCGCTACTTTTTTCCCACGTTTTGAACCCCGCAGCTTGAACGAAACGGATAATTTATGAATTTTTCCTGGGTTTTTCCCGGTTTCACAAACTTCAAGCCAAAAAACTGAACCCCATAACATTAGACCAATGAAATTTCTAAACGGAAACGAAAAAACACACCTCACCTGTGTTCTGAGCTGCACGGCATCGGGAGAAAAAACGTTTTTTTAAACGCACGACGATGCCAAAAGATAAACTCCCGAGATAAATAGTTGTGAAAGGAAGGAGGAAGACAGTGAACAATGACTTTCTTGGTAGGTTACTGTTTAGATACAAGCCGTTGTAACGCGTTGAGTCTGGGTGAAGGGAGAGCTCGCTAACTCCAGTTACAACAGAAATCATATAAGCACAGACAGGTTTCCAAAACTCGTGCTTTTTTATTTTTCTTGGCAACAGCGTTACGGGTTAGTCAAAGAAACTTAGAAATGAGCATCAGAAAATAATAAGGACATATTCCTCGGTCTTGCACACACGCAGTAATACCGGAAAAAATGCAGTGGCATGCTATTCCCAAAATACCGCTATGCTCCTAAAGGAAATGCAGCATATTTCACCTGTTACACCGTGTGTATCGTGTCTTTCGTTAAAGCCTGTGTAAAGTTCATTAGTTTCAGTGTAGACGGCTTATAGACAGGTGCGGCTTATTTATGTTCAAAATAAAAATCTTTGTAAAATTCAGTGGCTTATATATGGGTGCGCTTAATAGTCCGGAAATTACGGTAACTTGGGAAACGATTGAAAAGCTAAGCATTTTTGGAGAGAAGCGTTCATACTACACAAATGTATGCCTTTTTTTTATGGTTAAGTTTGGGAAAGAATCACATAGGGCTGGAAAAGTCAGTTGTCCTAATACTTTTGGTGATATATCGCGTGTTATATCCTAAACAGCGATGATGAAATGTCAGTAAATCTCAGTCGATTCTTGCTCTAATGTATAATGCTGGTTAAATTCCAGTCAAATACAGCTTGCCACCATTTTTGCCGTTAAGATCCCATGCATAAGTGCATTATTTATTTACTTATTTATTTATTTTCCTTCAGCATATTTTTCGAAACGGAACAAACCTATTACTCGTGTTGCTCTTTGTCTGAGCTGCGAATTCCTCAGGTCTCTTTGGTAATTTGGTCCACGTTATTTCCACCACGATTATAGCTTTTGGCTTGGTGCCCTCAGCCGAAGCCACCAGGCCTCCATGTGGGAACGGTTAACTGAAACGAGGCGAGGGAACGAGTCGACCACACAAGGCAGCAGCACTCAGGACACGGAATCACCTTCGCAAATTAACTGCAAACCACATCCTGAAACATTTTAATCATGTGAGCTCAGTGTTATGATCCTCTCTCAGCCACTCTATATCCTCACACACACACACACACACAAAGACACTCACGCACCACGCATACACACCCCGAGGTCCGGCCGAAGGCACAGCGGTTTAAGCACAAGATTCTCAAGATTCCCTGCAACATAGCAGCAATGCTTTGGAGAGTTTCTGGAGCTTGTTATGGAAGATGCCTGGGATGGTTCCTCGAGTGTATATTTTCATTTAGTCTGAATGCCTGGCACACTCGCATCATAAACAGAAGACTAGGTAGGCATAGATGGAATAGTTGTTTCACACTCTGTGCGATGAAAGAAACCATTCATTAACTTGAGCTCATTTACATAGCTAAGGGGTAATTTCAGTGCCCTGCACCAATTAACACAACATGGCTGGAGATCCGGCTGCAAAGCCAACGAGAGATCTACTCTCATCTGTGAGACCAGATCCCAAATCTGAGGATGAACATAGCTGAAGTTTTTGCACTGCAATAAAAAAAAAAAAAAAAAAAAACGTATATAAATAAATAAATAAATAAATAAATAAATAAATAAATAAATAAATAAAATTCAACGCTACTTTTCCTATAAAAAATAATTACTTGAACATTTAAACAGCAAATAAATTAAAGTTAATAAATATATTTTTAAAATCAGTGTGACATTTTTAAACGAGTAAATTAATTGATAAAAAACACATGAATTATTTAATTCATGAAAAATAAATAAAATTTCTTAACTAAAAATACACATTTACACATTCAAACTTATTTATTATTTATAAATTATAATAATAATAATAAAAAAAAAAAAAAAAAAAAATATATATATATATATATATATATATATATATATATATATATATATATATATATATATATATAAACACCACACTAAGTTATTAAAATAAAGCAAAGTCAACTTTACCACCCTGATTACTTTCTTGAGGAAAAAAACTGTTTTATTCTCATTACACCACAGCAGTTTTTTTAACCCCAAATATAGAATTTACGAAAGCATTTTCTAACATTTCTAAACTAATGTGGAACATGGCGATTATTTTTGTTTTGCATTGTCGGAGACGCAATAAACCCTGGTCTCGCTGTCAAAGCGCGTATCGGCTTGCGTCCAGCTTGTGTATGCCATTCTCACCGTGTCTGTCATGCACCTTGTTTCCAAGTATGGTCACTATGGGCAAGCTGTCACTGGGGGCCTTTGTGCAAAATTAATGGCTGACAGAGAAGGGCAAAAAAGTCAGGACAGCTGCCTCTGTCACCACCCAGAAGAAGGGCCACACTCCACCTCCTCCAGCAACCTTCTCTCAGACACTCGGACCATGTCTTTCTGCTTATCTGATTTTCCCCCCAATGGCTTACAACGGATCTTTCTAACAATCTCACAACAATTTTGAATCAATTCTATTTATTAGTGTCCACCGCATCATTACAAAACTCGTTATAGTTATAGTATAGTCTCGTTCTGTATTTCTGCTAGTCTTTTGCGTGTAAAGTGAGACGTCAGTCCAGCAGAGATGCCTTCACTCCTCCTGAATGGCTTTTCACTTTCAGCAATCCGTGACGGCGACAAAGTTTTGCCAACATGGGAAAAGAGAGCGGCCTGTTCGCTAGATGATTTACCACATCTGTCCACACTGAGCCCTATAAATACACGTCGTTCAGGGTTTCCTTCTTTTCAGCCCTGGTATAAGCTATCGCTCTTTGTTTTTTTTGTTATTTTAAAGTCATAACCTGTTGTTTCTAGTGTCAAATCAAACACTCATTTCCTCCAGCGAGCCCTTTTTCTCCGTTAAAGCTCGTTTAGAGGTTGAACGTTTCGCCGATGTCATTCGGCACCCTTGGAATTACACTTCACCACGCGGTATCAGCACTCGACGGTGCACGTGTGGTGGGTCTTTATGTCCGAGAGACGTGCTGCTTCACGGCTTTTAATGCTCCCGCATAATAGAGGCGTTGAAACGAGTAGCTCAATGGAAGGTTCAGGAAGCAAGGACGTGCCCGTTTCATGCGTACCATCTCGTCAGGACACTCGAATCGCATTTATACGCCGACATATTGTCCACTGTACGCGACAGACCTCCCGTTGACATTACAGACATATTTTCTTTTATAAGACGTTGCCGTGGTTAAACAGAAGTTCTCTGCTGTGTTGCTCTCGCCTTGTTTTTCTTTTAATTGACACATAAATACATCTTTCAGATGACATTTACAGGGTTTTTTAAAGAGCCATACAGATCTAGCATTGCAACAAAAACGCAATTTTAACAAAAAAAACAATTAAAAGATCCCTGATTCGACTGTAAGATCTAATCTGGTAATTCTGCGTCTTCTAATTGCATTTTATAAAGTCGCAATTAATGTTTTTTAGTAATTGAGACATAAATACAGCACATCATAATAGACACTTAAAAGGCCCCTGTTTCGACTGCAAGCTCTATTATGATCATTATATATTCCAATCTAATCATTATTATATGAGTTTGTCTATTAAGATACCACTGCATGTACAAAAATATAAATATAAGTTAAGATTCATAACATTTAATGACATCATTTATATTAATTGCGTACTTCGTTAAACAGGGTCAGGATTCTTCCATTTTCTTGTTGTATTTGAACCCAAAAAAACGTCTATATAACCATTAATATAACTGCATTTAGTGAATTCTCAATTCTGATTGCCCAGCAACATGATTGTGTAAATACATGATCACTTTCATATTACATTTACGACATTTGGCAGACAACCTTATCCAGAGTGACTTACAATTATCTCATTCATACAACTGAGGGTTAAGGGCCTTGCTCAAGGGCCCAGCAGTGGCAGCTTGGTGGTGGTGGGATTTGAACTCATGACCTTGTGATCAGAAGTCCGACATCTTAACCACTGAGCTACCACTTCCCAATAGTAGAACAGGGACATGTATTATTAATAACTAAGATTTTAAAAAAGTATGTAATTTTAGATTTGATTAATTTTTCTGCATATTCAGACAATTATATATTAAGTGTCAGCTTTTGACCAAAAAGAAAAAAGTCTTTGCACTGTTAACTTCAAGAGAAAAGAAAAAAATCGAAGCTAGTGAGGGAAAGACTGTTTATAGCTGCTATAACATAAGCGATACATTGTTACGTGGACACAATAACCGTGATTCAAATGTACAACATGTGATTTGTTTTGTAATGTATGAGATTAAGTTGTGGTATAAAAGCAATTTGAAAAAACTTCATGGGGGGTAAAGGAAACTATAACAGTATGCATCAGTATTTCATTCCTTACATAGCGTCCTTCAATCCATCACCTAGCTTGTTTGAGCAGAATGGTGTGGTCATTGAGGAATGTAACAGCATTTCATACGAGGGCTTGGTCTGACAGTTAGCAAATATCCACCTTTATTTAACAACTTTGCAAGTCTTCATTGGGTCTCCTTCCCCCATCTCCTCTCCAACCCCCTTTGCTTCCTCCGTTACCTTCATCAGTTACCACAAAGCTGTCAATCGGCCCCCCTACCCCCCGTCCCTTTCAGCTGTCCACCAGATCACAGTGCAGGCTGCTGATGGATGGCACATGACCATGACACCAGCCTGCTGGCCTTTGTTGGAAGTAAGCATGTGTTGTTACAAATGGCCTGCCCTAATTTTAACCGCTAATGGGCTTCGGCTTTGCCTGGATCCAGGTCCTTGTCAGAAATAGGGCTGGTCATGTGTTTGACTAGGAGTTGGAGGATCCTTTGAAATTGATAATTTTTCTCTTATAAACGTGACATTCCTGTGCGGTTCCTACTCTTCTGTGTCCTAGTCTCTGCCTCGCAACTCGCAATCTCCAGTGCCATCCTCACCCTGGGTTATAAATGAACCTCAGGCATAGCAGGGGCACAGGAAGGAATGACCTCAGCGTATCGGGTAGCAGGTGACGTGTGGTTGTTGACACTGAGGGGCCATGGGCTGCCCACCGTGTTTGTCACTAAACCCTCTCTGGCTAGGGCATAACAGATGGCAAATAGACATGTTGATGAGCTTTACAGGATGATTATTAAAGAGACATTCGCTCTTTACACTTTTTACACTCCTGACATGTGATTCATCCATATGTAATATGTTATGAAATACCAGTGGAGGCCATTAGGGCCAGCAAGGCCTTTTCTGATCAGAATCCCTGACTGACAATTTGTTGTATTTTTGTCCATGAATATGTATGACTTTATTCCCAATTCTCCTCATTTCATTTGTTTTTCTTGGATGGGCTGCGTCTTGGAGTTTTGGTTTGATTTTCTATCCAATCAGATTTCACCCGTCACACAGTCAAAAGGAACTGCTGTGAACACTGCTGTAGCTTTAACCAATTAGATTGAGACTTGTTTACTCCGAGGCCCTCCAGAAGGCATCTAAACTGATCTGCATTTTCACATCCTTTGATTGGACTTGTCAGAGAGTGCACTAGTCAGAGCTCAGATATATTCGTGTGGTTTTAACAGCTGTTTTTTTCATTCCACAATGACTGAAAGAGAACAAGAAATTGATTTGATCACAGATACACTTACACGGGTATTTACAAGATGGACTTTTAAAGAAAGATAGACATTGTAAGGAAAAGTCGGCCAAAACATTTCAAAAGAGTTGATACAGAATGACATCTCATTCCACATTTAGTCTTCATTTGCTCTTATTGTAACCTCCACACATCTGGGAAGATGTTCTCCTAGTGATTTTGTGGAGATTTGTGCTCATTCAACCCCAAGAGTATTAAAGTCAGGCAGTGATGTAGATGAGGTGAGGAGGCCTGAGGTGAAGTCAGCATTCACATCCATCCCAAAGGTGTTCATTAGGGTTCAAAAGCTCTACTGAAGACAATTCAAAATCTTTCAGTCCAAACCATGTAAAGCATATCTATGTGCATAGAGCTGTAATCAGCTGTAAGTTACTGAACGCAAATAAACGCTTCTTATTTATTGAATAATTTTTTAAATATCTGGGTTTTTTTGCAGTTTCGTCGTTTCACCATGCAGGACTGAAGGTAACGTCCCTACCCAAAGGTATTAATGCCGCATTAACACCTGCATTACAGCGACATCCAGCAGCACACCAGTCTCAACACCTTCAAGGTCTTCGAAGAGTGATGTACATACAGTATTATTCAAACAACAGTTTAAATGGGCTGGCCTTGCTATTCCCCTATAATAATATGAATAAATAAATAAATAAATAAATAAATAAATAAATAAATAAATAAATAAATAAATAAATAGAAGTCGCATTTAAACACAATGCAGCATTTCTAATTTAATTGCCTGGTAGAAATAAAATAATAATAATTATTAAATAACAACATGCTTCAGATAGCAGGAGAAGAATTTAGTACTAGAAACAGTGATTAAAGATTTAAAACATTATATATGGCATTTTGGATGGATTTATAATAAAACTCCCTTTCAAAAGTGGTGGCCATGAAGTTTGGTTTATGTAAAGAAAAAAAGAAAGAAAGAACTAGACATTTATTACTCTCACTTCTTACTATTCAAATAAAAAATGCAAAGGTTTTTATTGATTTTTTTACTTTTTTTTTTTTTATTTAATTTGTACAAATTTTAATGTTGTTTGTAACCCTGGGATTTTGAAAAGCACAGTACAGTAATCCCCCGTTTTAATAAAATGAAAAACCGAGATAAACGGACACCACCCATTTTATGTATACGGTACTGTACTGTATTAACATTTTACTTCATTTTATATTTAATAATTATACTTTTATTAATACTTTCCATTATTTCAACATAAAACTACATAAAAAAAAGAGACCGGGAAAATCAGCCAAACGAATTAGTTATGTGGCACATGCAATTCCGCGATAAACCGTGGACGTGAGATTCGAACCGCAGTAAAGCGGAGGATTACTGTACTTTACATTCTGCATGCACAATCTGTTAAGATCCCAAAGGACTGCTAACCATTACTAGGGCAAGACTGAAATTGAGGAAGTTTTCTCTGGCTTGTAGTTTGGGGAGGTGGTAGTTTATGGTTAAGGCAAGCAGACATTGGATCTGAAGGTAATGAGTTTAAATCCCATTCATAATAAACTGCCACTCCTGGGCCCCTGAGCAAGGCCCTTAGCTGCTCAGTTGTATGAATGACATAAGGGCATCTTCCCTATGTTGTTGTAAGAGTGAAAATTTAGGAAGACTGAAATTAAAGAATTTAGGAAAAAATTTATCTTTTATTGAATATAATAATAGTATTTCTGCATGTTCTTCGATTTTAAACAAAATTATGTGACCTAAGAGGGGTTCTCTTGCAGAGGGGGTCCAGAAAAAAATTAAAGTTGTAAAAAGTATGAGAAAGAAGACCTTTGAGAATGTTATCAGAGAAATAATCTCATTGTAATATCCATGCACAACTCTAACACTGTAAATATAATATATTGTATATATTACAAATGTAATCTCCTGTTCTGAGTTTTATTTGTTTGTTGCTAAACATTTATTTCTATACAGTACTTCAGTCAAGTTGTTTTACAATGCGCTTTAGAAACAAATTGACTTTGACATGACATTCCTTCTGCAGAAAATCAATCGAAACATTACTGGAACCCTGTTGCAACATTGACTTTCTCAAGCAAAATACTAACCTTGAAGCCCACGCTGGGCATCACTTAGTTTCAGTGATGAAACAGACAACAACTGCGGAAAACATTTCAGTAGAGTAGAATAGCAACACGGGGAAGTGGTAGGTGTTAGATGAAGATCATGAGTTCAAATCCCAGCCACACCAAGCTACCACCTTTGGGCCCTTGAGCAAGGCTCTTAAGATCATAGCTGCTCAGTTGTTTTAATGAGATAATTGTAAGAAGCTCTGAATAAGGCCAAATGCCATAAATGTAAATGTAATTGGTAGCCCAGTCATCAATCTGAGGATCACTAAGCTGCCACTGCTGGGCCCTCAAACAAGGGCATCTGCCACATGCCATAAATCTTCATGTTATTGCAACATACACAAAATACAAAAATATTCTTGCACATTAATTCAGTAAAGTCACTGGTTGCTTTATATGCTTCAGCTCCCTCACGTCTGTCAACCATAACATAACATAATGCATGACTAATAATCCCTCTCTCTTTCTGCCAAGCTACACAAGCTTCTAAAATATCACTAATATCTGTCCCTCCTGCTTCTCGATGGAGTTCTCATCAATCAGAAAGCACTTGCTGCAGCTGATGAGGACATGGACGTCTTGAAGATCCATGAGGTTACAGTGAAGGAGGTTTAACAATAAGAAACATGAAGATGGATTCGGAATGCTTGATATCTTGGAGCTACAATGTTACAAAGTGTCCATTATTTAACAGCTGATAACCTCAACGATGATAAAGCTACATCCCCAAGTCCAAAAAAAAAAAAAAGTTGGGACACTGTAAAATTTCACTAAACACAGAATGCAATGATTTGCAAAATCTCATAAACCCATATTTTAATCACAGTAGAACATAGAAACGTATACCATATGGTTGAACTAAGAGAATATACCATTTTGAGGAAAGAAATAGGTCATTTGTAAATTCAATGTAGCAACATGTCTCAAAAAGTTGGGACAGGCCCATGTTGACCATTGTGTAGCATCGCTCTTCTTTTAACAACAGTCAAGTAAACATCTGGGAAATTGTGAAACCAGGTGCTGGAGTTTTGAGAGTGGACTGTTGTCCCATTCTTACCTAATATAGGATTCTCTGTTAGTCCTGGGTCTTCTTTGGTGGATTGTTTTTATTAACATTTTACACCACATCTTAACTTTATTTTTTCGGAAGTGGGGTTGTGTTGATAGATAGATAGATAGATAGATAGATAGATAGATAGATAGATAGATAGATAGATAGATAGATAGATAGATAGATAGATAGATAGATAGACAGACAGACAGACAGACAGACAGACTGACTGACTGACAGGCAGACAGACAGACAGACAGACAGACAGACAGACAGACAGACAGACAGACAGACAGACAGACAGATAGATAGATAGATGTCCGTTGTTAAAACTAACAAAAACGTAAAAAAAAAACAAGCTTCAGCTCTAGAAAATAAATCAACACCTTCTGAGAGGTGATATGTTTTTTACAACACTGTAATCGACGGAATTGTAACAATGCATCAAAGCGACGAAGACATTCGTGTCCAAACATTTGCCATTATTAAGCTGTGGCTGACGAAATATCAAGTGTTACTCAATCGGCCCGTGTGCTGAGCGTGTCTAAAGCATGCTGTGGAAAGGAAAAATGGAAGCAGTGTGTGTGTGTAATAGAGAGTGTGTGAGTGTGCTGTGTCTGCCACAGCCAAACATACAGCTGACACCACGCCCGCTCTGAGTGAAGAGTTGATCCGATGTGTACGAATTCCCACAATTCTTCCTCAGACAGGGTCAGCAGTTCATCTCGGTCCAACAGCAGCGAACAGGTGCGTCACACTCTCAAACGACCCACTGGACACAACAGCTTCGATCGTGGCCAGAAAATCGTGAAAACAAGGCAAAAGCATTCGATTTACACTGTTGAACTGTATTTATACAGTGTATATTAATATTCAGTACAGTACAAATCTCTTTATCTATGATCTTCAATTAAAGAATAGAATATCTTGAAAGACACTCGCTTGTGACACATACCTTTGGAGTGTGCTTGTGGAGATCTGTGGAGATTCATTCAGCCACAAGTGTGTTAGTGAAGTCAGGCACTGATGTAGGTGAGAAGGTGAGAGGGCATCGTCAAGCTGGAAAAAGTTTTGGTCTTCTAGTGTGTGGGAAGGGAAAATTGTGTGCATCCAACTTTGGTGTAACAGTTAAGGGAAAAACCACATATGCCTGGAAAAGTCAGGTGTCCAAATATTTTTCCCACACTTACAAATCGAAGCTACAATCAAAACTCTGATCACTACAGTGAGTGTACTGTAGATTTCCTGGATTAATAGATAGTCAGTATTCAGGACTATATTCTGTCCATATGCTGTGCTCTGTGTGTCCAAGACAGGTGTTACGCATGTCCTAAAACAGACACTCTCTGTTTCACATTTCACACCGAAACGCTGCAGTTGCTCTACCACACACACACGCACACACACACACACACACACACACACACACACACACACACACACACACACACACACACACACACACACAGGGCAGAAGATTCATGCCCATGGGCCTCAAGTGTCCCACAATTCACCTAAATGACCTTAGAAATGAGAATGAATTATTTGAGGGTCACATGTTGATAGAGAGAGAGAGAGAGAGAGAGAGAGAGAAAGAGAGAGAGAGAGATGAAGGAGAGAGTGTTACAGGTACACTGACATAGAGAGAGAGAGAGAGAGAGAGAGAGAGAGAGAGAGAGAGAGAGAGAGAGATGAAGGAGAGAGTGTTACAGGTACACTGACAGAGAGAGAGAGAGAGAGAGAGAGAGAGAGAGAGAGAGATGAAGGAGAGAGTGTTACAGGTACACTGACATAGAGAGAGAGAGAGAGAGAGAGAGAGAGAGAGAGAGAGAGAGAGAGATGAAGGAGAGAGTGTTACAGGTACACTGACATAGAGAGAGAGAGAGAGAGAGAGAGAGAGAGAGAGAGAGAGAGAGAGAGGAGAGAGAGAGAGAGTGTTACAGGTACACTGACATAGAGAGAGAGAGAGAGAGAGAGAGAGAGAGAGAGAGAGAGAGAGAGAGAGATGAAGGAGAGAGTGTTACAGGTACACTGAGAGAGAGAGAGAGAGAGAGAGAGAGAGAGAGAGATTATTGGAGTTACATGTTATAAGTCCAACATTTTTAAGTCAATGGGAATTTGAGCCAATTTAAACTTCTGTAACAGGAAAACTGTAATGTCTATTAATCAGAAAAGCAGGAGAACACTTAGTGAGACCAGGCTGAAGATCTGGGTCCAGTTTGGTTCCTGTAGCTTGAGAGATCTTGGAGGAGTGATATTTGGTGTATCAAAATATAATACAATTTATTCAGAGGCTGCAGTTTTATGGAGATATTTCATGCCAGATGAATATATGCAGATACTATTTTAAACTAAAACACATAGCACATGTCCTGTAGCCACTGTGTAGCAGATACTTGGCTGAATTGTAGCTAATGTTAAGATAGCGTTTAGCGCGTGTTGTCTCCTGAGCCGAGGACGCTGTATAGCCTGATTTTGTTGAAATATTTCACACCATTTGCTCAAGTGCATGTTTGCATTCCTCGCTGCTCTCCGACTTGCCTTGACAATGCTTTTGTATGCCTGTGCTTTCATCTTCTGTCTCCCACCACCTCACCCCTGCCTCAAACCTTGAACAGACCCAGGCAGATTAATAGCAAATGGACAGATAAGGTCAAGGGACACAAAACCGAAGACCCCTCGGGTTTAGTCTGGAGGAAGAGTGAAAACAGAGGGGAAGTTTAAAAAAGTGGATCTGAGATGCTCTTCTCTTCTTTATTCTTTTGGTCTTCTGATTTAGGTCCCTATTATCTCTCGACAATTCCTTGTCCTTAAGCTGTTTGGGTGGAAATAGAAACCCTGTCAGGTTACACGGCCTTAAAACTCTCCCCATTGTTTTGGAGCTGTCACGTCAGAAAACAAAGAGTTATGACAAGCTGAAACTTTATCTGTGAACAGGTGTGACACAGCCAGATTTGAAAAGGAGAACAATACTTACAAGTGGGATCACGAACTACCAGTTGCTCGTCCTTTTTTTGAATGTGTAATCTTTAAATAAACAAGCCATTAGCATCTCCTTGGGCATTAGCACTCTCTTTATAGATGTTTGGATATTCGCCTTTTCCAGCCTTATGTTCTTCTTGCATATATTGTTACTACAAAGTTGAAGAATCACAACTGTATTGGATTTACTGGATGTAGTGGTATAAAAATGTTCTAAGAGATCCAAACCTGTACCAGCATGATAATTCCACTGAGCATAAATCCAGCTCCATGAAGGTTTACTTTACATGGGTTGGAGTGGAAGATCTTCCAGGCCTCCTCACCTCACCTACATCAGTACCTGACTTTTGCCATTGTGGATGAACGAGCACAAATCTCCACAAGCACACTCTAGTGACATCTTCCCAGAGGAGTGGAGCTTATTATACCAGCAAATGATAGATACATGTGGAATGGGATGTTCAAAAAGCACATATCTTATGGTCAGGTGTCCACAAACTTTTGTCCATATAGTATACAGTTAATCCAGGTTTCAATTATACCTTATCTTTGAGTTTTAATAAAAAAAAAAAAAGATTTTTTGTTTGTATTTTTAACCAATTCATTTTTTTTGGATGCACTATTACACAGTATTCCATTAAGTTCCATCGTTCGGTAACTACCTGCTCTTTTTTTCCCTCCATGACGTTCTTAAGACCAAAAAAAAAAAATTATTGTGTAACCCGGTCTCATCTCTCATCATGTGTAGATGGAACAGTTTGCCTAGAGTGATGCAATTACAGCGGTTCATACAGTCTTTAAAAAATAAATAAAAATAAATAAATAAATAAAAATGGAAATGAAATTGGGTCTGAGTAAAAATAATAATCAAATCGATGAAAATAATAACATTATATAACGCTGGATTAATTATATACACAGTATTTATTCACCGATCAGGCATAACATTATGACATTATAACATAATGTAACATTTTGTCCTCAAAGTTGACGTGTTAGAAGCAGGAAAAATGGGCAAGCATAAGGATTTAAGTGAGTTTGACAAGGGCTAAATTGTAACGACAGATAAATTCAGATGATTCACAGATCACCAAATACAGTAGATACATTCGCCATTCAGATATGCCTGAAATGTCAGGTGTAATATTTTTTATAATTCTACGTAACACAACTGTGTAACAGCCATGTGAACACGCAGTATTATAGGCTTATTCTGGCTGGTTACGTTATGTTATGTTATTGTATATTTGCGTAATGTTAAATATGTGCTTAGGTATGTCATTGTGCTATTGTTAATTATTTCGACACAACATATACATATAGAGTTATTTGTATACACTCCTTTATTTGTACTCGTTTTGTTTATCGTGACGATTGCTTTGTTTATTTTTTGGTTGTTTTGACTTTACGTAAAAAAAAAAAAAACAATGTCTAGTGTATTGTCCCTGTGAAATAAACAAATTAAATAAAATAAAATAAAATAAAATTAAATTAAATTAAATTAAATTAAATTAAATTAAATTAAATTAAATCAAATCAAATCAAATCAAATCAAATTAAATTAAATTAAATTAAATTAAATTAAATTAAATTAAATTAAATTAAATTGTAATAAATAAAATAAAATAAAATAAAATAAAATAAAATAAAATTAAATTAAATTAAAAATAAATTACATTAAACTCAATTAAATTAAATTAAAATAAAATAAAATAAAATTAATGGATTTTTCATACCAAACGGAAGACTTTTCAGTGTTTCATACTTACATTTGATACTCCTTCCTGAAACCTTACAGAAATATTTACTTACAGACACCACATTGTTTTATAATTTTTTATTATATATATATATATATATATATATATATATATATATATATATATATATATATATATATATATATATATTGCACAAAGTGTGTTTCTTCCCCCTTGTTACAACAAAACCTACTCTCTAAATTGCTGTTCCAGAAAACAGACCACCTCTGCAGAGTTTGCACACACAAATATAACACACACATACTACACCCCTTTACAAATGTGAATAACAATAACATAGGCCCAATCTACCTCCTCAGGACGATGCACAAGCAGGTCTTCCATTTCTACATTGCACAATCTACACCTTATACATGCACACACACTCCTATTTCTTGCATTTGCTCTATTATAACTTTATAAAAATGTATACCTTGTCTTTTTCCCTTATGTCTCTTTACTGTGTCCTGTACAAAACACTCTTAAATCTTAAGTTTAAAAAAGCAACACTTGCAGCCAATCAGAACAGAGAATTCTGCCAGCATGTAATAATAAGTGTAAGCTCCTGTTTCTGTTCCTGTCATGTTCCTGATGAAACGTTGATGAGCCTGAACGGAGCACATGAGCTCTGTTTTGTCAGTTGGACTGTACTGTTGATTTTAAAAGCCCTCGTGATCTAAAAAAGCCCTTTGACACCAGGTACCAGTTGCGATGAGACTATTTGACCTCCGACCCCGGCTGTGAGAACGAGAAGCCGTGGCATTTTGAAACCAATGCACCAGAGCTCGTCACTCGTTTTCTGTGTTCGAGAGATCTCGGTGTCATAACTAATTTGCTTCTCGTTTATTAACCCTGATGAAATGGACACAGAGGTGGAGGTTTGTAGACATGCACTGAATTATTTTGCTGTTTGAATGCATGGTGCATGGATGGATGTATGGATGAATGCAAAAAAATAAACAAGTGGAACAGTGTGGATGGGGGTGTGGGTGAAATAAAAATGATGCATACATTGTTTATAGAATATATTGTAATAAACTTGCTGTTCAAGAGGCTGGAAAGGGTTTTAGGGCCGCGCGAGCTCCTAGATTGGTCGCTTGGGCGCTCGCGCAGTGCGAGACGTCAAAACGGGCCGAGTAGCAGTTTCACACACACACACACACACACACACACGCGCGCGAGCGCGCGCGCGCGCGCACACAC
This sequence comes from Silurus meridionalis, assembly GCF_014805685.1. Taxonomy (NCBI): domain Eukaryota; kingdom Metazoa; phylum Chordata; class Actinopteri; order Siluriformes; family Siluridae; genus Silurus; species Silurus meridionalis. Next base: position 22,056,451 of record NC_060906.1, read on the forward strand.
ACACGCGCGCACACGCACGAGGGTTGGTTAGTGTGAAAGACTTCTGCGCAAAGACGCACACGGAGAGCAACGCGCGCGCCTCGGACCGTGGACTGCGCATTTACCAGATTTATTTTTTTTTCATCCATCCAGAACTTTTTTGTTTCCTCCTCCTCACTTTATCTCCAATGAAGCGCGACTTAGTGCTGTTCAAGTCTTCTACTTGACAACATCAGGTCGGCTTTTCTTTCGCCATGAGCTGCTTGGATGTCATGTACCAAGTGTACGCGCCGCCTCAACCTTACTTCACTCCAACTTACAGCCCGTACCACCACCATCATCATCCTCACCCTCACCCTCATCCTCATCCTCACCACCAGGTAAGTCGCACAACGATCAATTCAGCTACTTCAGGTACGAATTTAGATTTGAGATTCACAGATCCAATAGACTTTAGAGGAGCGTAGTGTTCACACACACACACACACACACACACACACACACACACACACACACACACACACACACACACACACCTTCCCCAGAGTGAAGTAAACAGAAACGGATAAAAAAAAAAAAAATCATGGATGTGGTTAGAAAATAAATAAATAAATTGTAGTGTGCAGAAAGGAGGAAATGTTGCACAGAGGGAGGAAACTATCCGAGAAGTGAGAAAGTTCAGTGTGCTGTATTTTTAAGTTGGAAATTTTCAAATAGTTAAAAGAGATAAATTTATATAAATATAAAAAAATCAAGGGGTGAAATACTTTTGTGCAAGAAGGAAATTAAAATGTATAAAAGTCTGATTTAATATGAAGTGTTCAAGAAAAAATACTTTTTGAACCAATTCAGTTTCCTGTTTTTATAAAGTTGCATAAAATAAAACCAAATTTTATATATAATATATATATGAATGAATATAAATTATTTACTGAACAATGGTTTATATATACATACACAGTAAATGTACTATTGATCATGAAGCAAAACCTTTGCACTTGAACAACACGTGAAGATATCTTTTATATATATATATATATATATATATATATATATATATATATATATATATATATATATATATGACACAATTCATACGTCTTTATATATATATATATATATATATATATATATATATATATATATTTCACTCACCTGCACAGATTGAACATAAAGGCACATTTAAAGCTTTTAAATTTCCTAAAAAAAAAAAAATCCCACAGTGAACACACACATGCACATGCGTGTTTGAACGCAGGACTGGTGTTCATATTTGAAATAGTGTGAAAAGGGTCAAATTTCAGACGGAGCTCAAAGAGCATGCATGGAGCCGAGCACCGAGTTCTGCATTTCATGTAAACCCACCCAGTGAGCAAATCTGTGAGTGGAAAGATACAGGAATACGTATTTATAGCATATAATATACATATATATATATATATATATATATATATATATATATATATATATATATATTTTTATTAAGTGTATTTTTTTATGTAAAATGTTATAATGGTATAATCCTTTTTACTGCACTTGATATAAGAAAGGTTCAAATTCGAAATGTGCATTTGAAATCATATGAGCAACGTCCAATGAGTGGTGTGTTGTGTGTCGTTCCAGAAATTGGCTTTCTATTCCAAAATGCAAGAGGAACCCGTAAGCGGTGGGAACTCGTTCTCCAGCCATCCGGCGCCCACCATAAAAGAGGAGGAGTGTGCGCCGGAGAAGGAGCAGCCGCCCGAAGCTGAGTACATCAGCTCACGATGCGTCCTTTTCACCTACTTCCAGGGAGACATCAGCTCGGTGGTGGACGAACACTTCAGCCGTGCCCTGAGTCAGACCAGTAGCTACGGACCTGCTTCATCCGGTGGCAACAAAAGCGCACGAGGAACCACGTCCTGGAAAGGTGTGCGGAGATGCTCATGTAGAGCTCGTGTAGAACTCGCGCAGCACTCGGTGGCTGGGAGGGATTTTTAGCAGAAATAAAGAAGCTAAAATCTGAGATTGAATTCAATTAGTATTCGGATTTGAAATGATTCATTATCAGATTATTCATGAAATCATCATCATTTTGAACTTATTCTTATCCTTCATATTCACGAGACCTTGTGTTAATGTTTAAAATGCTTTTCATCTCACCTCCTCCAGACGGATCGTTCCCCATGAGCCAGCGTAGTTTCCCTCCGTCCTTCTGGAACAGCGCGTACCAGCCCTCCGTCACGGCGTCCTTAAGCAGCGCTCTGGGCGCGTCTCACACCGACCTGCCTTTTTCTGCTGACCCGTACTCGAGCGCCTCGTTACACAGCCACCTCCACCAGACGACGCCGGAATCGTGGCACCCCACACACCACCACCACCATCATCCCTACCCCCTCGGCGGCTCCATCGGCGCTCAGAGCTCGGCTTATCCCAGGCCCTCGGTGCACGACGTGTACGGGACGCACTTCGACCCACGCTACAGCTCTCTTCTAGTGCCCTCAGTGCGGCCACACAGACTGCCCCCCGCCACGGTGCCCGCTCCCGGACCCTCTCCGTGTGACATCAGTAAGAGCGATCCGGCCAGCTCGGCATGGAGCGGAGCGTTCACTGGGACGGGATCCGAAATGGGACAGAGCCTCAGCCTCAACGTGGATGCAGGTAAAAAGTGAAAGACTTTCAGGCTTTCAAATTAATTCAAATTGGATTCATTTAATTACATTTTTTTACATGGTCTTTTAAATATGATATGTAATGCATTTTAATTTAACACGTTAAAAAAAGTCCAAAACGTCCAAAACACTTTTTGACCTCGTCTCCATCTATTGCTTCTACTTTAGAGAATTTTACAAGTATTTAAGATACACTTTATAATGCATTATAATGTAAATAATATTGTGTTCAAAACTAATAATTTTTTTATCACGTTGTATTGACGTGTTCCTCAGACTTTCTGAAGGTTTTGTGGAAACTCGCATTTTGAGAAGGTTGAAACAGAGTAAAGCTTCAGATATAAAACCACAAAAGAGCTCTAAACATTTGAATATTTAAATATTTAAATTAGTTTTTTTTTTTTTTTTGAGAAATAAAATGATTCAAATCCATATTATACATATTAAGAAAATAACACAAATTATCGTAAATTGTATATGTGCATACAGGTAAAAAAAAATACGTTCTTTATCATGTCTTTTTGATTATAAATTAGATTTATGATTGAGTCCTGGTGGAATTTCTGTTTTCTTATGGCTTCGTTAATGGTTACTGTGTTTGCGTTACCGACACCGGAGACGTTCTTGTCTCATGAGACACATATGATTCATACAAACACACACAAAAAACACAAAAAATACAGTACAAGGTGCACATGTGAGGTTAAACATAGTAGTGTAATGTAGAGAGAGAGAGAGAGAGAGAGAGAGAGAGAGAGAGAGAGAGAGAGAGAGAGAGAGAGAGAGAGAGACAGACAGAATGACCCCTCACATTTCAGCAACCATTTTAGCATCTTCTCAAGGGACAATACTCTAGAAATAAAACTTGGATATATTTTAATCGATGTTGCTTGTGTAGCAGTACAGATTTACTGTCCTCTGAAAATAACTGGCAACAAAAGTAAGTACGCCCTCAGTGAACGTGTCCAAACTGTGAATATTTAATGTAAGCATCATCGTTCTGTAGCACTGCTTTAATCCTCCTGGGCATGAAATTCACCAGAGCTGCACAGGTTGTTGTCCACTTGAGGATCTCCACAAGTGCTCGATATAATTCAGCTCTGGAGACATACTTGGCCACTCAAACATTAATATTTTCAATCAATATTTTCAGAGAGCAGTTAATCTATACTGCTATGTTGACTACTTTCATTTCTATAGTATTGTCCCTTGAGAAGATCTAATAGATGGATAGATAGACAGACAGACAGACACACAGACAGACAGATAGACAGACAGACAGACAGACAGACAGACAGAAAGATAGATAGATAGATAGATAGATAGATAGATAGATAGATAGATAGATAGATAGATAGATAGATAGATAGATAGATAGATTGATGATTTAATACAAAGAATCTCGATATGGATTTTCGCTTTACGCTTTGTCTGTGTTTGGATGTTTCTCGCTCCCAGACGAGGAGGTGGTTATTATAAACGCTATTCCTTTAGAAGTCAAGGTCGGCTCTCTTGTGTTATTCGACAATCCTAGATTAAAAAAGGTGGAGAAAGAAAAGTGCGGCTTTTTATTTCAACCTTTTTTTTGTAACCCCTTTAATTTTTCACGCCTTCTTGCTCCAGAGCTTGTTTGTTTCCGCTCTTCCTTTTCTTACCCTCCTTTTTTTCCTTCCTCTCTTCTTGCCTTCTCTCAGGTCTGCAAAACCAGGATAAAAGCAAGGACTTGTATTGGTTTTAGTGGCCTGCCTGCCTGCCTGCCTTCCTGCCTTCCTGCCTGCTCCAGCCTCGGCTGATTTCTGTCTTTCAGTGCCCTAGCACTTAGGCCGCAGCAGGCGTGACTTTTTTTCTTTCTCCTTCTTCTTTTCTTCTTCTCCTCCTTCTTCTTCTTCTTCTTCTTCTCTGTAACAGACTGTGATCTGACTTGCAGCTCGGCGCTACGCGCTCTGCAGCGGGAGCATCCTGAGCTGAAATCGCACCACAGTGGATAAAACCTTAAAGGCTCGGTATGGAGAATGAGAGCGAGAAAGAGAACGAGATAAAGATGGACGAGACTCGCTAGAGGAACGGCCTTCCAGAAATACACGCCGGTGGTGTGACCGGCAGCTGTTCTCTCCGAAGTCGTCACACGTCCAAGAGAAATAAATAAGAAGAACGAGCTCTTCATTCTAGGATGCGTGAGAACCGAAAACGTCACAAGTGCTCAGAATGTCCTTCACAACAGGGACCATGGCCAGCGTCGAAGACAGCGTCGAAGACTGCAACTGTTGTTTTTTTTTTTTTCAGACTCTGATGAGAGAGCAGCATTCCCTGTCGTATATTAAGAAGAGACCGAGGCTATTTGAAGCCACTTGACTCTATCTATATTGCTCTCGACAGCTGTCATCGACAACTGGCTTGGAGCTCAGAGGACACACACACACACACGATCACAGAGTCGCTCTGCAACCCTAATCACTCCTCGTTCCCGGGATTCATTTTTCCTTTTATTTTTTATTCCTTTTGTATTAAAAGGAGCGTTTTGTCGAACACATTCGCTTGGAAACAAACGTTTTGTGATTTAAGGATAAACAAGGGAAAGAGTTGACACACGAGGACGTGCCAGCAGATAAACAAACACACCCACACACACACACACACACACGCACGGAACACACCTTTTCCAACGTTGCTGTATATACGCCTGTGTCTGAACGTGAAGTCGAAGCTGTGAACATTGCCAAAAACCCGCTGTACCGATTTCTAGCCGTGTTTACATGCAGCCCGAGAATTTTTTCCGACCATAAAAAGAATTTACATCAATACCAATAGGTTTTTGTATCCACCGAGGCCTTGGAGGACACTCTTTCATTCCTCCTGTATACTTGTATACTGCCGGGAATGACAAGAAAGCTTTCAATTTTGTACGTTACTCACCGATTTTTGCGCTGGAAAAGAGTATTTGTTCCTGTCGTGCTTTTGAAACGTTTATAACAAGTCTGCGGATGCGTAAAAAAAAAGAAGGGGGTCTAAGAGTCTGAGAACACGTTAAAGATGGAAAATTTGGAGAATTTTCATGCACAGGAAGGACGTTATGATTTACTATAGTGAATTAAGACCTGTTTCTATAGCGCTGTTTAAATGCAAACCTGAGCATGATATATAGAAGATCAGGTTCTACTTCAGGGCTTTTCTATTAGACATGTGATCAGTTTGTACGGCTTGTACGGGGAGGTGGTAGCTTAGTGGCTATTAGTGGCATTGCACTTTGCATCTGAAGGTCATGAGTTTAAATCCCACCCATGCAGAGCTGCCTATCTGGGGCCCCTGAGCAAGGCCCTTAACTCCCATAGATTCTCAGATAAGGACGTCTGACAAAATGCCATAAATGTATCATTTAAAAACAAAAAGCAAAACGTACCAAATACTATATAGACTATTTAACTAATTATGGAAAATCAAGGCAATTCGTCCTTTATTGTCATTTCAGCCATGTACAGTATAACAAAAGTTCCTCCAGGACCAAAGTGCCACATGAAACAACAGACAGGCTTTTACTTTGCACATGTACATTACAGCACAGTGAAATTCTTTCTCCGCATATCCCAGCTTGTTTGGAAGCCGAGGTCAGATCACAGGGTCAGTCATGATCCAGGACCCCTGGAGCAGAAAGGGGTTAAGAGCCTTGCTCAAGGGCCCAATAGCTTGAATTATTAACCTTTGCACAGTAACCCAGAGCATGAATTATTAAGCTATTCATTTGTTTAACACAGACACACATTAAAAACACATATAAGCACAATGACAGTTCAGCACAGAGCTCAATAATAATTATAGCAAAATGTTCGACTGATTATATCATTTGAGGTGAAAAATCTTTTTATACTTCTGAAAAGAATGCACAATAGACACACATATCCGGACCCTAATGCTGTGTTTCATTTAATTCAGTGTTCATGACGAGTTCATGTTTAGCTTTTATTTTTATGAACATTTCTCTCAGTTGTCTATTCAGGCTTCAATAGAAATGACTCCGATTTCCATAGGTCATAGACTCCACACTGTATAGACAAAAAGTATTGGGACACCTGACAGGCATATGCACTTCTTTCTCGAATTGGATGCTGTAATATTTTCCCTTCATTCAAACTAGGAGATTCAAACCTGTCCTAGCATGACAATACCACTGTGCACAAATCCAGCTCATTGTAGATAAACTACAACATTGGTTGGAGTGGAAGATCTCCCACCTCTCACCTACATCAGTACCTGACTTTACTAACACCCTTGTGGCTGAATGAATCTTCACAGATCTCCATAAAATCTAGAGCAACATCTTCCCAGGAGACTGGAGATTATTATAAAAAAACAAAAGACTAAATGTGGAATGGGATGTTTATAACGAAGCACAAACCAATCTTATTGTCAGGTGTCCACAAAGTTGTTGTCCTTATAGTGTATATATGTTCGGTATAGCAAGTGAATTAATCATGTAAATGAACTGGAAAAAAAAATTCTATTGATTTGAACGAAAAAAATAGCAGTAGTTTTAAAGTGAATTTATTCAGAAACACATTTTTCCATGAAAAATGAACTTTTGGAGCCTCCTACATATCCCAGGAATTTTACAAAGGGGTATGTATTATATAATAGTTCAATGCAAAACTGGTTTTTATACCTAATAGTGATATTATATATAGCATTTGGCAGATTCAGAGTGATCAGTGATCTCATTTGTGTACATTTAGTGCAGTTGAGGGTTAAGGGCCTTGTTTAGGAGCCCAGTATTGACAGCTTGGTGCTGGGATTTGAACTCATGACCTTCTGACTGAAAGTACATCTTAACCATTGAGAAATCACTTCCCTGAATAGGCAATTCTGTCCTCATAGGTGTCTCGGGTTACCTATTATGTATCGATTAAATAAAGCAAATAAATAAAAAAACATAAATTATTAGCTGAGATCGTCTGAATTTGGCCTCTGCGTGTAAACACAGCCCACGTGACCAGTGTGGCGAATCCCCAGTTGGCATGTTTCTAATAAACGTATTCATTTATCACCTTGTACAGTATTTGTTTCCTTGTCGAAAAGAGATTTTTTTTTTCACGTCTTTACCATCTGTCTCCAAGCTAATGGAGAACATCTGCATCCTACATGAATTTTTATTTCTTCTTTTTGTGTTAACAACAACTACAAAAAACCCCAGCATGCACTGCTCCATACACTCCCAAAATACATATTCGATCATTTAAAGCATTTCAAACCCAGTGTGAAAACTTTTCTAATTTTGTGATTTATTTTTCTGCCATCAGCATTTTTTTATTTCCATTATTTAATTTTCATCACATCCTGGACATTTTTGCGTATGACATCACTGTTTTTGTTTTTCAATAATCCTAACTGGGCATTTCTACGAGGCAGCATGATTTAGCACCTGAACAGAACTCATACAAAAACATAATTCCACACAACAGCCTTTTTCTAGTGACCTTCCCTGTGTATGTTATTACCAGTGTACATAAAGGCTTCGCGTCAAGAGCCTGCTGTATTAATAAAGTGTCAGAAAAAAGACTTTGACTACGTGGTGCCTGCCTTATTATAGCTCTCTGTATGGGTTTCTCGCATAAATTAATACGTAGGATAAATATTTCCATGGATACTCACTGTGAAGAATAGAATAGTTTTCCAGGTCTTTATGAGCAGTAAACATCAGATCTACACTGTATGTCTGATACACACCTGAGCTAAAGATGCACTTTTTGATCATCCCATCCCACATTTAGACTCATTAGCTATTATAATAACATCCACTCTTCTGGGAAGATGTTCCACAAGATTTTGTTGAGATTTGTGTGAGATACATTCAGCCACAAGGGTGTTATTAAAGTCAGGTACTGATGTAGGTAAGGTGAGGAGACCTGGGGTGCAGTCAGCGTTCACATTCATCACAAAAGGTGTTGAGTAGGTTTGGAGCTCTATAGCAGGAGATCTTCCACTCCAACCCATGTGAAGCTATTCTTCATGCTGGAACAGGTTTGGTTCTCTTTGTTCAAGCAAAGGGAAAATGTTATGTTTACACATCCAAGACAAGTCAGGTGTCCCAATACTTTTGTGCATACAGTGTCAATTAAATGCACAGCGAGGCTTCAGATTAAAGACACAAATAACAAGCTGTAATTATAATGCTTACAATTGTGTGTACAATATAAAAAATACAATAAAAAAGGGGGAAAATACAGATATTTTAAACAATTAAATATATAACACACAGACATTATAAATATATATTTTTCAAAGACAAACAAAGACAAACCTATTGATCAAAAAAGTAAAAAAAAGCCCTGGCTGAGAATATTCCTGATTAATTATTATACCGTACAACATTTTAAGTAAAAAAACAAACTGTAGACTGATGAAAAATTTGTTTTTTCTGTCTTAGGTTTATTGGGGTGGTAAGAAAACAATAGTCAAATAATACACACAAATATACATTGACATAAATGTCCCACTTTATAATAAAAAAGAATGAAATCAAAGAAGAATCAAAACCAGAATACAATATTTGATCTCATATTTGAATTTATTGTGGAGTTGGGTGATAACTATAAGCTATTGGGTGATAACTATAAGCACATTTTTGATAAATCCCCAAATCCCCCCCAAAAAAAAGCAGAGCCCATAAAGGTGAACCCGGCTAATTTGGGTTGTTCTATTTCTGAACACAGGACCTTATAGTAGCTCTTGTCATGGTATCTAGCATGATATTTAAAAACCGTCTGTCTGAACAGGTCTCCAACGGACGTTTTACCATGAAGCTGGACGTTAATGAACTTTACACGTTCACAACTATCACCACTGGGCAGAAAGGCTTCTACCCTGATCCTCCAGATTCTGCTTTATTTCCCAAAAAATACTTTGATGACTTCGATGCTTGTAGATTTGAACACGTCTTGATGTTTTCTTTTTTACTAAATTTAATTCCGACGTCTGTGAAAAAAGTCCAGTGAAGTAGACATGCTAGTTCTAATATTGTTTTTCTTTCTCATTTCCCCTTTCATTCTCCCCAAACCTGTTTTTATCTAATTTATCAATGACATTTTATCATCATATCACATCATATTATTTATTATATAAATTAATCAAAATATCAATCAAACCAATCAAATTTATTTATACAGTATAGCACCTTTCATAACAAGCCTTTAAAAAAGTGCTTTACAATAAAAAGTACATTCACGACAGAGTATTAGTGAAATAACAACAAAGAAAATAACTGAATCTTAACATCCTTTAGGAATAAAAATCCAAAATGAAAACTAATTTAACACAATTTTAAAAGTAGCCATATTTGAAGCAGACCTTATATTTAAAAACTAATTATTTCACAGCAAAAACTCGATCAGAGGAAAGTGAGCGTGATGAAGAATTGATCTACAAAATGTGTTTGGAAGCTGAATTATTTAAAGCTTTATATCTAAAAAACTTTATTAAAATCAGCTCTAAAATGAACTGGAATCCAGTTATACAGTACAGGAAAATGCACAAATGTATTCATATTACATAAGGGGTAATAAATGATGTGTTGATCATCGCTGTGATTTAAATACATATTTAAAAAAACAACACTATACTGGCACATAGAAAGGTTTAATATTGCAATATCGGATAACAAAGCGACACATTGCGCAGTCTTATTACATGAAACATTTTACAAGCAATATAAGAGCATGAAACTGTGTTTAATAGCGGAGCATGGGGGTTAAAAGTGTGATATTATTTCATTATGGTCATCCAGCTGAAGTAAAGCTCTACATGGCTCTGCTCTCAGAACTGAAGGAAGCCAAAGAAAAGATGTTCAAGGTCAGGTGACTTTTCAGTGCTAAGCCTATTGGCCTATTTACACTAACTCTGCACCAGCAAAATGATATTATATGATATTATATGACATTATATGATATTATATGATATTATATTATATTATATACATGTCTATTCAACTTTGCTGTATCAAAGAAGTTCAAGAAAGATCTCCTTCTCACCTCATATCATGGAAACTAAATTCATTTGCAAAACTGTAAAAAACCCCAGTGTCTTAACTTTACACCCTGTGATTCAGACGCTAAACAAACACCCTAATTGACCCTAATCAGCAAAAAAACGCTTACTGGATGTTGAATCCCAGTATAACACTCTCGGAAGAAAACGCTATCAACCCCACATACATGAGCTCACAGACAAACTCAACTCGTGACCTCTCTCTGACTAATCATCCCTGAATCAGCCAAATAAAAACATATTCAAATGCATACACACAATGTTTTTTCACGTACAATGTAGTTACACTATACAAGACTTTGTAATTGTAAAGGATAATTGGTGGAACGGAAAAGCTTTTGGTTTATCATCCAGACGTTGCGAGTTTAAAGTTCAAGTCAAATATCTGCTTTTCTTTCAGGATAGAAGGGACATTATACTCTGTTCATTCCATGTCAATCAAATCATGTCAGCTACATCAGTACATGACTTTAAGCACCCCTGTGTTTGAATGAGCAGAAATCTTCACAAAATCTAGTGGAACATCTTCTCAGAAGAGTGGAGATTACTACAATAGCAAATGGGGAATAAATGTGGAATGGAATGTTCAAAAAGCACATGTTATGGTCAGGTGTCTACAAACTTTTGCTAATATTAATATTTATATTAACATATATTAACGTTGAAGCAACATGATGGGGTACAGCTTCAAAATCTGGATGCACCCACACACTTAAACACAATGTATACATTTTAACCAATGCAGATTTCCTGAAGGTATTCCCTGTTGTAATGTTAAACCATATGCCTCTGGTTTGTAATGGCATGTCAGAACTGCCAGCTTTCCATCACACGGCTGCAGCCACTCTGCCGTTTATGCTTTACGTGTCTTCTTTAATTACGCTTCTCAATGTCAAGACGTAATTGAAAGCACGTGAACAGCAGGAGGAACCTTTTTTGTGTGTTTTCACTCGGGCCCGAGTGAACAAATTCATTACCTTGACGGCGTAGTGCCTTGTCATACACACAAGTCCGTACACGAAGCCACATTCCGTGTGGTGCTAATCAAGCCCAGTGGCCCTCTCTGGCAGCGCCTCCGCTTCATAGATGCGATCTGAAAGCCTGGTACGTTGAAATCGTGGAGTGTCTCCCATTCAGGATGTAAGGTTGCACTTAAACAGAGGCCGCGTGCACGGAGGGTTCAGCGTGTTTACAGATATGGCCCTATGACTTCTAATTCAGCATGCTAGCACTCGCTTGTTGTCGCTTCAAAGCACTTGGATGCTGGGTTTGCATCTCGCTGCCGTTGGAGAGTTCTTGTCAGTCTGCGGCTGGCATTTGTTGGTACGCGCTAAATGCCCGAGGTGCGAAACGGCTTTAAAAGACATTCCGTCTATCACGAGTGTCACATGGCTGGCGATTCTCACACCATCATCGCTAGCATTTTTTACATTAGTCACAATCAGTGGTGAGGCGGAACGGATTTGCGACAGGCAAGATTCACATTTAGCATTCTGAGTGCACCACAGAGCGCTAGTCGCTATTTGGTTTTGACCTTATCTTTAACAAAACATCATTAAAACAACTAAAAGAATCCTAAATATGCCTCGGTAATAAAGATCAGATTTTTTTTTTCATGTCAGCAAGGCTCTAGAAATCCTGAGGAATGGTGCTGATCCTTTTGCCATCAGGTTTTGTTAAATGTTTAGCACACAGTCCTGCTCGAAAATGAAGCCTGGAGCTGTTCGTTCCCATCACAGAGAGACAGGATGTCCTGAATAAACAGCTGTGCTCAGACAGAGACCCCACTGCACACTTGCATTATTGTTTTATTGCACACAGATGGTGAGGAGTCACCTTAACCATAAAGCTGCTTAATCTGATACGTTAAATCTTTATCAGATTTATCGTTAGTTTTCGCTATTGTAATGGCTCAGGTTTCAGTTATTATTAAGCTATTTAAAAAAAAATCATAATAATTTTTTTAGAATTAAAGGAAATCCCTAATCCTAATCATTAGAAGAAAGTACTGTGTGTGTGGGGCTAATTATTTATTTAACATCTTACGTTAAAAAAATATATATATACATATTTATTTACATTTATTTAAAATGTATAAAAATGTATTTATTTAACATAACCAAGGAAGGGTTGCAAGGAAGGCATCCTAAAACATGTGCAAATCAAATATGCGGATCACGTATCAGAATTTAATACTGGATCAGTCAAGGCCTGGGTTACCATCAGGTATCGTTAGCCAACAGGGTACCAGTGGAAATTGGGCTACTTTTGGCCAAAGGAGGAGAAGGAGAGGAGGAAGACAGAGACAGAAGGAAAAGGAGAAGTGGAGAGTGGAGGTTTGAATGGGCACGTTAAATGTTGGTACTATGACTGGTAAAGGGAGGGAGCTGATATGATGGAGAGGAGAAAGGTAGATATGTTGTGTGTTCAGGAGACCAAGTGGAAAGGGAGTAAGACCAGGAACATTTTAAAGGTAAGAGGTGCTGGATGATTGGCAACTACAGCAGATGTGATAAGAGACAGCTAGAAAGGTACTTGGTGTGACTTCTGGAAATAGAAAGGAAGACAAAGAGACCTGGTGGTGGAATGAGGAAGTGCAGGAGTGCATAAGGATATACAGAATTGGGTTCGACAGAGTGATGAGAAAAGTAGGCAGAAGTACAAGGAGATGGGGCAGCAGGTGAAGAGAGATGTGGCTAAAGCCAAGGAAAAGGCAAATGAGAAGCTGTATGAGAAGGACACTAAGGAAGGAGAAAAGGATTTGTACGATTGGCCAGGCAGAGGGACCGAGCTGGGAAGGATGTGCTGCAAGTTAGAGCAATAAAGGATGGAGATGGAAATGTGTTGACTAGTGGGGAGAGTGTGTTGAGAAGATGAAGGAAGTATTTTGAGCGGCTGATGAATGAGGAAAATGAGAGAGAGAGAAGGTTGGATGGTGTGGAGATGGTAACGCAGGAAGTGGATAGGATTAGTAAGGAAAAAGTGAGAGCAGCAATTGAAAGGATGAAGAAGTGGAAGATGTTTAAGATTGATGGCAGTGGAGTTTTAACAAGATTGTTTAACAAGATTCTGGAAGGTGAGAGGATGCCTGAGGAATGGACAAGGAGTGGGCTGGTACCGATCTTTAAGCATAAGGGAGATGTGCAGACCTGCAGTAACTACAGGGGAATGAAGTTGATCAGTCACACCATGAAGTTATGGGAAAGAGTAGTGGAAGCCAGGCTGAGAGAAGAGGTGACCGTCTGTGAGCAACAGTATGGTTTCATGCAGAGGAAGAGCACCGCAGATGCCTTATTTGCTTTGAAAATGTTAATGAGAAGTATAGAGAAGGTCAGAAGGAATTGCATTGTGTGTGTTTGTGGATTTAGAGAAAGCGTACGACAGGGTGGAGAGAGGATATGTGGTATTGTATGAGGAAGTCTGGTGTGTCAGAGAAGTATGTGAGGGTGGTGCAGGACATGTATGAGGACAGTGTGACAGCAGTGAAGTGTGCAGTAGGAACGACAGACTGGTTCAAGGTAAAGGTTGGACTGCATCAAGGATCGCTCTGAGCCCTTTCCTGTTTGCAGTGGTGATGGACAGGTTGACAAACGAGGTCAAACAGGAGTCTCCATGGACTATGATGTTTGCGGATGACATTGTAATTTGTGGTGCAAGCAGGGAGCAGGTTGAGTAGAGCCCGGAGAGGTGGAGGTACACGCTGAAGAGAAGGGGAATAAAAGTCAGTAGAAGTAAAACAGAGTACATGTGTGTGAATGAGAGAGGGGGCAGTGGAGTGGTGCCATTGCAGGAAGAAGAGGTGGAGGAGTTCTGGTACCTGGGATCAACATTGCAAAGCAATGGAGAGTGTGTTAGAGAAGTGAAGAAAAGAGTGCAGGCAGGGTGGAGTGGGTGGAGAAGAGTGATAGAAGGAGTGATTTGTGATAGAAGAGTATCTGTGAGAGTGAAAGGGAAAGTTTATAGGACTGTGGTGAGACCTGAGATGTTGTATGGATTAGAGACAGTGGCATTGAGTAAAAGACAGGAGGTGGAGCTGGAGGTAGCAGAGCTGAAGATGAGGTTTTCATTGGGAGTGACGAGGATGGACAGGATTAGAAATAAGTTCATTAGAGGAACAGCGCATGTAGGACATTTTGTAGACAAGGTGAGGCAGGCCCGGGTATATCGGTAAAAGAATGCTGAGGATGGAGCCACCGGGGAGGAGGAAAAGAGGAAGACCAAGGAGGAAGTTCATGGATGTGGTGAGAGAAGACATGCAGGTCGTTGGTTTGAAAGAGGCAGATGTAGAGGACAGAGGGGTATGGAGACGGATGATCCGCTGTGGCGACCCCTAAAGAGAGCAGCTGAAAGAAGAAGAAGAAGAAGAAGATATAAAGGCACAACCCAAGTGTGTTATTTGTTCTTATAAAATATTGTGTAGTTATATTTTACCCTACTCTAGTGTTTTCCTGAACATGATCAAAAACCAGTGTTACACTATATGGAAAACGAAAGTTTGTGGACACCTGAGCAAGAGATTGGTTTGTACTTTTTGAACATCTAATTCTGTTCTGGGAAGATGTTCCACTAGATTTTGGAATGTGCTTGTGGAGATTTGTCTCAGTATCAGTAGATTGTTCTGAGGTAAAGCAGCAGATCTAAAGGGATCATAGATATCGAGTGTTTGGTGAACTGGGATATTTGTATGCTGTCATCCTCTCACTCTTACACGTTTACTCAGGTTTGTTGACAGTGGTGTGGTGGGTCGTCTCTTATCCCAGAGATCCCTCGTGTCTGTGTTACCTTCTGGTTCTCCCTTTTGGTTATGCAAGTCTTGCCGGAGTCCCCAACTGGACAGTGTCCTTAACTTTCATACAACAATAAGGACACATATTAATCCATATTCTACTCTTCCTGTCACCTCTCTCTCTCTCTCTCTCTCTCTCTCTCTCAGTCAAATAAAAAACATGTACCTGTGGTTCCAGTGATAACTGTTCCTGCCCCTCTTCCTCCACAGATCTTCCCACTTCGTCCAGGCCTGCCTCTGGATAGTGTTCTTTTGCAGGTCACTCTGTGTAGCTGGGGACGGTTTCTTATTAATGCCTTGGGGGCTTTGAGGATGGATTTGGACTGTAGTTAATGTCAACAGTCTGCTACACTGACTCAGGAATACAGTGAGAGCGCCGCATCCTAACCACTAGACCACCAGGGGACCCTCCTCGCAACATCATATATCTGTAATAAATGGACTTTTGGTGCCACACAGATGAGGATGGGTTCCCTCTTGAGTCTGGTTCCTCTCAAGGTTTCTTCCTTATGCCATCTCAGGGAGTTTTTCCTTCACCACAGTCGCCACCAGCTTGTTCATCAGGAGAAACTTACACTTATAAAGAACATATTAATTTTTATCACCACATTATATGTGTTAAGCTGCTTTGAGACAATGTTCATTGTTAAAAGCGCTATACATATAAAAATGAATTGAACTGAATTGAATATGTGTGATACTGATGTAGGTAAAGTGAGGAGGCCTGGGGTGCAGTCAGTGTTCACATTCATCCCAATGGTGTTCAATAGGGTTAAATAGCTCTATTGCAGGAGATCTTCCACTCCAACTCATGTAAAGCATATCTTCATGGAGCATATCTTCATGGCACCACAGGTGAAGACCTACCTCATCCTGAAGCATTTAAACAAGCACTTTTAACAGTTTTTTTAGTTGTACAGTATTCGGATGGTATCTTAAGTTTGTAATCTAGTGAACCAGTGTTGATTTATTCATTGATAGAGACTCAAAGCACTTTTGTATGTCGCTCTAGATAGGAGCATCTGCTACATGCTTTAAATGTAAATAGAACATTTAATGCGACTTCTGGTAACACTTTGGGGAAGAACAATGTATGGCTAAAAAATGCAGGTGTCTCAATACTGGTGTCCGTATGTTTAATTCGTTCTTTCCTAAATCGTTTCTCTTATTAATTTGAAAGTGTAATGAGTTCTTAAAAATCCAATTGAATTAATAGCATATGACAGATGAATTCCTCTACGTGTGGCCTGTGAGGAACTTGGGACTTCATCAGAGTGCTACTTTAAAGGTGTTAGCTCTTAAGCAGCGGTGCTATATTTCACTCTCCGACACATTCTCTACATGTCAAGTGGAGCTGAACACGTTTTAAAGAAAAGAGATGAGTCCAAAGGTTTTGTCCTGGGAATTCCTGACATAGTAGATACATTTTACTACAAAGAGCATGGTGAAAAGAAAAGAAAAGATAAGAAAATATAAGAAAAGAAACGACAAGAAAAAAAATGAACAATACAGTTGAAAAAGACGACGTGGGGGGGAAAGAAAGAGTAAAAAATGCGAACAAATCTAAACATTTATTTCCTTTTCAACCTTAATTTTTTTGGTGCGACAAAGTGCTATTTTAGCGCTCTGAGTATGCTAGGCTAAGGTATGAGGGTTTGGCAGAAAAATGTACGGTTTTGTGGAGAAACCTGAGCTGTAAATTTAAACATGTTTAACACGCAATCACATGTTCAAGGGAAACGCCGTGACACGTGGACTCGATAAAGTGAAGCGATGGGAACCGTATGCAGCGCTGCTTTCGAAAGCTTGAAAGGGCTTCAGCTTTGATTCGAACCGATGTTTCAGAAGCGGAAAGTGTCGTGTTTTTTCCCGAACCCTTGCGGCTGTGTTTACGCTCGCTTGCTTCACTTGCATTCCATGCTGCAGCCGTGCGTCGAGTTACAAAAAAGCCATCACGTCTGTGCGCGGCGCTCTGATCTCTAAGCGAATGTGAGGACGCTAGTAACTACTAGACGTTTCCTCGGACTGTCGAAATGCAAGCATGGGCGTATCGACTGACATGCAAATAAACAACGGACCTGTTTTTGTCACTGCTACAATTACAGACTAAAACACGCACCTAGCTGGAGAAACAGCTGCTGTGTAGCATCGTCTAGGGAACGCCGTCTCGCATGTTAAGGTATTAAGCTCAACAGGCTGAAATGGTTTACATCTGAACAGACATATTGACGTGCTGATTAGAACAAGCAGCGAAACGGACAACTAGCGGGTTTTTTTTTACACATCATTCAGAAGGATCAAGGCTTCATGTCATTAATGCACCTCCAGCCAGGGAATGTGGTGTGGAGGCACAAAACAAAGTCGAAACTTAGACAGCACTTGATTTGGTTTGCCACACACCCACTGAGACCACGAATCAAAAGAAGCAGTGCATTTCCCATAAATGCGACTTGGAAAAGCTAAATTATATTCATATGAGTTCAGGCTTACTAGATCCTTCCACATGCAGGTTCTAGGTTCATTCATTTCAATACGAATCAATTCAATTTTATTTCTTAATGGAGGTTTAAACAATTAACATCGTCACAAAGGAGCTACACAAATATTCATTGTTTAAAAATATTGCCCCTATAAATGTATCCGTTTATTCCTAATAAGTGAGCGATATTTCTGTATTTCTAATTCTATCCCAAAAAATTGCCATTGCCTTCAATTGTGCTAATAATTTAAGAGCAAAAAGCTGCGTTGTGTTTGTATGTGTGTGTGTGTGTTTCTGTATATATATAAAATAGAAAAAATAAGAAATATTAAAATATAAATTAAGAAATATTGTTGCCTGAGGTGGGTTGATTCAATAGTTAAAAGCAAATAGTTTTTCTTGAATTGAATGTTTTTCAAGTGCTCGAAGGCCGACATAGCAACATAATTGTGGAATGATAAATTCATTTTTTTGTCACAATTTTAAAAAGAAGCGAAAAAAAAGAAGGAGTCAAATACAAAAAACATTATCCATACGCTGTATGAATGTACTAGTGCGTTCAATATAAAACAACCAGCATGACCTCAGACTGGTGGATTTGTTCCCATTCAACTTGTCTCAAATTTTTATAGTGTTGTATGAAACTGAAATAAATGCAACAACATGTTCATATCTTTGAATTTGCCTGAATTCCTCCTATTCTTTTTGCACATTAGAGGAAGCGGGAGGAAGTCCCACTGAAGTACATTGTAAAGAAGGGTTTTTGCAATTATGTGATAAACGAAGATATATATTTGGACCCATAAATGGGTCATTTTTTACATAAAATTTACATATATTTACAGATTTACATATATGCATGGTGCATGTTTGTAATTATGGCCCAGTTTTTACAAGCATAGATTACTGATTTTAAAACAGCACAAGTTATATCACACTCATGTCCAGACTCTTCTACCTACTTGCAGGCCAAGTATAGGTTATTAGGAATATACTATATAATACAGACACATTTTAGCAGCAAATTGGTAAGATCTAATTTTCCCTCTACCAATTATTAATGGTAATAATTAACTTTAACAAGTTACTACTTTCAGCATTAAAAGACAAAAGTCAAGTCCAGAATCAGACCCTGACTGTATATGACTCTGGAGTTGAGTCATATACATGTTTACAGTATATCATATACAAATCAATCTTTCGTGGAAAGACACATTTGTTTTACTGTAAGCTTTTTGAATGTGTTTTCGAATTCACTGGTTTTTCTCTTTATTAAAAAACCACAAATGTTTCAGAGCTACTGGTTACCCCTAAACTTAGTTTGACCCAAAACAGAACCATATTCTAAAAATATAAATAAATAAATACATTAATTTACCAATTAATTAACCAATCAATCAATTAATTAATTAAACAATCCCAAATCAGACTCTGTTGTTTCTCACCTATTAATTAGGCCATTAGTATAGGAGGTCCTCACTGCAGCCAGTATAATGGTTTTAAAATCTTGTTTCACTGTGTGTAAATAATGTAATAAATATTGCTTAAGACACAATTAGTTGACATTTTGTTTTCGGTCAAGAGTAAGGTCAAGTAAATTAATGACTCACTTCAGATAAAATATGGCTCCTTTATGCATTACTAGGTGGATTTCCTGCGTCATTATTAAACAAGCTTCAGTTAGTTCAGAATGCGGCAGCAAGAGTTCTTACTAGGTCAAGAAAATATGACCACATAACCCCAATCTTATCGTCCCTACACTGGCTTCCGGTTAAGTTTCGAATAGACTACAAACTACTGCTACTCACTTATAAAGCACTAAATGGTTTGGCCCCCATGTGTCTCTCCAGTCTTTTAACACGCTACAATCCGTCACGCTCCCTGAAATCTCAAAACTCTGGGCTTCTAGTAGTTCCTAGAATAGCAAAGTCCACTAAAGGTGGTAGAGCATTTCCACATTTAGCCCCTAAACTCTGGAATAGTCTTCCTGACAGTGTTCGGGGCTCAGACACACTCTCCCAGTTTAAGTGCAGATTAAAAACATATCTTTTTAGCAAAGCCTACACATAACATCATAACCTTGTGCTCCAGAACATCTGATCACATGCACATTATCAACTTGTGCTGTTAATATCATGAACAGCAGCTACGCTAATTCCTCTCCACTGCTTCTCTTTCTCTCCCCATCCCGAGGCTTCCTGAGGTTTGGCCAGCTTCAGTCACGTCCCACCTCATGAAGATTATGGACTTTAAAGAAGTAGATGCCAAACTCGCAAACATCTTGAACCATCTAGACGAACCAGTGCCAATTGGATCCCACTGCATGTGTGGAGTTTGACATTGGACCTCCTGGAGTGTTTAAAGGCTCTGGCATGGAGAAGCTGATGCTGGATCTGCGATGATCACAAATGTGGGCTCAGTAGCTCCTACTTTTATACCAAAGACTGTAGAAAGAACATTTACTTATAATCTTATACTCCAGTACTCATGTTAGTTCTCACTCTTCAGTGTTCTGTATTGTTGAAAGATTTATGATCAAACTCTTGATGTCACCCAAATGAGGATGGGTTCCCCTTTTGAGTCTGGTTCCTCTCAAGGTTTCTTCCTCATAACATCTAAGGGAGTTTTTCCTTGCCACAGTCGCCATGGCTTGCTCATCAGGGATAAATGCACACCATTCACCTTGACTGTTGATTTGTGTAAAGCTGCTTTGAGACAATGTCTGTTGTGAAAAGCTCTATACAAATAAACTTGACTTGACTTGACTTGACTTTACGATTCTGCAACATACAGTGAGGAAAATAAGTATTTGAACACCCTGCTATTTTGCAAGTTCTCCCACTTAGAAATCATGGAGGGTCTGAAATTGTCATCGAGGTGCATGTCCACTGTGAGAGACATAATCTAAAAAAAAATCCAGAAATCACAATATATGATTTTTAAACTATTTATTTGTATGATACAGCTGCAAATAAGTATTTGAACACCTGTCTATCAGCTAGAATTCTGACCCTCAAAGACCTGTTAGTCTGCCTTTAAAATGTCCACCTCCACTACATTCATTATGCTAAATTAGATGCACCTGTTTGAGGTCGTTGGCTGCATAAAGACACCTGTCCACCCCATACAATCAGTAAGAATCCAACTACTAACATGGCTAAGACCAAAGAGCTGTCCAAAGACACTAGAGACAAAATTGTACACCTCCACAAGGCTGGAAAGGGCTACGGGAAATTGCCAAGCAGCTTGGTGAAAAAGGTCCACTGTTGGAGCAATCATTAGAAAATGGAAGAAGCTAAACATGACTGTCAATCTCCTCGGACTGGGGCTCCATGCAAGATCTCACCGTGGGGTCTCAATGATCCTAAGGAAGGTGAGAAATCAGCCCAGAACTACACAGGAGGAGCTGGTCAATGACCTGAAAAGAGCTGGGACCACCGTTTCCAAGGTTACTGTTGGTAATACACTAAGACATCATGGTTTGAAATCATGCATGGCACTGAAGGTTCCCCTGCTTAAACCAGCACATGTCCAGGCACGTCTTAAGTTTGCCAATGACCATTTGGATGATCCAGAGGAGTCATGGGAGAAAGTCATGTGGTCAGATGAGACCAAATGTCTCACTAAACGTGTTTGGAGGAAGAAGAATGATGAGTACCATCCCAAGAACACAATCCCTACTGTGAAGCATGGGGGTGGTAGCATCATGCTTTGGGGGTGTTTTTCTGCACATGGGACAGGGCGACTGCACTGTATTAAGGAGAGGATGACCGGGGCCATGTATTGCAAGATTTTGGGGAACAACCTTCTTCCCTCAGTTAGAGCATTGAAGATGGGTCGAGGCTGGGTCTTCCAACATGACAATGACCCGAAGCACACAGCCAGGATAACGAAGGAGTGGCTCTGTAAGAAGCATATCAAGGTTCTGGCATGGCCTAGCCAGTCTCCAGACCTAAACCCAATAGAGAATCTTTGAGGAGCTCAAACTCCATGTTTCTCAGCGACAGGCCAGAAACCTGACTGATCTAGAGAAGATCTGTGTGGAGGAGTGGGCCAAAATCCCTCCTGCAGTGTGTGCAAACCTGGTGAAAAACTACAGGAAACGTTTGACCTCTGTAATTGCAAACAAAGGCTACTGTACCAAATATTAACATTGACTTTCTCAGGTGTTCAAATACTTATTTGCAGCTGTATCATACAAATAAATAGTTAAAAAATCATATATTGTGATTTCTGGATTTTTTTTTAGATTATGTCTCTCACAGTGGACATGCACCTACGATAACAATTTCAGACCCCTCCATGATTTCTAAGTGGGAGAACTTGCAAAATAGCAGGGTGTTCAAATACTTATTTTCCTCAATTAATTAATTTTAATTTTAAAACGATTAATTTTGAGGTATTGTTCGCTGAAATTCTTGATAATTTTTGGTTGTTTTGCAGATGGATAAGGTACCCCCTAGTGGTCTAGTGGTTAGGATGCGGTGCTCTCACTGCTGCGGCCCGGGTTCGATCCCCGGTCAGGGAACCAACCCCAGCCACTCTTAGTGCCGGTCCCAAGCCCGGATAAATGGGGAGGGTTGCGTTAGGAAGGGCATCCAGCGTAAAAACGTGCCAAATCAAACATGCGGTTGATCCACTGTGGCGACCCCTAATGGGAGAAGCCGAAAGAAAGCTTTAAGTATTGCAGTTAAATAATTTTTTTTTTTTGGTGATAGCGTAAGTTAACGATTATCATCTTGACACTGAGTCCTTGCTTTAGAATTTAAAGCAAGTCGAGAGTCTAAAGCCATGTAGTCCAGACTACTAAACTCTAAAGCCCACGTTGTGTCTTAAGATGCAGGTGTTCCTGACTCTATAGTTAAGATTGAGGTCCAGACCAGATTTCTATTTCTATAATCTCTGTAATCTAGAGTCAAGTCTATAATTCCAAGTTTAAAAGTCTTTGCCAAAAAGTGAAAATTTCATACTTCCAGGGCTCCTTTTCCTGTTTTATTGATATTTTTTTCCCTTTTTAGAATAAAGGTTCCAATCTAAGCCAAGTCCAAGTCGTGTCTATAATTTTCAAGTCAGACTCTAAGTTGTAGAATCAAGCCCTCATGGCAGGAGTCTGAAGAAATAGAGTCTTGGTAATGTCATATTGCTTAAATCTTTATGCACCTAATCAAAATAAACCCATGATATAATACCAATTATATGCCTTGGAAAATGGCATTTTGAAGAAGATGATTTTAGAGTCATATATGGCTGGGTAAAAAGAGGCCCACATTAAATGCCCATTCTTCAAAGTAACTTTAATGTAACGAGGAGATTTTTTTTCTGGAAGCCTTCCATCTTGGTGCATGAGGGGCCAAGAATGTGGGCTGGTGTTGTTAAACAAATTACCGTGATTTGTATTCGTAACTCTCTCACGATTTGTGAGAGCATGCCACATATCTTCTATGACTGCCGATTTCAACTCACGATTTTTACAATTTGTAGTTTACAACAGCAAATTTGTTCAAAGTCTTACTGTGTAACGCCAACTTTAGGCTACACCCACATTAATTCAGATCAATTTAAAAACACATTCTTTTCTCTATGCTTTCTTAGTCATGTAATACAATCATGTGGCTCATTCAACTCAAAGCAAACAACTTTATAATATTGGGTTACCCGCAGCAACAACTCCAGATTTTTGTCTGCCTATTTAAACAATTCAGTGCTTTTCCTCAACATTGCCACATGTAATAATAATCCTACATCTCCATGTACGCTCCCATAGATTCATGTTTCAGGTTCCGCACGAACTCTTAAAGGTGTCGTAATTAGCATTTCTGCTTCAAATAAAACCCACCACAGATATACAGATTGTGTGTTTCTTGATTCCGCTGGTCAAGACCCGTTCCTTTCTTCCACGGATGCAAGAAATGCATTTGGTGTAAAGTCGGAATGTGTGTTGGGAAGCTCAAGTGCTGAATCCCACACAATACCAGGATTAAGTATCATCCATTCAGAGTGTCAACAGTTCTCTGTCTTCAAACGCCTGAGCCATTTTTTTTCCATGTCCTATGACCTCTGGACTTGCTGTTGAAATGGCAAACAAACACACCGTTACCTGGCTAGGTAACCTAAAACCCTCCTACTTCCTCTTAAAAGCTGAGCTGCAGCCATTATTCCTGGGCCCCAGGGTGCAGGAGCTTTACAGGCTGAAATGAAGAAGGTAAGACCCAGGGATCTTAATGGAGCTCAGCTGCATTAACCTGAAAGGTGCAGCTGTAGAGGGAAATCCTGAGGAAAAAAAAACATGAGGAAAAGGAGACATAGAATGAGAGATGATTGCTGAAGTGTGAAGACGAATGCAGAGAGCGAAAAAATGTCTCTACTGTAGATTTAGTCGAGGATGAATGGTTACCATTAGTCAATGTATTGTTTTATATTATGTAGAGCCTATAGCCATAACTCTGTTCAATTCTCAAACCTGATTGGTCAGCAGCTTCCTCGGGTTTGACCCTGACCTTAGGTTTTCTGTTTGTGTGTGGATTTACTCCTGGGTTTCTCCTAAAAACAAGCCAGTGGGTGATTATCCTAAATTGCCCCTAGGTGTCAATGTGTGTGTTCTTGTGCGAGTATGTGTATGGTGCTCCTGTGATAAACTAGTCACATTCCTGGTGTATTCTCACCTCCTGAAAAAAAATGGAGTGATGAAGGTGGACCATATGTATTTATTTATTTATTTATTTATTTATTTATTTATTTATTAACAAGACAGGGACAAAAGTCATCTGTAGTGGGACTGAAAAGAGCTTACCCACACATACATGTTCATGGTTAGAAAAACATACGCACACGTCACCAGTCGTCACACACGTAGCGGCGTCGCTGGCTGAGACTTGGCCGTGTAAGGGGGACAGGTGGACATAGCGGCTGTCAGGCTGCAGGAGATTGATGCAGCGGGTCATTGTGGAGCTTCTGGTGTCCTCTTACTGCACAGACAGCTGCTCTGAGGAGATGCACTGTCCTCTTACAACCACACACACATACACACATTCTATATGATCTAATGGTTACTTAAGAAAACAAAGAAAAACATCTTATAAGTTGCAGTTTTGTGAAAGAATGTGCATTGGTGATGAGACAAGGCAGAGAAAAATGATTAAGTTGGTTCAATATATATATATATATATATATATATATATATATATATATATATATATATATATATATACTGTATATACATACACAGGTAGTCCTCTACTTACAATGGAGATACGTTATGACGTCCCCAACATAAGTAAAAAATATGGTAAGTGGAAGATGGTGCCGTGACTGTGACTCTTTCCTGCTTCATGCTGATTTATAATTTTAATTTTCTGCTCTAAACTAATAGCTTTCCTCTTCTTTTTTTCACTAGCAGCAGGAGACATATTTGGGCGCTTGGAAGACAGGCTTTTATCACAAAAATTGCTGTTTGAAACAGAAAAAAATACACACACACTGAGACAACTTTACTCCGTCGACTGCTAGCGAGAGCGGGGCATCTCACAGGGTGAGAGATACGCTCATCCCAGCTGTGTTCAACGTATCGTACATTGTACACTGCTGCCTG
Organism: Silurus meridionalis; assembly: GCF_014805685.1. Classification (NCBI taxonomy): domain Eukaryota; kingdom Metazoa; phylum Chordata; class Actinopteri; order Siluriformes; family Siluridae; genus Silurus; species Silurus meridionalis. Next base: position 22,081,965 of record NC_060906.1, read on the forward strand.
AGCCTGTTGTATGAAATTGTAAATATTTGTGCAATTTTAGTTTGAAAAAGTTGAACCATTGTAACTCTACAGACTATATATATATATATATATATATATATATATATATATATATATATATATATATATATATATATATATGAATGGGTCAAAAAAAGACTAGAGGATATCCAAATATTTTTGGTTTGTGTCTTAAATAGTGATTTCAACATCATAGACAGCTTAAATTCAATAACAAGTGTTTGAGAAGAATCATGCAGAATTCCAGACAGCAAACATTTATTCTAATTCAGCCTGATTCCTAGAAACTTTTAAACTGTGATGTAAAATGTACAGACTGATGTTAAAAATGTGTGTGTGTGTGTGTGTGTGTGTGTGTGTGTGTGTGTGTGTGTGTGTGTGTGTGTGTGCTTATATGTGTGTCTGAAGGACAATCACCTTCTGTGCTGCACAAAGTGGGAATGTTGGAACGAATTAAAAAGAAAAAAAAAATCACTAATGATTTTTTTTTCTCGGGGACGTGAGGTTCAAGGGAGAAAGGCAGAGTTTATCGGGTCGAAATATTTGGATTTATTTACTTCAATGTTGTTGAAGCCCTTTTTCACATTCCAACAAAATTTATCTGTCGTATCTGTTGGTAATCAGTAGAAATATGTTAACCTTTTGTTAAATTTCTAATCCAACATCACAGTCCCAATATACTGTCTTATATATAGATATATATTTATACATAAAACATTGATCACAAAAGTGATGAAATACCAAAGACTGTGTGTGTTGAATTAAAAATTCCACATTGATCAAACTAAAGGCTGCACACACTTCCATACACACTTCCACACACACACACACACACACACACACACACACACACACACACACACACACACTACATCCATTAACTTCCGTGGCCCTGAAGGGCATCAAGGCACGATTGAGTGCTTTTATTAATCAAAACATTTAAAAGAAAAAAAAGAAAACATTTTTTTGTCTTATTTAACGTCGCTTGCCTTTATTTTATCGCGGCCCATTTATTTTAAAGGTGGTTTCATTTTTAAAGTTTATTCAGAAGTTGGCTTGTATAGGCTTCTGTTGGCCTTCAAGGCTGTTGTAGTTAAGCGCCTGAAAAGCCTGAAAAAAGCCTCGTCCTCACAATGGACGAAATTTTTTTAAATGCTAAAAAATGTGCACTACATACATGTGATTAATTTTCTGTTGCATACCTCTAATTTTGTGTTTAAGACCCGGAATAATAGCCGACGTTCTGTACTTTTAGCATTGACAGTTTCCCGAGTGAGGAATTGAACACGATGAGCCAACAGCATTAACGATCGGCTTCCACGCCAGTGGCATGCAGAGACTTAATTTTTTTACATTATTAATTTTTTTTGGTAACTGTATCAGAGCAGCCACAGGGTTGCAACTGCCTTATTGCAAACATCAATACCGCAAATGGTAAATCTATGCAATATACATTGCATATACTGTATACTACTACGGCTATCGAAAACCATCAATATGATAGAGAAACGCAGTATAACAGAGCGCTGCATCACAGACAGGAAGCTCATACAGTAAGAATAAATGTCATTACTGAAGCAACAAACCATAAATATAATTCAACAAGTCTCCTTTCACTGCAGCCACAGCTGCACCACCCACATACATACAATATCTCTAGCAGAAGCAGCAATATTAACCTCATGTGTGTGTTTTTGTCTGTGTTTTTGTGCAAATTTTACGGAGAAGAAACTCAAAAGTATAATTGGTTGATTAAAAAGCACCTGTTTTTAAATGTTTTGTTTCGTCTACTAGGTCAGTCATTGTGAAACAAAAAATCAGCTATCAAATCCACATGAGTAATGTTTGAGCTTGTGCAGTTTGCTACAGATGCAGGTTGTGAGCTCTGACTATCCAATCAAAGAACAGAAAAAAGCTGACATGACTGGAGCCTGCTAGAGGGCCTCGAGGTGTCCTACTTATAATCTGATTAGCTAAAGCAACAGATACAAGCAACATGGATTTGAAGCTACCAAGAGCCCACACTGTTCATTTCTCCTGGTGTGATGTGTTGGCTGAAATCTGATTGGATAGAAACTCCAACGTCAAGTCAAGTCAAGTCAAGTTTATTTGTATAGCGCTTTTCACAACAGACATTGTCTCAAAGCAGCTTTACACAAATCAACAGTGATGGTGAATGGTGTGAATTTGTACCTGATGAGCAGCCGTGGCGACTGTGGCAAGGAAAAACTCCCTTAGATGTTATGAGGAAGAAACCTTGAGAGGAACCAGACTCAAAAGGGGAACCCATCCTCATTTGGGTGACATCAAGAGTTTGATCATAAATCTTTCAACAATACAGAACACTGGACAGTGAGAACTAACATGATTACTGGAGTATAAGATTATAAGTGATGTTCTTTCTGCAGTCTTAAACAGTCTATATGGTTAGTAGCTCCGAGTTTTATAAGCTCAGCATTTGTGATCATCACAGATCCAGCATCAGCTTCTCCATGCCAGAGCCTTTAAACACTCCAGGAGGTCCAATGTCAAAACTCCACACATGTAGCGGGATCCAAATGGCACTGGAACGTCTCTAGATGGTTCGGGATGTTTGCGAGTTCGGCATCTACTTCTTCAAAGGTCCGTAATCATCACGAGGTGGGAGGTGACTGGAGCTGGCCAAACCTCAGGGTGTCTCGGGATGGGGAGAGAAAGAGAAGCAGTGGAGAGGAATTAGCGTAGCTGCTGTTCATGATATTAACAGCACAAGTTGATAATGTGCATGTGATCAGATGTTCTGGAGCACAAGGTTATGATATGTGATGTGTGTTATGTGTAGGCTTTGCTAAAAAGATATGTTTTTAATCTACACTTAAACTGGGAGAGTGTGTCTGAGCCCCGAACACTGTCAGGATGACTATGTTAAAAATGACACGTGGTGGCGCTGTTCACACCCAAAGGAAAATCTTTGGGCCGTCCTTCATGACACGCATTTGCTGTGACATTGTTTTGATAAACTTTTCTAATGTAAATTTCTTGCCAAGATCTTGTATTGATGATGGGAGAGATGGATCACTGCATAAAGTCTTCTCCAGAATATCCCAGAGATTCTCAGTGGGGTTAAGGTGGTGTGAAAATGATACACTTCCTAAACCAATCTTTCACAGTTTGAGCTTGATGAATGCTGGCATTCTCATCTTATTCCCATATTCCCATGAGATCAGAGAAGAAATCTATTGATGAAAAAACCTGCATGGACATTAATTATATTCATTATATAGTCATTTAACCTACATTCATTGCTGCACATAACATTTCTAAACCTAGAGCTGACCAACTGAAGCAACCCCAGATCATAAAACTGCCCCTGCCAGTCACCAGGCATGGTGGGTGCATCACTTTATCCTTTGGATCGGGGTAGATCTGGATTTAAGACCACTTACCTTTGTTCCAGAGTCCAATCTTTATGCACCCTAGTAAGTTGTAGACATTTTCACTGATTAGCTTTACTGAAAACTACGTATTTGTTTAGTCGCAATCCCTTGAGCTTTGTTCACATTGTGTGTGTGTGTGTGTGTGTGTGTGTGTGTGTGTGTGTGTGTGTGTGTGTATGTGTGTGTGTGTGTGTGTGTGTGTGTGTGTGTGTGTGTGTGTGTGTGTGTGTGTGTGTGTGTGTATACAGATATATAAATTGGGAATTTTGGCAGATAATAATGTTCAGAGACCCTCAGAGTGTCCAAATTTTACACTTTTTGTACAATTTTGTAGAAAAAAAAAAAATGAATGGTTTATGAAAACATAGCATCAAAAACCAAAAATTAGGCCACAACACAACAGATACCCTTTATGATCAAAAGTATCGGGACACCTGCAATATGCAAATGAAGTGCTTTTCAATTGAAAGGGAAGAGTGGCATGTGTGGACTTTTACATTTCTGTATTTCTACACCATTGCCACCACCAGTGATGTTGCATCTGAGTGATTGTTCTCCTTCAACCTTGAATCTGGCGAGAGATACACCGTTAGTATACAGCAGTAATTTACAGCTAAAGTGCAGCTCCATTTGCTTCAATAATGTTTTCAGCATTCAGCCCACAGAGAGGAGTGTGTATGGGACAAAGAGGTAAGTGTGTACAGAGACGAGTGTGTACAGTACATTTACATTTTTCCTTTTCTAGATAGTTATGATTCAAGTCTTTGTGTCTGTGCCTATATGAAAAAATATATTGAGACACCTGACTTTTTCAGCCACTTGTGCTTCTTCTTTGGATGCAGTAGCATTAACTTTAAGCCTAATGTCCAGTGCAGTGGCGTCTTTAGTATTCTACTCTACAATGGGTTTTCTAATAATATACTGAAAATACTGTACATTCTTTGAGTATTTTTAAGGCGCAAACACTGAAAACTGAATCTTATTTCTTATGTCTGAGATGTTAAGAATTATCAAAGAAAAAGAATCAAGACATCAATCGGATTTGAGAATTCAAATATGCTGTGATCAGGAGATAAATGTAAAAAATAAAAAAAAGTAAAAATATAATGAAAATGATGTAACTATATGATAAATATGCAAACGAAGAGTTTTTTATTCTGACGTGTAGAGTTTTATGCTTTTCTAGAAATTATATTAGCAGAGAAAAAAAAGGCGGTGCTTATCTGTTAACTAATGAATATTTAATTACCAGCTAATAAAATTCAGTTTTCAGCATTCAGCTCACACAGATGAGTGTGTACAGAGATAAGTTTGTACATTTAAATTTTTTGTCTTTAAGATGGCTTTCAAAGTTATGATTGAAGTCCTGGTGATGTGTGTGTGTTTGTGTGTTTGTGTGTGTGTATACAGCAGGATGCGCATCTCCATAACTGATGCCGAGGTAATTCGCATCTCAATGCATAACCAATGATACGATACATTAAAGATACATATGAAGCAGCTACCGATGCGATGCGATCCGATTCACCCCATTACGATGCAGTGTGATCCGATTTTGATTCGATTCAACACAGTGCGATTCGGTGCAATACGATGCAGTGGAGAAAATATGATGCTGTGTAATTCAATGTAGTACAGATAGTTCACTTTTATTTCTTCGGTTCAGACAGAAAGCAGATCATCAATTTACTTAAGTGCCTTCTGACTTCTAACGCATGTCCCTTTCACAAACAGGCTTTTGTAGTGCAAGTTAAATAAAAAACAGTTTCATGTTGTGTGTGCAGGAAGTTACAGCTCTACCTCTGCCATGTTAATCTGTATTTTATGTGACTCTCAGGACACGCCTCGGTCTCCGTAGTGTTGTGATACGTCATATTTACGTAGCAGCAGTGGTGCTTTAGCGAGGAGAAATTGATCTACATGTCAATATTGGTCACAAATTACTGGTCACATTTTAAATAATAAGAGTGCATCTACTAATAAATATACTAAAAATTAAATATAAATAAATCTTTTTTTTTTTACTGATGCAAATATGTTAAAATCTATCTAGCGTTTGAAGAGTCTTAGATATTTCTGGATGTCTTTAGGTCAGCTTCATATCTGAATAATAACGAATTAAATGAATTGAATGAATGAATAAATGAATTAATTAATTAATGAAAAAACTGCAGTAAATTTAAATCCTATGATGCTGAGGTGATCTGGCTTAGGGGGTCAATGTAGGACTCGTGAGAATGTGTTTGTGGAAAAATTAAGAAAGAGGAGCCTTCGGTATGCTATAAAGACAAAATTATTGAGACAAAAGCCTTTTCCAGCTATATGTAGTCCTTCCCTGAACTGTTACCACAAGGTTGGAGGCATACAACTGTATAGGATGTCTTTGGATGTAGGAGAATTAAATATTTCCTTCACTTGAAAAACATGTTCTAGCATGACAAAGCCAGTTTCATGAAGATATTCTTTACATGGGTTGCAGTGGAAGATCTCATGAGCCACAGGAGGACGGGGTGTATCCAGACGCAAAGACAAACTTAAATGTGTTTGGAATTCAAAGTTTGTTCAAAAGTTTCAAAGACGAAATCCAGCATACCAATAGACAAATCAAAGATTCTCCTCATGATAACAAACATCATCAAACATAAAAATCCTTATGAAAATGAAGGGAAGAGCAGAAGAACAACACAAACTCACTCACAACACAAAGCTCCTTTTACTGCACACTATGAGACACGAAATGACTTTAGTGACATCTACTGGCAGGAATAAAGTCTGACGTGACTCTCGTTAGCAATTAACTGTACAGATAAGTACAAAGAATTTCTTATAAGGGTTCAGGCTCTAATTTTGAACATTATTTATGTTATATTGGTTAAAATATTTTGATGGTTATAGAGAATAAATGTTAAATACGCTATATGGACAAAGGTGTGTGTGTGTGTGTGTGTGTGTGTGTGTGTGTGTGTGTGGTGTGAATCACCATATGTGGTTCTTCTCCAAACTGTTACCACAAAGTTGGAGGCAGAATATTACACTATATAGACAAAACATTATGGACCATGAGATTGAATTTGCTGCTATAATAACCTCCACTCTTCTGAGAAGATGTTCCACTAGATGTTGGAGTGAACTTGTGGAGATTTGGGTGAGATTTATTCAGCCACAAGAGCATTAATAAAGTCAGGTACTGATGTAGGTGAAGTGAGGAGGCCTGGGGTGAAGGCAGTGTTCACATTTATCCCAAAAGTGTTCGATAAGGTTGAAGCTCTATAGTAGGAGATCTCCCACTCCAACCCATGTAACGCATATCTTCATGGAGTTGTCATGCTGGAACAGGTATGGGTCTCTAAGTTCAAGTAAAGGGAAAATTTTATCCTATACAATTGTGTGAAGAACCACAAATGGCTGGAAATCCGTCTCAATACCTTTGTCTATGTAGTTTACATACATGGAAAATGGGGAAAAAGGTGGCAGAAATCTAAAAGAAAGCAATCAACAGAGACTTCTAGTAGATAAAACATCACAAGGAAAGGGTCTATGCAGTTAACAACATCTTCTGAATGCTAGAACTAATTAGTTCCTTCATTCCTAAGAGGGAAAAATCTTTTTTATATTAAAGGTTGTGAAATCAGACCAACATAATCAGCATTCTTAGGAAAGAGATCCATTCTCAAGTACTTTTTTCAATGTAGTTCTACCACAACGCTGCACTTTAGCTTGAAATTACCCACAAAGCTCGCAAACCACAATTGTAGTAAATTGCACAAGCTTAAATATAATCATATGGATTTAATGACACAATGGCTGACAAAGGAAAAGAATTTGATTTGGTTGCAGATACACTTACAAGGAAATTTACAAGACAGACTTTGCAAAAAAAACTGGACATCATTAAGAAAAAAAATAGATCGTCCAAAACACTTCAAAACAGTCGTTAAGCTTTTTCATGAGAAACGTTTACAATTTAGGTTTTTTTCCCTGTAGAATTTGCACAAGAACACACAATTTCCTTTCATTTTAAATCCTCACAAAACCCATAATACATAGAAAAACTGCACCACAATACACAGGTTATTTGATGAGGTTAATGTCGATGCTTCTGCTGGAAATGATGTATGCAGGAGGTGCAGTTGCGGCTACAGTGAAAGGAGACGTGTTGAATTGTGTTCATTGGGTTTCTCGCTTTAGTCTGTGTTGTGTCTGTCTGTGATGCAGCGCTCTGTTCTACTGCATATTACTCTATAATATTGATGTTTCGATAGACTTGGTGTCATAATGCTGGTATTAGGAAGTGGATTGATTTAGGGAGGACACCACTGAAGGCCTGAGTATGAAATGAACGGCCCACCACTCAGAGTGTACCAAAAAACCTATGAGATAAATTCCTAACCTTTGTTAAAAGGTGCTAGATTTAACCTTTAGTGGCTTTTCAATTTTAAAACAGCAAATCCTCCAATCATTGTGCTTAAGATCCAAGGCATATTCAAAGCTTATTGGATAAAACACAGACGTGAAATATATATTTTTTGCCACAAAGCTCAATTGTTCTAAAGATTTCATTTGAAATTGTAATGATGTAGGTTAATGAATCAGTGTGTCAATATTGGTCCACAGAATGAATAATATCAGAAAGGAAAAAACAGCACATGAGCAATGACTGACTGGAAGACTTCAGTAATCAGCCATTAGACCCGGTGTTACTGATAACCTGCCGTATGTGAGTTTTTACATGTAAGTGTTGCTACAGATGCCATGCTGCTGTTCCTCTCGACCGTGCCATCTCGAGTGCACAGGAAACATTATAGCTTTAGATGCCTTGATACGTTTGTTAACATTTTCTTTCAGAAAGCAATCCGTACAGTCATGTAGACCTTTTTATTAGTTTGTGTCCTACGGTATATGTAGCGTATCTAGATCGCTCAAGGATAACACTCATGGGAAACAAAAAGAAACTGTTGCTTGTTTTAGTGAGTGTGTAAGATAATGGATAGATCCTTGGGTGAATGGATGAACTGGTGTCCTGCACAGGGGTATTGTCATCCTGGAACAGGATTGGAGCTTCTAGTTCAGGTCCCTGTTTGATGTTATAATAACCCCCATTCTTCTGGTAAGATGTTCCTCCAGATTTTCAGCCACACGGATGTTAGTAATGTCAGGTACTGATGTAGGGGAGGTGAGGAGGCCTGGGGTGTTCAAAGTGGTTGGAGGATTTTTGGCACTAGATCTTCCACTCAAACCAATGTAAAGTGTATCTTCAAGGAGATAGTTTTCTGCACAGGGGCATCATCATTCTGGAACAGGTTTGAGTCTCGTAGATTAAGTGAAAGAAACATTTAATAAAACCCCCACCCAGAGACATCCTGCATAGTTTTTAGGAAGAACCGCAAATGGCTGAAAAAGTCAGGTGTCCCAAAACAGGTATTCCATGTAGATTTGTCTGTTCTATCACATTCTGTGCTGCAGACAACACCGACAGCTTTGACAATAGTATGAATGGAATAATCTATGGCTAGGTGTACATTACGCCATTAAGACTCCTAGCACCTAGCCATAGTGAATTTAATCCTCTACTTATACCACAGTAATATTACATTCTGGATTGTGATTGGTTAGAAAGTGCAGAGGAAAATTGCAGGTTTTATAGCAATGGGCACATTTTAATATGTTCTAGTTTTTAAAATCGATTTTAAAGTCTGTAATTGTACCTTTACTTAATTATATTTTGTTATTGTATTTAATTACATTTGAAATCATATCCGTTCTTCTTCTTCTTTCAGCTTCTCCCATTAGGGGGCGCCACAGTGGATCATCCATCTCCATACCCCTCTGTCCTCTACATCTGCCTTAATCAAACCAACTACCTGCATGTCTTCCCTCACCACATCCATAAACCTTTTCCTTGGCCTTTTCTTTTCCTTCTTCTTTCCTTACTTTACTGAGTAAAAAAATCAATAAAAATAATGCGAGGGGGGAAAAAAATCACACCTCGGAAATTACTGCACTGATCGATTGATTGGGCGGAGAACAAACGCGCTAAACTCACTAGAAAGTTGGAGACGGACATTTGTTACTGCACTTTAATTTGTAAAAAGTGTTCCTTCAATTAAAACAACTGGTTTTAGATTTATATATTCTAGTCTAATACACTAGAATCCCCCACTCTGCCCTCGGCTGTTTAAAAAAGTAACATGATAAATTTTAAATAAGCTTCATTTTACATTTATTTGAGTAGATTTTTTACTTGGGTAGATTTGAGAGTTGAGTAGATTTTATACTTGAGTAGATTTTTTACTTAAGTAGATTTTTTTATACTTGAGTAGATTTTATACTCGAGTAGATTTTTTACTTGAGTAGATTTTATACTCGAGTAGATTTTTTTACTTGTAGATTTTATACTCAAGTAGATTTTATACTCGAGTAGATTTTATACTCGAGTAGATTTTATACTTGAGTCGATTTTTACTTGTAGATTTTATACTGAGCAGATTTTATACTTGAGTAGATTTTATACTCGAGTAGATTTTTTTACTTGTAGATTTTATACTCAAGTAGATTTTATACTTGAGTAGATTTTATACTCGAGTAGATTTTTTACTTGTAGATTTTATACTCAAGTAGATTTTTTACTTGTAGATTTTATACTCAAGTAGATTTTATACTCAAGTAGATTTTATACTCAGTAGATTTTGTACTCGAGTAGATTTTTATACGAGTAGATTTTTACTTGAGTAGATTTTTTTACTCGAGTAGATTTTTTACTTGTAGATTTTATACTCAAGTAGATTTTATACTCGAGTAGATTTTGTACTCGAGTAGATTTTATACTCGAGTAGATTTTGTACTCGAGTAGATTTTATACTCGAGTAGATTTTATACTTGAGTCGATTTTTTACTTGTAGATTTTATACTCGAGTAGATTTTATACTTGAGTAGATTTTTACTTGAGTAGATTTTTACTTGTAGATTTTATACTGAGTAGATTTTTACTTGAGTAGATTTTTATACAGTAGATTTTATACTTGTAGATTTTATACTGAGTAGATTTTATACTAGTAGATTTTATACTTGAGTAGATTTATTACTTGTAGATTTTATACTCGAGTAGATTTTTTACTTGTAGATTTTATACTCAAGTAGATTTTATACTCAAGTAGATTTTATACTTGAGTCGATTTTTTACTTGTAGATTTTATACTCGAGTAGATTTTATACTCGAGTAGATTTTATACTTGAGTAGATTTATTACTTGTAGATTTTATACTTGTAGATTTTATACTCAAGTAGATTTTATACTGTAGATTTTATACTCGAGTAGATTTTGTACTCGAGTAGATTTTTTACTCGAGTAGATTTTTTTACTCGAGTAGATTTTTTTACTCGAGTAGATTTTTTTACTTGAGTAGATTTTTTACTTGAGGAGATCTTTTACTTGAGTAGATTTTTTACTTGAGTAGATCTTTTACTTGAGTAGATTTTTTACTTGAGTAGATTTTTTACTTGAGTAGATTTTATACCGAGTAGATTTTATACTTGAGTAGATTTTTACTTGAGTAGATTTTATACTTGAGTAGATTTTTTACTTGAGTAGATTTTTACTTGAGTAGACGGGTAACTTTACTTTTACTTAAGTAAATTTTTATTGAACTAACTACTTTTTTTAAATAATATTTTATTACTCTTTCCACCTCTGGGTATTTTTCTGCAGTAATCAATTCACAGGGATTCACTTTTTAGGCAGGCATACAGTACTACAGTGAAGCATTTTGTGAGGAGGGAGAAGTCTCCAGTGTCAATGTTTTCAAAATGCAGGAAAGTTTTCAGGACTCCTTGAATTGTCTTAGTAGCCTGTCAAGCTTGTCTTAATCACATCAAGAGAGTGGAAGCAATATGTTGGTGAAGAAATGACTGTTTATAGCTGCTCTAATGTAAATAATTATTTGATATTCCATACCAGTCAAGTAAATGTATAAAACCATTTTATTATTTGCATTCTATTCTTACCATTGTGTTAATGAATAATTGTAAACATTGACCAAATTCCAGGTTGAACCACATTGTTTTATTCCCTAATTATTTGAGGTTCGTTAATTGCCTTATCTCTATATCTAATACATCTGTAGATTTTCATATGTTGAATGTACACACACCAGCAGTTCCTCAGTTTCCTATACAGTTCCTCATTGTTCTGAATGTAAGAAAATAAGGTGACCTGTAACTAGACACACAGGTGTGTAAATAATATATATATATTTTTATACACATTAAATACATGCAATAATGTACCCTAGATGTATAAATGATGCAAGACAGTTATGGATAAAAACTCATTTTAATTTTTAAATCGAAGACTTCAGAATTAATTAAAATGTACTTCCTGTCCTCCAGGATCACACCCTGGGCAGTGATGTGTAAATGGGAGAGTGTGTAAATGTGAGCGTGTGTGTGTGTGTGTGTGTGTGTGTCAGGCTGATGATGGCGGAGCTCCTGCTTCAGCTTCTGCCGCATAATTACACCGGATCTGTTGATCTTTGGTCCAGCTGTGGTACATATGGAGGCTAATGCAAAGTTCTGGTTAAACATTCTCTCAAAGTTTGCATTCCGCCTTCTGTTGTTTTTACACTACAGGCCTGGCGATTGTTGGGGGCATTATTGACTTTGCAATTAAACTATTTTAAACCTCGGGATTTTGTAATCATTACATTTCGGGCCATCTGTTCCCAGTACTGAGGGCTGAGAAACGAGTCCTCCCCCTTCCTCGAAAAGACAAAAGACAACAACAGTTTTTTTAATTCTCTGTTCTGAGTATCCGAGTATATATTCCTTATGTAGACAAAACGCTTGTTGACACCTGACCGTATGTGTTTTTTTGAACATCCCATTCCACATCTAATCCCCAGTTTACAAATCCAGCATGCAGCACAGAGGCTGTATCATTTCTGTACACACAAAAGCTGCACCCAATCTAATGTTACTGATTATGGTTTTATTAGCTTCCATCTGCTGAAAGGCTAACAAAGCCCAAATTAGAGAACACAGAGAAGGATAAAACACATCCCCGCCCCACCCCTTCCTCAGGGTCACCATGTATAAACAGCTTGTGACCTCAAACATCTCTATTGGCTTTGGTTTTGGTCAACAAACCCGAAGCCTTTATCACACCTTTATCTTCAGCCATTGGAACAAAGGAGAAATCTGCTAATCTGTCACCGTGGCAGATAACTGACTTTGATCCCTGGCTTCTTCGGCGCTGTTTCCTGCCTGTAATCTCAAACTGGGCCGTAGAGGGTTTTTGTCTGGTTTATCTGTTAAACATCTCTTTTCACGGGTGTTAAGTGAAAAGATAAAGGCGACACGAAACACAGAGCCGCACACACGAGTTTGTAATCCTGTGCTGTTGTTTTGTTGTTTTTTTTGTGATTAAGCAATAATTTTACTTTCTTACCCTAGACCATGATGAGTGCAGACAAAACTTATTCCATTCGAAAATCATTTCAGTGTCGAAGTTTATCTTATCAATGAGGAGACTTGTATGATTTAGACTAGACACTAGACAAAGGTTTGTCATCGCATTCCACATTTAATCCCCATATCCTATATTACAGTTTTTCTCAGTTGCTTTGGAGCGTTTCTCAGATCAGAAATGACATTCTTAAAACTACTTGTTCAACCTTTACATAATTTAGTCACTTGTGCACATCATAAAATCATTTCTCGTTGCTTTGATCAAAATGCGAATGCTTTGTACATTCAAATAATTGATTGTGTACAATTGTTTACTGTTTCCTACAGTATCAGTTGTTTATGTCGTGTTGATCAAAATATATTATACTTTTTTCACCTGAATCGTCTTAATTTAAACATCAGTTCATTGCTTTAGTTATTGAATGCTAATTTTTTAAACTAGTTGTCAGAATCTGTCATTGAATTGAATTGATAAATCTTCACTAATGAAGGAGAGTGAATGGCATCAGATCATCCAATAATCAACTTTTTCTTCTTCTTTTGTCTTCTCCCATTAGCGGTCTCCACAACGGATCATCCGTCTCCATACCCCTCTGTCCTCTACATCTACCTCTTTCACACCAACTACCTGCATGTCTTCTCTCACCACATCCATAAACCTCCTCCTTGGACTTCCTCTTTTCCTCCTTCCTGGTGGCTCCATCCTCAGCATTCTCCTACTGATATACCCCATGTCCCTCCTCTGCACATGTCCAAACCATCTCAATTTTGCCTCTCTCACCTTGTTTTCAAAATGTCCTACATGCCCTGTCCCTCTAATAAACTTGTTTCTAATCCTGTCCATCGTCGTCACTCCCAACATCTTCAGCTCTGCTTCCTCCAGCTCCACCTCCTGTCTTTTACTCAACACCACTGTCTCTAAACCATACAACATCTCAGGTCTCACCACAGTCCTATAAACTTTCCCTTTCACTCTCACAGATACTCTTCTATCACAAATCACTCCTGCTATCACTCTTCTCCACCCACTCCACCCTGCCTGCACTCTTTTCTTCACTTCTCTAACACACTCTCCATTACTGTTGAAACCAGGCACCTGAACTCCTCCACCTTCTCCACCTCTTCTCCCTGCAACCTCACCACTCCACTGCCCTCCCTCTCATTCACACACATGTACTCTGTCTTACTCCTACTGACTTTCATTCCCCTTCTCTCCAGCGTGTACCTCCACCTCTAACAATCAACCAATAATCAACTAGTTCTCTAAAACAGGTCTAAGGTGAATCTCGTGAACCTTTAATTGGCGACAGAATTACAATTTCTAAAAATGGATGAACAACTAAGAACACAAACAGTTTTACAATACAGTAAAAGTGTGAATTCTGACCAGTCTGTTGCAGTCAATATAAATCAAATATGCAATCAAATAAATACATTTGTGTGACTAACTTTTTTGTAAACAATGACAAAAGAACCTGCATTCTAAAAGCAATTATTTGTTCATTGACACAAATACTTTTTTAAAGAAGAACTAAGAATTTTAAGAAAAGTTCAGGCGTTTGCAAGAAATCCAATGTGTTGTGCTGTTTGTACAAATTGTTATAAGAAATGTACTTACTGTTTTGCAAATATTAAGGATGATTCGAGAAATGCTCCAAAGCAGCTGAGAAATACTGTAATATCCACTCTTCTGGGAAGATGTTTCATTTGATTTTGTAGTGTGATTGTGGAGATCAGTAATCATTCAGCCACAAAGTCAAGTACTGATGTAGGTGAGGTGAGGAGGCCTGGGTTGAATTTAGCATTGCAGTTTATCACTTCAATAGAGTTGAAGCTCTATGGCAAAAGATCTTCCACAACAACCCATCTTCATGGAGCTGACACAAGTGCATTATCATGCTGGAACAGATTTGTGTCTCCTAATTCAATTGAAGGGAAATTTTTGCCCAAATCTTTGGGTTTGTTAAACCACTGATTTTTTATCTATTTACAGGATAGAGCAGTTAAACAACCGTAAGTATCAGAAATCCAGTCCTACAAGGCAATTTAAGGGAAAAACATTAAAAATGTCATTCTAATTAAAAATACCAGAAGAGAAATCTCACAATATAGTACAAATACAGTCAATTATTTAATACTGCTTAATACTAGAGTTGTGCTCCAGGCCTGGGATCCCACCGGACACAAAAAGATCATTGACCAAACGGTCGCAAGATGAACAGAGACCACATTTCATTCAAATTAAAGGCTACAATGCTGTCAATAAGTTCCAGAACTTCTCATTCATCTTTAATATTTACCTGGTCAAAAATTTCTCACAAAAATATGCTGACCTTTTAATTTTTTTTCCAGTTCTCCAGTGCATGCTAATAGCTAGTTGACTAATTAACTGCTAGAATGTTAGCTCACATTTGCCATACATTTTTATTGTCCATTATCTACACATACACATCATACACGATGTTAATGAAGCTACCATTTTTAAGGTCTTTTTCCAGCTTTTAAGTGGTTATAGGGACATTAAAATACACCCTATTGGTTTAGGCCACACCCACTTTAGGTCGAAATCAAAAGACTTAAAGGCTCTAGGTAGAGTTAAGGATGTTTGTTGCACTGATACAGATAGCAAAGTGGCATTACATTTACATTTGAGTTACAGTTACACTTAAATAAAGTCTATTTATACACTATTTTTACTCTACAAAACGTCTTTGCTAGTCCATCTGTTAACACTGAGTCTCTGGCACAGGGGTTCATTTTTTCTTATAGTCAGTAATAAGAAGGTTATACAGCTACATCATGGTGGTCCTCCGGTTGAAGCCATGAACACGGTATTGATGGGAGGCAGGGAGGACGCCATGTCCCGCACTTCGGCACCGCTATGGTGGGGCAGCAAGGCATCTTGGGAATGATGATACTGAGCAGCAGTGCCATACATGCACGGAGAAACAGAGCAAGGTATCGGAGTGGAGATTGAGGAACCTGTAACAGACACATAGTGAAAATTTTATGATTGATCAGGATTCATTAGAAGTGAAAACTTTTCCCCTGTCCTACAGCCATGTCACATGTCTAGTCGTCTAATTACCTTAAAGTATGCAAGTTGGCATTTTAGTAGCCAAAACTTCAAATATACTGTGCCTGTAAAAACTATTCTATGATAGATAACACGCTGCATAAAAGCAAAAGGAACATACATGTGCTTTAAAAACCATAAAAGACTGTGTGTTTCCACACTTTTGACAGGCTCTGTGCCATAACAACCACACTCTTGATTGTTATTCTGTAAATGAGTTAAGCAAGATTTCCAGCTAGCTTGATTTCTTGCTAGAGCAGAATGCATGTTCTGTGACTCAGCGATTCCACGCATCACCTTATGCCACCATATAAAATTTGCATGTTGGATGTGATTGGTCAAAAGCATTTAAACCTATTTTGTGACATCACAAAAGTGATAATTGAAATTTAAATGAATTCTTTTTCTTCCTCCAGTTGGTGCATCCAAATCAAATTTGAGGAAGATTTTAGTTTTAAGAACACATTTATTAAAAAATTTTTTTATATTATATATTTTTTCCCTGGTGGTTTAGTGGTTAGGATTCGGCGTTCTCACCGCCACGGCCCGGGTTCGATTCCCGGTCAGGGAACCGATCCCAGCCATTAGGGTTGCACAAGCCAGTGTACTCTTAGTGCCGGTCCCAAGCCCGGATAAATGGGGAGGGTTGCGTTAGGAAGGGCATCCAGCGTAAAAACATGTGCCAAATCAAACACGCGGATCACGAATAAGGATGATCCGCTGTGGCGCCCCCTAATGGGAGAAGCCGAAGAAAGTTTTTATTATATAACATTTTTTAATAAAACAAAAATGTTTATTGTTGTTCATTTTTTATTTGTTTACTTGAATTTAGTTTTATAAAAATTATTGTTTAATATTTAAATAAATTTTCATTTTAATTTCTTAAATTGCAAGACCAACTTTCGGCATGGATGGTAAGAGCCAATAACTTAAACATAACGAATACAGATGTTCTGTCACAAACTCAGGATGTACATGGATGTAGCTCATTGTCCATAAATTGTCAGTATATTTTAAATCACATCAATCACTATATAAGCCAAACTCCTTATATGAACTATCTTCTCGCATTGTTTCCTGCTTGTAAAATAGTAAACCTTTGTCTGCTCACCTGCTGAGCGTGTCATTAGAGGAGGTTGTGCAGTGTAATACGGTGTTGTTGGCTTCCTGTTTGTGTCGTTCAGGATGTTCAGAGGGTCGTGGACCTCAGCATATGCAGGGACAGAACGAGTGGAGGTCACACTGCTGATCACTGATACATGCTGATCGATTAGAGAGCCCATTCTCTGTGTGTCCACATAGCCACTGTTCCCATAGTATCCTGGATGTGAGGAAGGAAAGCAGTACAGGAAAATAATTACTTTTTAATCCACACCTTAAATGATCAAATCTCTCTAATGATCAAATCTGCAATAGAAAGGTATATTTTGGGGTGAAAATATATACAAATTGTAAATCAATAACAAATCCAGAACCAATATCAACTACATAAATATGATTCTATTAAATAAGTAATCAACCAATCAGCCATTATCAAACAATTAATAGATTCATATGTATGCATTTCGTATTGGATATTATTAATTATAATATTAATATTTATATAAGAATATCTTTGGATGCCCAGAAGGAGGAGACCCAAACCTGTTCCAGCATGGCAATGCCTCTGTGCACAAAGCCAGCTCCATGAAGATATGTGGAAAATCTTGAATGGTAAAGCTGCTATAAAGCTTTCAATCCTATTGAGCACCTTTGGGATGAATGTGAACGCTGACTGCACCCCAGGCCTCCTCACCTCACCTGCATTAGTACAGTACCTGACCTTCCTAACACCCTTGTGGGTCCACAAACACACTTCAAAAGTTATTGAAACATCTTTCCAGAAGAGCTTATTATAACAGCAAATGGGGACTAAACGTTGAATGGGAGGTTCAGAAAGTACAAACCGAACCTTTGTCCACATAATGTCACCTAAGAAAAACATTGCTTACCTCCATGACCAAATAGATTATGCGCAAAAATCATGAGTGACACATTAAATGAGCTGAAGTTAAGTAAAGCAGATAAGTGCTCAGTCAGCGGGCATATTTTCTGCACAGTATCCCCAACTCTAACCCCAACACACTGAAATAGTACAAACACTGGCACTGTTTTAATAATTTGAAAACAATAAAAAAAGGTGATAGTATCATCTACATTTTATACTATTGAAGGTCTCACAGCTTCATGAGATTCTGACACTCACCGCTGTGTGGTGCGCTGGTGTACACTGGACCTGAACATCCTCCTCCACTCCCTGCAAATCCGTAGTCCATCAGCTGAACCTCCATGTTGGACTCAGAGGTGGACGGGTAGCTTACTGTTGAGGCTCTGGAGCTGTACACAACACCACTGCAGCTGCTGTTAAAGCAGTCTTTAGCCAGCTGCTGACCGCTGAAGGAGGAATAGCGTGAACACTCGGTGCGAGCCTGGTAACCTGAAGGGGGCATGTGGGTCTGGGTCTGGGTCAGGTTTGTAGGCTGGTAGGTGGAGGAGCTGGTGTAGAAGGTGGAGGTAGGCAGGCTTTGGTACATGGCATCAGGGAAAGCCTGGCAGTGTGCATTAGGCTGGACAGGGCAGGTGCTTGGTGATCTCACCGCCATCGGGCCTTGGTTGATCACGCTGCCTCGGTTCGCCATGGCCGGAGAGATGGGCGGGGTCATCAACTGACCAGTGCTCTGGGAGTAGTCTAAGTGGCCTAGATAAGGAGAATTACACCACAAAATGGGACATTATTTATATACACAATATTATCAAATAATCCATGTAACAAACATTAAAAAAATGTTTTAACTTGTAAAATTTTTTATTATTAAAAAAAAAACAACTGTTTTTAACTGCACGGTTTTGCAGCTGTACATCCTTTAACATTTTATCATCAATTATACTTTATAATAACTGTTTTAGTATTATGTTTAGTATTATGTGTGCAGATGTGTTTTTTTTTCTCTTGCAAAGACTATTTTTATCTTAATTTTAGTTTTTTTTTTTATAATGTTTAAACTTAAAACTAAGATCGGCTTAATTCCTTTCACCAGTTTTTTCCCCACAGTTGGCAAGTGCTTGATTTAATAGGACTAGCCTAGATACAATCAAAAATCTCTCACCTCCAGAGAGCTACTTGAGAAAAACCTGGCAACCTTGGAGACACTTATTGCAAAAAGTAATAACAACAAGTAATCTAAATAAGCGGCCCATAAAATCAGGTTAAGCACCTGTTTAACAGAAATCATCTAGTGATACATCTTTTTTAAAATGAAGTGAGGAAAGTCTGTGTGAGTGAATAGTAACTTCTTTGCAGTGTACGCTTGGGCTCTTTACTCATACAGCTAATGTCCATCCATGAAGCTTGTCATAAATTTGTCACTGTTACAAAAAATTTATAAAAATTGCATATTGTCTTGAAATTGGTCATTGTTGATGATTACAATGTTTTTATTATTATATTTTTTATTGAATTATTCACTTCATTGGGAAGGAATGTCATTTGTGTAATTATTAAAGGGCTGCCAATTAAATTTAAAAGGGCTGCCAAAAATTCTCTTGTAGTACTTGTGCTTATAAAGCGTACATGTCCCTTGCATCCTGGGTCTTCTTTTCTCTCAATTGAGAGATAAAAATTATCAAACTAATACTACCATATCAGCATAGTATCTGTAAATAATTTGGGTTTAAATGAGTCAAGAATGCTGTGAAGTTTTGAGATATATATTAGTGTGTAGGAACCTACTGTGAACTCTCCTTATAGTAGTATAGTATAGTATAGTATAGTATAGTATAGTATAGTATAGTATTATATAGTATATTATATTATAGAGTAGTATAGTACAGTACAGTACAGTACAGTATCATATAGTATAATATATTATAGTATAGTATTATATAGTATATTATATTATATTTTAGTATAGTATAGTATAGTATAGTATAGTATAGTATAGAGATAGTACCAAAAGAAAAATTGGGTATTGGGGCCCGGGTTTCCAAAAAATATCTATAAATTTGACATTGTATTATGTATAATGCATTTTACAATATTATATATAAATGTTTATGGTCACAGACTGGCTGGTGGAGGGGGAGGTGGACAAGTAGAAATGGTTTTTGTGATGGTGTATGTGACTTCTATCTATCTATCTATCTATCTATCTATCTATCTATCTATCTATCTATCTATCTATCTATCTATCTATCTATCTATCTATCCATCCATCCATCCATCCATCCATCCATCCATCCATCCATCCATCCATCCATCCATCCATCCATCCACCCACATTTTAATCCTACACAAAGATAACCCAAGTAAATACAAAATGCAGTTTTTTAAAAAAGATTTCATTTATTAAAAAAAAAAGGCTGTCCAAACCTACTTGGCCCTATGTAAAAAAAAAAAAAAAAACAGTAATTGCCCACCCACTCTTGCTAAATCATGAATAGAGAGCTCAGTTAAATTTTACTTGCCACACCCAGGCCTGATTACCGACAGACCATTAAAATCAAGAAATAACTCAAATAGAACCTGAGATAGATAGATAGATAGATAGATAGATAGATAGATAGATAGATAGATAGATAGATAGATAGATAGATAGATAGATAGATAGATAGATCGATCGATCGATCGATCGATCGATCGATCGATCTTAAAATATTTACCAGATAGTGTAAAGCTGTCTGTGTCTGTCCCCTGGTACATTCCCATAGTTGTCCCGAGTCCATGCTGAGTTCCTGGGACAGACAGATGTGTATAATCCGGCTGGCTCTCGTTCTTCACGGATGAATCGCTGCTCACATTCCCGGCTTTATTATTACGATTTGCCAGGAAGCAGGAACTCGGGGAAGCTGTAAACGTTGCCTTACTGGCATCTGAAAATATTTACAAACAAATTTACAAATATGGTTACATCAGCATACTGAACAAAGTAGAAGCTGTTCAAATAAACCTAGAAGTTTACCTGCGTTTCGCATATATTTATCCAGGAGATTTTGTAGATCTTGCTCTTTATCGTTATTGAATTGTGTCTCTATCGCCAGCAGGATGTATTCATCCAACAGCATCCGAATGAGGTGAAAGGAGCCTGAAAGAGGTTTATTTACTTAATTCAATTTAGTAGAGACAAATGAGGTTAGTTTAGATTTTCATCTGTAAGAATTCTTCCTTTCTAACAGCTACAAAGCAAATCAATAAGGTTTCTGTTTATTTTCAACTTTTTTGTTCGTTTGTTTGTTTGCTAACCTAATTTATTGTTCTTACATCTTTA
This sequence comes from Silurus meridionalis, assembly GCF_014805685.1. Classification (NCBI taxonomy): domain Eukaryota; kingdom Metazoa; phylum Chordata; class Actinopteri; order Siluriformes; family Siluridae; genus Silurus; species Silurus meridionalis. The sequence continues at coordinate 22,103,243 of NC_060906.1, forward strand.
TTTCTATAACACAATCATTATAAAAAACTGTTGTTTTAAAGAATTTTACCTATTTACAGAGCTGTGTAAAAGTTGTAAAACTAAACCTTAAACAATTGTGCCAATAAAAAAAAAGCTAAAAGGAAAATATATATGTAAAAGGTTGAACATAATTGACCGCATGTCTAATAAAAAAATATATAAATAAAAAAAGATTTCCCAAAAAAATCTGAAATGACTGCTTGAAAAAAAAAGTGTAAATAAAACAGATACATCGTAAAAAAAAAAAATAGATACATCAATCAAAATTATACTTCTGGTTTCATTGCTAAACATAGTCATTTCATTACTTTTAAATGTATCTTTACATTAATTAATATATTTCATTTGTTTGTCCATTTGTCTGTTTATTTTTATTTATTTAGTTAGTTAGTTAGATTGTTTGAATTTGTTTATTTCTGATTGATTGATTGATTGATTGATTAATTGATTGATTAATTGATTTATTGATTGATGTCATTCCCTTAAAAAGGGGGTAAATAATCGCCATAGTTGACTGTACTAATACTTCTATTTTTAAAGTTTACTTTTTACTTGCGTCACTTTAAATTAATAGTTAGATTTGTATCTTAAATATGTTTATGACCATGAAATATGAAAAAAAATCATATTAACAAGCCAGTTGTATCTTTCCTACCTTAATACTATAACAATTAATATTTGCAATTATTTTAGTCTAATATCCAAAAGGCATCAAAATAAACATCAGTCACTGTTTAATATGTTCACCCACTGACCCGAAATCTCCTAAAACTTCAGATTCAACACATTTTTATCTGCTCTTATGGTTCAGTTGTATCTGTGTTCTTCAGGTCATGGGACTAAAATGTTGCTTTGGGGTAAAATAAAAATGCTCACTATTTCTCAATATGACATAAACATGGGGAAGATGATCACATTTTACAAAAGGGTGCTTTATTTATGTATGTAAGTATGTATTTATTTTATTTTGGTATACATTTCTGCCTGCTGTGTGTTCAGTGAGTCATGTAATCGCCTCTGTAAGTGTGGCTGTTTGGCTTGTGTGTGTGTGTGTGTGTGTGTGTGTGTGTGTGTGTGTGTGTGTGTGTGTGTGTGTGTCCCCGCATAGCCATCAAAAGCTAACAACTAGTGCTGGGCTCTTCCTAATCAGTGCACACGCGTCCACAAGATAAAGATTTGTTAATCAGGACGGTTCACTACATTCTACACCACACTGTGGCTTTGTACCAAACTGGGTGGAGGGTTTTTGTTGTTGGAGAAGCTTCAAATAAACGCTTCCACATTTACCAAAATAAAGAAGATTGTGGAGTATTGGGACACTTTTTTCAGCCACTGGGACTATTGAGACATTTCAAGTCATATCTGGTTCTTCTCCAAACTGTTACCACAAAGTTGGAAGCACACAACTTTGGTTTTAGTAAAAGATCTCCTGCTATAGCAGTCTGCCAACTCTACTGAAGACCTTTGAGATTAATTGGAATGCTGCATCCCAGGCCTCCTTAACTTACTTACATCAGTACCTGACTTTTGACAGCACCTGAGATCTCCACAACTCTCCACAAGCACACTCCAAAAACTAGTGGAACATCTTCCCAAAAGAGTGGAGATTATTATAACAGCAACTGGAGACTAAATGTGGACTGGGATGTTTAAAAAGCACGTTCCAATTTTACGGTCAGGTGTCCACAAACTTTTGTCCATATAATGTAAACATGAATTGTCCATGAATTCCAAAAGATCTTTACCGAAGCTTGTGGCATTGTTTAAGGTGAGGCTGTGCATCACACGTGCTCCGAAAAAACTCCATTTCAGTAAAAAGTCCTGCGCTCGTTTCTTCACTGAGCGGCCGTTCTGTTTACTGGGCTAATAAAAGAGTGGAAAGAAAGACTGGATTAAATAAAGAAACTGTGATGGGATAAGCCTGCAGGATAGTTTATTTGCAGCCAACCTTAATGACTTTCTGTTCCACCACAGAGTCGAGCCACTCGATAAAAGACTCGACTGTGGCGTTTTTCCTCAGGAGCTCCTTTAACTCTTGGAACACTGCCACAGAGTCATCTATGAAATAAAAATGGGGGAAAAGAGAAATTTTAAAAGCACAATAAAAAAAACACCATATTGTATTGTGTATTGTTTATACTATGATCATTTGGTATGATGGTTCAAGATCTAATGTAATGAGTAATGAGAATGTCATTTTCTAAACATGGACTTTTTTTATTAATTTTTTTTAAGTACAGAAATTTTTTAAATTTGGAAATATTCATATTTAAATATGGGATTTTTTACTAAATATATCATTTTCTCATTTTCTCATTTTTCTCAGTTGCTTTGGAGAGTTTCTCAGATCAGAAATGAAATGTCTCAAAACTACTCGTTCAACGTCCACTTCTTTTAGTCATTTGTGCTCATCATAAAAAGATTTCTTGTTGCTTTTATCAACTTGCGAAGGCTTTTCTACATTAATTTAATCGATTGTGTTCAAGTGTCTGCTGTTTCCTACATTATCAGTTGTTTATGTTCATGTTGATCAAAATATATTTTACTGGTTTCACCTGAATAGTTTTAACCCCAAAACATCTCAGCATCAGTTCATTGTATACGTCATTGAATGTAAAATTGTTAAACCAGTCATCAGAATCTGTCATCTAACATTTCTATTACACTTTTATAAGTAAATGTGTTGAATTGATTAATTGTGCAGATGAATCTTGAATGTCACTAATAAAGGCGAGTGAACGGCATCAGATCAACCAATCATCAACCAGTTCTCTGAAACAGGTCAAAGGTGAATCTCGTGACGCTTCAGTTGGAGAGTGAATACAGACAAAACACAGAATTCTACATTCTGAAAATGGATGAACAAATAAGAAACAAACAAACACTTGTATAGTACAGTAAAAGTGTGATTCCTGTCCGTCTCTTACAATCAATATAAATCAAATATGCGATAAAATAAATGAATTTGTGCTGCTGACATTCATAGATACTGACAACACGACTAAACATTTTGACGATCTTGTTTGTGAACAATGACAAAAGAACTTTTCATTCTGATGGCAATTTTTTGGTCATTGACACAAATACTTATGTTTGAGAGCTGAACTAAGGATTTTGAGAAAAGTACAGACTTTTGGATGTGTTGTGCTGTTTGTACACATTGTTCTGAGAATGCACTTTAAAAAGTGGTTTATAAATATCAAGGATGATTTGAGAAATGCTCCAAGGCCACTGAGAAAAACTGTAAAACAGAATGTTTACAAATAGAGTAAATTTCTAAATATGGAAATGTTCTATTTATGGTCATTTTTTTTTAAATATGTTTATTTTCTAAGCACAGAAATATTCTAAATTTCGTATATATTTTTAAAATGTCCTTTTTCAAATACGTGGGAAGATTTACAAATATATGGAAATATCAATATTTATATTGGAAATGGGAATGGGAATTTTCTTTTACTAAATATTATTATTCTAATTTTAAAAATCTACTGAACACATTAATTTTCTACATATGGTATAACATTAATGGCATATTATAAATAACATTAAATGTAGCTATAGACCTATAAAATTGATGAAATGCTTCTCTGTAATAAATTTTTACCAATTTACATTTTTGTAGGAGAATGATAAATGTGGAAGTAGCAGTAAATCCAGTAAACTAACAGCTAAAAATGTTAGGTATCCAGATGTATCTTCTAAGGTAAAAACAATCAGTTTCCTTATCAAAAACCTGTTACAGTTAGCCTGGAAATCTTAAATATTGTTTTTGGTATTTTAACTCACATTCAGAGTAGAAATCCAGGTCCTGGTCGCTTGTGTTTGAGAGGAGCGCCTGGGAGCCAATGCTGTTTAAATCCACTTTGTCGATGTCGTTCACCATAGCCATCACAATGCTTTGGTCAAAAAGAGCCGGTCTTGCTATCTACAGCCACAAAATCCCATTGCTGTCAAAATCATACTGCAAATATCATACTACACTCCTGAGAAAAAGTTAATGAAAAGACTTACAGTCTTACAGTTTTTAACTAAAAAATAAAACTGTTAAAAAAACAAGAATATCCAACATCCATGTAAAAGTGTGGATGAGAAATGCTGACCTGAGCGAGGTGTAAGAAGGAGGTTTGGCGCTTCAAGGATGAGACGAAGCGACGAGCTATTGGCAGCTTCTTTTCTGACAGGATTTTTGGCAGATTTTCCAACGATGAAACCATCCAGGGTTCCCAGAGTTTCGCAAAATTTCGGATATCTGCCAAAAGACTGGATAGATCATCCATATATGCCTGTTATTTAACATGCTGAAGGTCAACACATTCACAGAAATAAAGGGTTTGCACTGTGAAAGAGTTTTTTCACATTGATAAAAACTGACAAACAAGTAAAGAATAAGTTCTTAAGCCATGATGACTGCAATGCTATATGGACAAAGGTTTGTGGACACCTGACCTTAAGATTGGTATGTGCTTCTGTTTGAACATCCAATTCCACAGTTAGGTCCTATTTACCTTTATAATAAGCTCCACTCGTCTGGGAGGATGTTCCACTAGATTATGTGGAGATTTGTGCTCATTCAGTTACAATGGTGTTAGTAAAGTCAGACACTGATATAGGTGAGGTGAGGAGGCCTCAGACAGTGTTAGCAATTATCCCAAAGGTGTTCAATAGGGTTGGAGCTTTATAGCAGGAGATCTTTTACTCTAACCCATGTAAAGCATATGTTAATTGAGCTGGCTTTGCGCACAGGGGCATTGTCATGCTGGAAAAGTTTTGTGTCTCCTAGTTCAAGTTAATGGAAGATTTCAGGCTACTGCATCCAAAGGCATCCTATACAATTGCATGACTCCAAGTTGGTGGTAACAGTTTGGGGAAGAACCAATGCTTTTGTTTATATAGTGTAGATGATACATATCTTTCCATACACTATAAACACAAGGATTTATGGCTGTTGGTTGATTTGCAACTTTGTACGACAGTACAGAAGTTAACAAACCTTTCCGGCATGTCCTGCATAGTTGCAGGAATGAGAACATCAGTCAGGACCTGAAACATACATGAACTCATTACCTTATGCCAACAAACATTATTTTGTGAGAATTTGCAGTTGAATGAAAAGTGAGTAGGACATTACACAGAGGAAAGATTTTGCAATGTTAGCAAAGTCTATATAACATTATTTATATTACTTAACTTGAATTAAACATGTTAATTTGCTGCATATGTCTGACACCTACACAAAACACACACCTTGTATAGTATGGAGTCACACACACAAAAGATGTCCACAATTACTGGATTCTCCAGCAGAGGTAAGAGATGGTCCGGCATGCCTTGCCAGAAATGCAACAAGAAGTTCTGGATCTGAAATACAATGGAAAGAATAAATCACTTCCCGGAATAGAAGGTGGTGTGATGAAGTTACCGCTAACATCTTTACATTGATTTATTTTCTATAAGAGTACATTCCTGCACAATCTTAATTCCTCTTTAAATCACCACAGCAAATTTCCAATCGCTGAGAGAAAATTACAAATTTGTTTTTATTCATTAAATATATCAAATAATACAGTAAACAAGGTTCCCTTTCAGTAACTCGTTGTCCATGCTCTGAATCACGTCCGTCAGTCCAATGGAAAGCACGGCGTCACCGGTGGGGTGATGTCACGTCCTGGAAGCTATAAGAGCACATGGAGTGAAACCAGCGCTAGCTTCTGTTTTTTTCAGGAATTGCTCTGTGTGTCTGTTCTATGAAAGGTAAGGTGCAGGTTAACGTTTTATATGCTTTTAGGTGCTGCATTGTCCCTTAAAACCCCGGTCCTTCCCACCAAAGCCGAGGTAGCCCTCAGAGGCTTATATGGCGGCATGTAAGGTTGCTGGCTGCCTGCACACCATAGCTGTGTTACTGGCTTATCAGGCCAACTTACTGCGAGAGCTCGAAAAGGGAATGCCTATGGGCAGCGATGGGGTTAAAGAGCTGCATCATGCAACAGTCCTGGCTCTCAGGCCAACAAAGGAGACCGCTAGCACCATTTGCAGGGCTATGTCTGCCCTGGTCTTAATGTACAAACAGTGACAAGTTTCAGGAGGCCAAGAAACAGTCGGCGGCATTCCAGCAGTTTCTACCTCGCCGCTCTCATGGGGCTGCTCGCCAGGCGCAGGGATGGTGCACCTCAGCAGACTCCAGGGCATCCGCATTTTGAACTATATCGACGACTGTTGATATTAGCTCAATCAGAGCACCTGGCGACCCGGCATCGAGATTGCCCATATGAAGGAATTGGGGTTAAGACTGAACGACAAGAATAGTGTACCTTTTCCGGTACAGAGAACCACCTATATAGGCATAGTGTGGGATTTGACCATTATGCGGGCGCAGCTGTCTCCTGCACGAGTTGAGTCTATCCTCACGGCCATCAGGAGAGTAAGAAAAGGCCAGTTACAAGCTTCTTTACAAGCTGTCATGACAGATCCTCCTGTGGGCTCATGGGAAGCTGCAAAAACCCTCTGGTCCTCTCCTACTCACCCTATGCCTGTATGCTTTTTCCCCTGTAACACTGCTCTAAAGAGTTGTGGAGAGAGTTTGCTGGAATGGAGTCAGTCTCCTCCTGTTAGCCCGGTGCTGGCAGGCCGGCCATGGTTTGCCGACCTGGTAGATTCCTCCCAGAGGGGACCTTCACTCAGGCAGGGGGTGCTTTGCTTCACCTCCTCTCCGAATTGTGGAAGCTGTGACTGTGGTCCCTGAGGGGGCACAGCTCTTAGCCACTGGTCTTTCAGCCGAGGTTGTATAGACCATTCTCCAATCCAGAGCTCCCTCCACGAGGGGGTCATATGCTGCAAAGTGGCACCTGTTCACTACATGGTGCGTAGGTCACCACTTACTGTAGACCCAGTTAACTGCCCGGTTAGCCCAGTGCTGGAATATCTTCAAGAACCGTTTGTGAAGGGGTTTTTCTCCTTCCTTCCTAAAGGTTTATGAGCCCGCTATTGTGGCTTATCATGCTCCACTTGCCGAGCAGTTGCTAGTGAAAAACCTGGTAGTGACATGTTTCCTCCATGGTACCCTGAGGCTGAGGCCTTGTCTTCGAGCCCCTGTCCAAAGTGCCCTCAAGATTTTTTATCAGTCAAGACTGTTTTTCTACTGGCCATCTCCTCTCTAAAGAGGTTTGGGGACCGTCACGCCCTTTTCATGAGCCCCTTTGGTCTAGAGTTTACCCAAGGTATGACTAGTGCCTTCCTCTACCCTAGTATGTTCCCAAGGTGCCCTCAGTCGTCCCGCAAACAGTCGTGCTCCAGGCATTCTTTCCTTCACTTTTTCAGGCCCCAGACCAGGAGCAGCTTTACCGACTGTGTTCCGTGCAAGCATTAGACATATACATCTACAGAACGGAAATGTGGAGGAAGTCGGGGCAGCTGTTCATCTGTTATGGACCTCCAAGGAGAGCTCTTCCTGCGAACAAGCAGACGCTCAGCAGATGGATTATGGATGCTATTTTATCCTCTTATGAGTCCTCTGGTCTCCCCGCTCCTTTCGGGTTCAGAGCTCACTTGACTTGGAGTGTGACAGGCTCTAAGGCTTTGTTCTTTGGAGTTTCCCTCCAAGACATCTGCAATGCTGCAGGCTGGTCCACCCCATTTACCTTTGTCAAGTTTTATAGCCTCAACCTTAGTGCCACTGCTAATCCCTCTGTCCTTTGCCCTAGCTGCGCCCATCCATACTAGGCAGGGATTGGTCAGTCTGCCATCATTGGACTCTCGTTCCCAAAGCATTGTTGACGCAGCTCGAGTTCCTGGTTACGTATATAACCATGGTTCACCGATTGAACGAGAAGCTGTGTCTCCATGCCATACTGCCTGCATCGAGTTCCTGGTTACGTATATAACCATGGTTCACCGATGGAACGAGAAGCTGTGTCTCCATGCCATACTCCATGCATACTGCCTGCAGCGCTTCTTTCTCTTTTCAGAAGCTAGCACTGGTTTTACTCCATGTGCTCTCATAGCTTCCTGGTTGTGACATCACCCCCCGGTAATGCCGCGCTTTCCATTGGACTCACCGTGCTTTCCATTGAACTACACACATGATTCAGAGCATGGACAACTCAGAAGCGTTCCCAAAGCATTGTTGACGCAGAGTCTCATTCCCTCGGGGAACCATGGTTACATACGTAACCCAGAGACGTTATGCTATAACGTTTTTAACATTTTTGTTCTATTAGAGCACATTAAGCAAAACATATATCACAGTTTGTCACAGTACTGAGAAATCAGACCAAAACACTATATTATATTATATTATATTACATTATATTAGATTAGATTAGATTAGATTAGATTCATTATTACTATAAAAACAATAATATACCAGAACATAGGTATAATAACCCTTTCTAACAGTATTTGACATTTTTAGTCAGCAAATTATTTATTTTGGCACCATAAGTCCACTATAAGCTCATCAGGATGCAGTTGGGTTTCTGTATGTAGAGTATTGTATCTGTGTTTCTGTATTTAGTTCCCTGTGAGTAGAGGGATGGGAAAATGGAGGGAATTTGTAAAACAGCACTGTGATATTCATATGATCAGAGTTTATTGAGAGTGTGGTTTAAATTATGTTCAATTCAACTGGTGTCTCAGGTCTTAAAAATTCGTACCTCTTCAAAGTTGACACTGATGGCATTGTCGAGGATACACTGGCAGTGCGTTTTGTACATCATGATCAGTGTGTCGACCTGTGTCATACGCATCAAGGAGAAAAAGTGTGTAAAATTGTACAGTTACAAACAAATAGTCAGAAAAATAGGTGTTTAAACATATCCTTTTACATGCTTACTATATTTTACCTGAAAGAAGTGAAAATAGACTCCTGGGCATAAAAATGGTCAAATCATAAGATTTTAATTGAATAAACAACTAACTATTGACCTGGAAATTAGCAAGAGATAAACAAATTGATGATGCATATTATTATGAGAGAGCTTTACTCTGTGATTTCTTTAAATGTTTAATTGTTGTGGCTAAACCTGTGGATATATATATATATATATATATATATATATATCCATCCACAGGTTTATTTTTTTCTTTTTTTTTTTTACAAAAAGAAGAGTCAATATTGCTGCATTCAAACAACGAGTTTGTGAATCCTAAAATGTGGAATTTTTCAGACATTTCAATGATTTTTATGATTTTATGACTGTAGATGTCATTACTACTCTCCCTTCACTGGCTTTCTGTAGATCTGATACTCGCCTGCAAAGCCAAAAATGTATCAGCGATTTTCTACCTCACCCTGCTCCATTCTTTACCTCCACCCTATACTGATCCCTCCATCTCTCGGGGTTCAAGGAAGGCATGCTTTATGACTCTCCTCCAATCTGGCGCCACTGAGGGAACTTAATGTCCAAACAGCTGAGTCTCTAGCAGTTTTTTAACTATGTCTAACCCCCTACATCTTCCAGTAGTAATTAAAATAGCACTTCTCCTATAATAATAATTAAAAAAAATGCATTTCTAACTATATTCCTGATATAGATTGATGGTATCCTTAATCTGTCTATTAATGAATGGGTATCAGACTGTATTTATTGATTATCAGCTTCATATATTTCCATTTTGGGTTTGGCATATTTGCCATTATTTTAATTTGAACCCCACTTATGAGCACCTCTTGATGAGCTCCATTGATTAGCACCTTTTTTCAGCTCCAAGAAGATATGCTTCACCTGGGTTGGAGTTGAGGATCTTGAGCAGCTCTGACCTCAGCCCTATTGAACACCTTTGAGATGAACTGTAACACTGACTGCACCCCAGGTCTCCTCACCTCACCTACATCACTACTAACACCCTTGTGGATGAATGAATCTCCACAAATCTTTACAAGCACACTCCAACATCTAGCGGAGCATCTTCAAGAAGAGTTAAGGTAATAGCACGTGGGGACTAAATGTGGAATAGGATATTAAAAAAAAAAGAACATACCAATCTTATGTTCAAGTGTTCACAAACATTTGTCCATCTAGTGTAGATACTAAATATGCAAATTATACAGTGTATACATACATATACTGTATATATATATATATATATATATATATATATATATATATATATATATATATATATATATATATATATATATATAAATAAAAGACAAATTTGTATCCCCTAATTGTTTTCTGCTCAGTTTTATCAGGACCCAAAATAAACAAACCTTTTCTTTCGAAATGGATTCGTGAAGCAATAAATGTTGTGCACTTGGGAATTCTGGGAGCAGCGTTCCTGTTTTAGAGCTGAGAGAATATTTTCTTGTGAATCCTCCCTGTGGATTACAAACAAGATGCATTTCCATATGGATATAGATATAGGGCTTTGTTTTAACACACCATCTCTTTTATTTCATTGTCAAAAATCATATTTGAAACATGATTTAAACATGTATCCTTATTACATTTCTCTATTTCTTGCACTATGTACATAATATAAATAAAGGAAAGAATATGAACAAATATTTAAAAAAAAAATCATGAAGAAACAAACAAATAGTAGATAAATAGATAAATAAATAAATAAATAAATAAATAAATAAATAAACAAATCCTAACCTCGTTTTTGAGCTTGCTCCCAGAGAATCTGTAATAGATTGATGAGAATAATTATTAATTAATTTTAAAAGCAAAAAAAAAAAAAAAAAATCTGTAAATTGTATTACATGTTTTACAGTCAGGTGTAAAAATTTGCTAAAATATAATTGAAAAAGCAACTTTGTGTCACATCTGCCTACAAATAAACAGGAATTTGTCAGTTTGTGTATATTGTGTAACATACATCAATTTTGAGCTATCAAATCCTTTCATTTATTTACAATATTTATAGTAATCAATTCATTTTTTCCAATATGCTGTAAATTTTAATTCTGCTCCCGAAAAGACCTGGACATTGATAGGATAATATCTGTTTCTTTTTATCTTTTTCAACTTTCTAACTTATTTTGCTTTATTCTAGGATAATTTCATATTTAAGACTTGTTGATCAAGCTGTATATAAAACAGCGGCATATTTAACAAAAAACTTTCATTAAAAATCATGCAGGATATAAACTTTTCACTCGAATTTTCACTCCACAGTATTCTATCACAATTTTCCCCAATACAGGAAACTTTCCTTAATTCACTATTCAGTTCATTATTTTCTTTACCATTAAATGAAAAGTTGAAGGACTTTGAGCTTTAGATTTACCTGGTCAGACCTTTTCCTGAGTACACTGAATGATAATACGCACTGCTCTCTTTAATCCCAATACCGTAGTAATGATACCTAAAAAAAGAGAGAGAAATGGACTGAAAACAGACTTTAAGGTATTACCACAGACACTTAAAGACTTTATAATAGTGGATGGATGGATGGATGGATGGATGGATGGATGGATGGATGGATGGATGGATGGATAAATTGCGTTCCTTACTTTGAATGGCCTCTAGTGCCAAGCCTTCGAGTGGTCAGGAGAGGGAATTTTTGCCTTATAGTCTGAGAAAAAAAAGACAAATATGCTACATAGATAGATAGATAGATAGATAGATAGATAGATAGATAGATAGATAGATAGATAGATAGATAGATAGATAGATAGATAGATAGATAGATAGATAGATAGATAGATATAGCTATGTTTTTTCTCAAATTAGAGTTTTACACTTATAAACAATTCAAATAATGAATAATTAATTAATTTTATATATATATATATATATATATATATATATATATATATATATATATATATATATATATATAAAAATCCTCACAATAAGGCCTACCTTGCCAAAAGTGGCAGCGCAAGCAGGATCTAATTTCTCTTTGCGACAGAAGTCCAGGTAATGCGCATAGAGGATGCAGCGAGGCAAGCAGACTCCTTCGCAAACAATATAATTTTCCTCAAGCCTAAAGAGAAAGTGTTAGCAAAACATAAATGGCGTAAAGAAATCGCAAGGATCCCTACAAGAAAAATAATGAAGATGGTGATATACCATTGAAGTGTCAGTTGAGTTTGTTTCTTCTTGTCCTTGATGATTTCACTGATACTCTTTTTTGTCGCAGTTTGCTTCAGAGAGAAGGTCTTGGAATATTCAAAGTGGTCCAAGTCGTCTTCGGAGGAGAAGCTTCCATTACTTTCGTCAGCCTCTGTTAAATAAATAATAATTTATAAATATGTTGAACTAAGTAGAAACAGAGTCTTGCTGACTAAATACTTACAGCAGTAAATGTGATTATATTTGATAAGAAACAGAAACTGCTTTTGTGCAAGATTTATAAAAGTGAATATGATTAAATTATAAACATATATAGTTTGTTGACTGCTAGAAGATGAAGAACACGTAGAAGACAATGAGGAACAACAACCAATAGAAGGTAAAGAAGGGCAACTGTGACTATGCTAAATACATTGCTGGATACACCAAAAAAAATTTATTTTGAGAAATAAATAAATTGATAATTTCCAAAAAAAAATCAGACATTATGAAATATAAAGAAATAAAAATTATATTCCAAAAAGCAATTGAGTAAAAAATTAACTGATTCCAGATTTAAACATTAAAAAAAAAAAATAATTAGAATTATATGAGTTAGAATTGGTCTATATTCAATTTAATTATTAACTATTTTTTTTACCTTTTTATATTATATTTTATTTTATGTCACAGATCAGTCAATAAAATGACACTTTATTGTGTAGGGTTATGCATGTGACAAGTAACATTTTTATTGTATTATTTTGTACATTGAGAATTTTCTGAAAATTATTGACATGAATGTGAGCTGTCTGTATAAATTTATCTTCTCCACAGAAGAAGAAGGAGAGAAGAGAAGAGAAGAGAAGAGAAGAGAAGAGAAAAGAAGAGAAGAGAAGAGAAGAGAAGAGAAGAGAAGAGAAGAGAAGAGAAGAGAAGAGAAGAGAAAAAAGAAATGATAAATAAAATTATTTTTGACAATGATCCTACGTTGATGTATATAAAGCACAATTTTTTAAATTGTGGTTAAAACTTAAAACACAAAACACCCCAAGATGTAGTAACTATAATAAAATCTCTTAATAATCAGAAGTTAATTTAAAAAAACTTTATATCCTATTTCCTCTCATTAGCACCCCTAGCATCTAATATTCACTTTTAAACTCTTATTTATGTCCCACCTGATTTAATTCCTGAATCCTCTTCCTCTTCATCAAACTTGTCTTTGAAGAACATGTCGTTTCTGAGGCCTTGGTGCTCACCAGCGTTGGTGCTAATGTGATGGAGATCATCAGCACTGTAAGTCCTCTTCGGCTGTGGTGGCTGACAGAAAAAGTTGTTAGTCTTGTCTGGACTTCCACTGTTTCTTTTCATTGGTGTGATATCAAGACAATTGAAATGAAACACCTGGAACAAAATTTCCGAACGCAACGTCACACTTTAAAAACAATTAACTCATCCAAAGTAGATCCAAAAACACACATTTTAGATCTCTTATGTCTGACTGGACATCTCCCCTAGCATGTAAAGCAACATCTACAGCATCCCAGCATATACTTTTAATCCACCGAAACAGTTAACGCTTTCAGGTCTTAATTGAAGCAGTGCTGTGGCTGAAATGGCACGTCACTGAGGCGAGTGCCTTAAGGGCATTTATCTTATTTACAAAAGACTGGCAGTAGAGTGGAAGTATTAATGATTAACCTGAGGGGCCATCATCTCCTTAAAACCTGCTGGTGTTGCCTTTCCAGCTAGACTACACCTCCAACCAGAGTCATCACACCGCACTCTTTACTTTCTGGCCTGGTTTATTCAATCAACAACCACATGGCGATAACACGTAGACAAACTGCTGGTTTTTAACATGCAAAATGTTTATAAATTCTTCAAACCAATCTCTATGTGTGCGTGTGTGTGTGTGTGTGTGTGTGTGTGTGTGTGTGTTTGTGTGTGTGTGTTTGTGTGCCATGGAGAAGACTTTTTGCATTATTTCACTGTACTGAGAAAATCCTAATAAAAAAAACATGTTTACTACAGACTCATGTATAATGGGAGTGTTTTGTCCAACATGGTATATAATATTAATAGTAATGATAATAATAAGAAGAAGAAGAAGAAGAAAAAGAAGAAGAAGAATTATATATAACTATATATAAAAAGAAAACCTTGAGAGGAACCAGACTCAAAGGGGAATTCAATTAATTTCAGTTCAGTTCAGTTCAGTTTTATTTGTAAAGTGCCTCTAACAATGGACATCATTTCAAAGCAGTTTAACAGAGATAAAGAGGTTTGGAAGTTGGAATGTATAAGTTAGTGCTTATTTCTATAAGTTTGTTCCTTATAGGTTTTTCCTAATGAATGAGCCAGTGGTGATGGTGGCAAGAAAAAACTCCCTTAAATGATCTGAAGAAGAAACCTTAAGAGAAACAAGACTCAAAAGGGAACCCTTCTTCATCTGAGTGACCCTGAATGTCACTTCATTATAGTTCTTTCATTTTTGAGGTAATTAACTGTTCACTGATGGACACTTGGATGCAAAACTGTTCAGAGCAATTGTAGTCCAAAGCTATTTTAGCAGACCAAATATTAATTACATGAGTTTAACCCTTTACAGTAACCTTATGGATCCCTTGGCTGTTTGTGCAAGTGCACTGATTCATCCCCAATTTAAGAGAATTTCTTTGTTCCAATAGAAAGATTTAGATTTTTATTCATGTTGTACTTCATATGATTCCCAGTCATCATAAGCTTTATTTATGGAGCAATTTTCATGCTTTTGGTAGTTCAAAGTGCCGTGCAATCAAGCACTTAAAATAGAATAATAAAAAAAGTACTGCAATACAGACTCCAAAAAAATATAGACTTATGTTGTTAAAGGTATATAGAATATCACACCCAGATATGTTGCTTTAAAGTTTGTAAGATAACTTTACACACTGTATCATTACAATTTCCCTTCACTGGAACTCATAGACCTAAACACTGTTCCAGCATTACCATGTACATATATTAAGGTCCATTAACGCATGGTGTGTTATGGTTGAAGTGGAAAAAAATGTGTGTTCTGTAGAAGACCCCTGACCTCCTCAAACCCAATGAATTCCTCTGGGGTAAATTGGATCACTGAGTGAACCCCAGACCTCCTTATTCAACATCAGTACCTGATCTCACTAATGCTCTTGTAGCTAAATGGATAGATCCCCATAAACACACACCAAAATCTATTACCTAAATTTGTTTCATATTAATCAGTTTATTTGTACAGATCATGCTGTAATTTGAATTCTAAACAAATTTACTTATATCATACTAAAATTCAATCCTGGCAATGCCACCGCATAAGATGAACACAACACAAAGTGTTGTTAAAATGTGCTTACTTTTTGGCAAAATTACACTCAGAGCACAAACATGGGATTGTGGTTAGCCAGAGAAAACTAGCCAGAGAAAGTGGAGGGGGTAACACAAACTAATGGAGTTTAGTAGGCAAACACAAACAAACATTAAGCAACCTGCTGGAATAACACCTGCCTTCATGGACAATACATAAATACAGAATAAACACCCGCACATTCATGCACTTATCTAATCAGCCAATCTTGTGGCAGGAGCAAACTGCAAAACCTCATGCAAATACAGTCCAAGAGATTCAATTCATCATCACATTAAACAACAAATTAAAGAAATAGCGTTTAACCACAGCATAATTGTTGGTGCCAGATTAACTGGTTTAAGTATTTCAGGAAAAGCTGATCTGGGATTTTTATTTACAACAGTCTTTAGAGTTTACACACACACACACACACAAAAATATCCATGATAAAGCACCCCAGGATTAGAGACAGTTATGGGCCTTGCTCAAGGGCTCAACAACGACATTATGGTGCTGTCGGAGCTTGAACTCTTGGCCTTCCACTCACTAACCAAGAGCCTTAACATTTGAGCTACCACTTCTCTTAAAGCATTAGAACTATGGTGAGCAAAAAAATCTCAGAATCCACAACACATAAAACCTTAAGGTGGATGGGCTGCAACAGCAAAGGACCACATCAAATTCCTCCTCTATTAGCCAAGAACAGAAATCAGAGGCTATCATGGGCACATACTGTATTTTATATACTATATCATATGAATAATTCTACAGTCAATGGCACAAAGATCAAATATTTCCTTCATTTTGATGTTTGATGTGATCATAAACTGAAGTTCTTGACCTGTGTCTGTTCAATCTTTTACATTGTTCTACTGCCACATAATTGTTCCTGTTCCTTTATTAAACAGTGAGTGTGTAAAACTGTTATAGCTAGTGGAAACAAGGTAAAAATCACTTTATTTTGGGCCGGTACATTATATAACCTTCTAGTAAGTTAGATAGTTTACTTCACTGTAGATCGCGGCACAAGAAACAATCCTATGAAGAGTCTAGAAATAGTCTTGATCAACTACATTTTTAACTACACTGGGGAAAACATGTTTGTGTGCATTTAATCATTATTTCTAATATAGATTTCTTTAATTAAAGTGATAAATATAAAAACAAATTATAATTTAAATAATTTAAGAAATACAGATAAATTCAAGGTTTATTCTGAGCTCTCTGTGAGCTCTGTGTACAAAATAAAGCAAATATTCTAGATACTCAACCCTTATTATTACAAATTAAAGAAATTACTTGAAAAACTATTTTAAAGCTATCAAATATTATTCAATATTCATTGTTATTTAAAGTGAAAGAAGAACAATTTTTAATTTTGGTTTCTTATGGTACAGTGGGAATGTTCAAGTAAACTATCTACATGAGCTTCTTCTTCATGGTTGATCTTTAGATATATGGGTATTTAAAAGTGGTTTTAATATTTACCAAAAAAAGTAAGTTAGATCGGTAATTGTTAATTTTTGTACGATTGTTGAACTAGTTTTATGGTCGGGAATTTTAAAGCCGCCTTCAGCGCGTCGCTTTGTGGGTAAAGTTCTGTCCCTTCAGGTGGATGAAACTGAGAACGTTCCTCTCGTTATGACTTTTTTTCTGAGGTAAATATTTTAAAATAAATGCCTTAGAATACAGTACGGATACTTTTAATGGAAACCTTAGGTTTGTCGGGATGTATTTTTCGCATTTTATATTGTAATTTTGTATTTATTAGAGCTGCATTCCGACCTGAACAGGCTAGCAAGCTAGTCACAAATTTAAAACTGTGACTGCGCGCGAGACGTACTGCACGGTGTTGCCTAGGTAACTAACGGCTATTTTTCCTCTCTATGTCTCTTGTTAAGCTTCTCTGTTTTCCTACGAGGCATTGAAAGTGAAAGTAAAACAATTCTACTCTCTTCCTTCTGTGATTTCTGACTTCTTTTGGAGGCTTCGTAAACTGATACCAACATGTTCACAGGAAACCTTTACTTCAAGCAAATCCTCTATATTTAATGTAACCTGGCCATGGCTAATTATGGAATCAAAATGGCGATCTAATTACTGATTAACAATCGTATGTCATTTACTGTATATTTACATTTACACTGTATGGAGAGCAGGGGAATGAAAGTCAGTAGGAGTAAGACAGTACATGTGTGTGAATGTGGTTGCAGGGAGAAGAGGTGGAGAAGGTGGAGGAGTTCAGGTACCTGGGATCAACAGTGCAAAGTAATGTGTTACAGAAGTAAAGAAAAGAGTGCAGGCAGGGTGGAGTGGGTGGAGAAGAGTGATAGCAGGAGTGATTTGTGATAGAAGAGTATCTGTGAGAGTGAAAGGGAAAGTTTATAGGACTGTGGTGAGACCTGAGATGTTGTATGGTTTAGAGACAGTGGCATTGAGTAAAAGACAGGAGGTGGAGCTGGAGGTAGCAGAGCTGAAGATGTTGAGATGTTCATTGGGTTAAAAAACAAGTTTATTTGAGGGTCAGTGCAGGTAGGATGTTGTGGAGACAAGGTGAGGGAGGTAAGAAGGTTTGGACATGTGCAAAGGAGGGACATGGGGTATATCAGTAAAGGAATACTGATGATGGCTCCACCAGGAAGGAGGAAAAGAGGAAGGCCAAGGAGGAGGTTTATGAATGTGGTGAGGGAACACATGCAGGTAGTTGGTTTGAAGATGGCATTAAGATGGATAATACGCTGTGACAAACCCCAAACGGGAGCAGCCGAAAGAAAAAGAAGGACAGAAGTATTGGGACTTTTTAGCCAATTGCCTAACATATGAAATTGTACAGGAAGTTTGAATGTGGTAGCATAAAATGTTCCTTTGACTTAAACTAGGAGACCCTGTTCCAGAAGATATGCTTTGTTCTACATGGGTTAGAGTGAAAGCTCTCCTGCTATAGAGCTCAAATCCTACTGAAGACATTTGAAATGATTTGGAACGCTGGATGCGTCACAGTCCTCTTCACAGCACCTACCTGACTACGTGGCTGAATGACCACAAATCTCCACAAGCATAAAATCTAGTGGGAACATCTTCCCAGAAAAGTGGAGGTTATTATAACAGCAGATGAGGACTAACTGTGGAATGGAAAGTTCAAAAAGAACATACAGATCTTATGGTCAGGTGTCCACAAAAGTTTGAGAATCCATTCCACATTTAGCCCCCATGGGCTCCTATAATAACCTTTACTCTTCTGGGAAGATGGTCCACTAGATTTTGGAATGTGCTTGTGAAGATTTGTGTGAGATTCATTTAACCACAAGGGTGTTAGTGAAGACAAGTCATGTTCATCTTTGTATTTGAAGTATATCTGTCTTGTCACATGATGAAGCAAGTAGTAGCTCTGTGATTAACGTTCTGGGTTGCTTATCGGAAGGTCGGGTCGATTTCAAGCACCAGTGTTACCAAGATGCCACTTTTGTGCCCTTCGAGAAAAACCTTTAACCATCTGTGCTCCAGAGGCGACTTTAACTGTGCTGTAGATCAGTGGTCCCCAAGGTCCGTGGATCAATTGGTACCGGGCCACACAGAAAGAATATATAACTTACATTATTCTCGTTTTATTCATCTGATTCTGAACGATATTTTGGAAAATGACCGGATTCTCTCCACCACATCTGTCTAGGACTCACTCTTGATGCATGTCATGATGCCTCGGTCACATGTCTTACCTCCATCCACTACCTTCTTAAAGCGGCTGCTCCGGCCACTAAAACATAATACATTACCGAAAAAAGGAAAGCCCCAAGCTAGCAAAATAAATGAAAAACACAGTGGATTCCCTTTTATTATTATATTTAGAAAATACCAGTTTCTATTGTCGTATCATTTTATTTTGTTGTATTTATCCGCCAACACCTTAAAGGCCGGTCCGTGAAAATATTGTCTGACATTACACCGGTCTGTGGAGCAAAAAAGGTTGGAAACTGTGATTAAAAGAAGTAAAAACCTTTTACCACTTTGACAGGTTTTGTAAAACCAAGGCACTGATGTTAAGCTTGTCCAGCTTGACTCTTGATGTTAAGCTTGACTCTTTACAGTAAAGTATGAATTTACAGCCATACCATTGAAATGGGTCTATTCTAAAATAAAATAGACACTAACAATCCAGCAATGACCAGGACTTCAAATGTGAGACGAGGAAATTGTTCATGTTATAAAAATACTGTACATGTAAATGTTTAGTGATGATTAAGCAGCAGTCATGTATTCAAAAAATGAGTGTGTGTCAGTCTCTTGTTAAGGAGTCTGATGGCTTGTGGGAATAAAAATTCACACAGATGTTTTCTCTATGTTTACTGCTGTTCTGCAGTGTCTGAAAAAACCTATTTTTCACTGCAGTGAATTAAATGATTTCTTTAATAATATGTTTTGACTGAGATACAGAGAACATTGACGGTTTTGTCTCCATTTTTTGCAGATGTCTGGTCTTGCACGTGAAGCTTTTTCGGATGAGATGGACCGGAAACAGGCAGACAAGTAAGAGACCATTTTACTTTAAACGAATTTCGTAGTGCATTTCAGTCTTTCAGGTTTTGTAAATGATTTCATGCTAAGAATAGTGCTGTTTTTCTGCATGGTAAAACGATGCATGTCAGGTTGGAAAGGTTACCAAAAAGCTCAATATTTTGCAGTAAAGAAAAATCAGAACTGAAAATCAGAGCACACTTGATTAAATGAACATTTCTGTATTGTTGTAAAACAAAAATGTTGCAATCGATATCAATTATTCTGCACTAAATTACAAATTATATAAATGTGACTTTCTTTATTTAAATATAATATTAACATTTAAGTTATATATTTCACCAAATGGCAACTCTCTCCTGCCACTTTGATACATATAATATGTGTCTGTGTGTAGTATCTATGGTACCCTATTATTCATCATTTGCACAAATAGCAACATTCTTCCAAACAAAATAAACAACGCCAATGAAATGTTCTTTTACTTCCAGGTTAGTGTTGGATGTTAAATTGGAAATATTACGCACTTTAGGGCATTAATCCTATTTGTTATTGTGGGGGGGTTTGTTTTGTGAGACCGGTGACGCTAGATCCCACTTCACCACTGTCAGCATGTACTTGAAGAGCATTGTGAGTAGATTAATGTTATGCTTATTATGAAATAAATCTTGGACACAGTTGAAGATCCCATTTTACATCTAAGGATTACTTCAGGTTTATTCATTAAATTATATAGTAGTATAATTATTTCATATTTCATGTAGAGTTTGGATTCTTTGAGTGTTTGAAGGCTCTGGCATGGAGAAGCTGCTGTCTCTATTTTATGAGTTGCTCAGTAGCTCCTGGTTCCATAATCTCAAATGACTGTATAAGACTGTAGAAAGGACATTACTCATAATCTTTCATTCCAGTGCTTATGTTAGTTCTCACTCTCCAGTGTTCTGTATTGATTAAAGACTATAATCACACTCTTGATATCACCCAATTGAGGTTGGGTTCCCTTTTGAGTCTGGTTCCTCTCAAGGTTTCTTCCTCATAACATCTAAGGCAGTTTTTCCTTGCCATTGTCCTCATGGCTGCTCATCAGGAATAAATACACATCGTTCACCTTAACTGTTAAATTCTGTAAAGCTGCTTTGAGACAATGTCCGTTGTGAAAAGCGCTATAGAAATAAACTTGACTTATTGTGAGTATAATTCTTTCTCATCTTGTAGGCACTTGTTTGTGCCTTATTACTCCCCTGAGCTTATGTTGAATATTTTAATGACATCATCGATGCAACAACTAGAAAATGCATATTGATTAAACTTTTCCTATAGGCTTGGCTTTTGTTCTATTCTGCTTTATATGTAGAGTAATTTTTCTTTTCCTTCCTTGTTTTTTCTCCAAAACCGCATTGGACTTTTACATTTATTTCTCTTTTTTTTATTTTATATTTAATGTTCTTTTAGGTCAAGTGAGGATTCAAAGGTTCCTGCTTCATGTGCCCTCTGGCCAGTGGACTTAAAATTAACACACTGTGACTGCAGTCCTGGGAATGTATTAATTCACTTTCAAGGTCAATATGCTTCCATCTGTGAGCTGGATTACAACATTCTTCAAGTGGAAATTCAGAATGTCCCTAAAACAACTGTATCTGTGGAGGTTGGAGACTTGTGCTTGGTGGAAGATTTGCTATCTAGCTACTGGTACAGAGGAAGGGTTCAGGATAAATCAGAAGATTTGTTTGATGTGTTTCTGCTGGATCATGGAAACATTCTCACTGTTAGTCCCAACCATTTGTCTACAGTTTCTGATTCCTTACTAATGCTTCCACCAAAGATCATCTGTGGGTTCATTGCTAATGTGCTGCCAGTTCAGGATTTCTGGGACCAAACATCGGAGGCCTATTTCTCCTCTTTGATTGGCAGACATATCAAAGGATACATCCATGGTCTTCTGCCATGCAAGGTTCTTATTCTGGAAGTGCCAGAAATAACAAAAGATTTATTAAGACTGAACTTAGGCAGACATGTGGATACCGATACATTTCTGCTACTGATGGAACTGGTGATTGAAGTACCAATTCAACAAAGCTGTGAGTCTGTCCCAGATCTGCTCGTTGATAAGCAAATTGCACAAGAAATCTCCTTTAAATCCTCAGATTTGTGTGGCTATGAAAATGTTCTTTCGCTTGGGGGCTCTAAGTTGGCTGTTGGACAGAAGGAAAACATTAAAATAGTTGCTGCCATAAAACCTGGGTTATTTTACTGCCAGTTGTCCTCTGCTGCAAAGGACCTGAAAGAGATGTCAGACAAATTGGCACTTCTGTGCGAGTCGAGGAATAGTGACTTCAGAGCCAAATCCGGAGAAAATATTGGCCTACTATGTGCGATCAAAGGCAAAGATGAGAAATGGCACAGAGGTTTAGTGCAGTGCCTTCCTGTTAACTCCCAAGTTCGAGTTGTGTTTGTTGACTATGGGTATTATGAGTCTGTAAATGTTAAAAACCTCTTTCAGTTACCCTCAGAATTTCTCCTGAGACCAGTCATGGCTTTCCCATGTTCTCTTTCTTGTTTGGGTGAAGAAGACAAAGCCACATATAACCAGCAACTGGTCTTGCTCAGAAAAGGAGTCCTGGGTAAGGAGCTTGTGATAACAGTTAAGGGCAAAGAAAAGAATGTCTGTTCAGTTATGCTCAGCGATGTAGTTGAATATGTACCTTCTCAAACAGTGCAGTCTAAAGAAGTCAATAAAGTGGCAAGCAATGATATTCACATTAATTTGCACCAGTGGAGTTCCATCCTGAATGAAACAAAAACTGTGGAAATCTCAAATGGCTCTGTGTTTGAGGGTTACATTGAACATGTGCAGAGTCCTCATGATTTCTGGATGAGAACAGCAAAGACCAACGATCGATTTGTGGCCATGATGAACAAACTGACCGATCGTTTTAGTAGAATACAGTTAAACGATGAGATCCTTGAAGATCCAGTGCCTGGTCAATTATGCTGCGCCATGTATGAAAAAGACATGCATTACTACCGAGCAATCGTGGTGGATCTTCTAAAATATGGTGCTGAGGTGTT
This sequence comes from Silurus meridionalis, assembly GCF_014805685.1. Lineage (NCBI taxonomy): Eukaryota > Metazoa > Chordata > Actinopteri > Siluriformes > Siluridae > Silurus > Silurus meridionalis. Next base: position 22,126,223 of record NC_060906.1, read on the forward strand.
TTTTATCGATTTTGGAAACACAGAAAAGGTGCCAAGCATGTTGATAAAGAAAATTCCTGTTGAGTTTACTGTGGAACCAGCGTTTGTTTTCAATTGTTCCTTAGCTCATGTTATTCCACTGGGAGATGTTTGGACAGCTTCAACAACAGACTTCTTCAGGGCAACCACCTCAAATAAAGCATTCCTGGTTCACGTCATTTATAAGAGGAATGATGTGCTTGTTGTGGAGTTGTTGGAAAAAGGGTGTAAGAAGCATAAAAGTCTTGCAACACTTTTGACTAGTGCGAATATGGCAGAATACTGGACCTACAATGCGATAAATGCTCCTGGAACATCTGTAGGGAAAAAAAAAAAAACATGCAATAAATCTACAGGAGAACTGCTTGATAAGATGCCTTGTAAAAGTATGTCACAAAACCTGCCTAGCATAAGGCAAATGACAATTGGTACAGACAAACAAGTCCACACTGAGACTGCTGGAGAAATTTTCAAAAGCCAGAAATTCAACCCAGGAGATGTTATTAGTGTCCAGTGTTCACATATCAGTTCTCCGTCAGATTTTTGGTGCCAGAACAAGAAAACCAAGAATGACTTGGACAGATTAATGGAGAGACTGCAAACATTTTATTTGACAAATACATTGGTGTTGCAGCCCCAAAGTGTATGTTGTGCTGTCCAGTTGCAAAAGGATAATATGTGGTACAGGGGATGCATTCTTGAAGGGAACGGTCTGAACATTAAGGTGATTCTAGTTGATTATGGCTATGTTGTGCAGGAAAAGCTGAAGAAAGTTCAAGCAATAAATCCGGAGTTTCTTGAGCTTGAAAAGCAAGCATTCAAGTGTAGTTTGTACAACTTGACTGACCCATTTGGAGGAGACATGTGGTCTGTTAAAGCAACCACCTTGCTGAAAAAATTTACTTCTAAAAGTTGGAATCTGCAATGCAAAATCTACTCCCAGGGTTTTGCTTCAGACGAAGGCCTGTGCAGTCTGGTTGACTTGTACACACATTTTCAAAGAGCTTCCACACATCTCATAGAGAATGGTGTTGCCAAGGAAATAGAGAGTCCAAACCAGCTACTTCCATCTGTCTATCCATGCTCTTTTGTTTATTCTTCTTTTGACATTAAGATCGGGAATGAAGAATTGGTGTACCCCACTCATGTTGTCAGCCCTTGGGAAATTTATCTCCAACTAGACAGAAATACGGAAATTATTGAGCAGCTTATGGACGGAGCTATGAAAGTAAGTGAAGAGTTATTGAGTCAGACACATTCTGGTGAACCTGGCAGTTTATGCTTGGCCAAATATTCTGAAGACGGCAAGTGGTACAGGTCATTTGTTTGGTCTGCTCAGTCCAGTCTACACTCTAATGTATTCTTTGTAGATTATGGAAGCAAGCAGGTTGCTGAAAAAAGAAATGTGCTACCTATCCCTATAGAGGCAACCGATTTGCTTATTACACCCATGCAAGCGTTAAGATGTAGTCTTTTACGTATTTCCGAGGAGGAGAATTTGTCTGAAGTTAAAACATGGCTTGAGAAGGCTATTCTCAACAAGGAACTTCGAGCTAAGTTTTTAAAAACAAACAGCAGTGGGCATTTTCTTTGTGACCTGTTTGATGGTGACATTCATATCAATGCAAAAGTAAGAGAGATGTTTGCAATTCATGGACAAGCCGGGAAATCCTTGAAAAATCCTTTAAATGTATCTAATACCAAGGGACGATATCATGTGGTCAAATCACAGAGAAACCCAGGCTATAGCAAAGTCATGCAGGCAGATGAACAGTTTTGTCAAAAGAAATCTTCTAAATTTAAATATCCACAAAACCCTGCGAAAAATGGCTGGAGCAAAGAAAAACACAGTCCAAAGTCCACAAAGCAATGTCAGAAAGAAAAGGCCACCATTTTTCAACACCAGCCTTCGAAGGTGTTGCCAAAAGTTTGTGATTTACCAGCAATCAAAATTGCACCAGGTTTTAGAAGCATAGGGTTTATTTCACACTCTAACTCTGCCCACAGCTTCTTTATTCAAATGGAAAAGGATGAAGAAGATCTTCTTAAAATGAGGGAGGAGCTAAACAGCAGCTCTTTCACTGAAAGTCTGCAAAGTGTTCCCTCAAATGTAAAAGCAGGGGATCTGGTTGCTGCTAGGTATAATGAAGACTTGGCCTTATATCGAGCTGCGGTCAACAGTGTAGCATCCAGGGATCACCTAATAGTTGAATTCGTTGACTATGGAAATACAGCAATGGTCGACAAGAAGAAAATGTACACATTACCTAGCAAGTTTCTTTCCAAGGCAAGATTAAGCATTCACTGTAAACTTTCAAAACCATACAATTTGGAGGAAGTTGAGTCTTTACTCAGTGATCCACATGACCAAACTCTGATGGTGGAGTTTGTGAAGAATCTTGGCTATGCATGGGAGGTGAGCATTCAGGGACTTAAGCCTCTGCATGAGTCAAGAGAATCTGATCCTGAAGTCATTGTTTCAGATTCAGGCCACTCCAAACAAAGGCAAGAGCATGAGGATGGCACTTCCCTTAGACGTATCTGTGATAAGACTGCAGTTGAAGTAGGCAGCATTGTAGAAGAAACACTAGAAAGTGGAACCAATGGCAGTAAAATGGTTCAAAAGAAATCCTTGGAGAAGATGCAGGCCACAAGAGCCACAGGCTGCATGAAGAAATTAAGAACAATGAGAAGACCTCGTGCTTACAAACGTAAACGTGAGGAAACACAACATGGTTGCGAAAGCAGTTTGCCACAGAAGCCTGAAATACATATCGGTGTTGTAGAGAAGGAACTTTTAAATGTATCTCACAAATCATGTGCTCGGATTGATTCAAATATCTCAACTGCCCTGCCTGAGAGTGTAGATGGACAGGACATTTGTGTGAAAAACGGTCAGTCTGTTGCAAGTCAACCACATTCAGAGTACAATTGCGCTGCACCCACGGTAATTCCCCCGGAAAAGCCAATGAAAAAAGTAGAGGATATATTTCGTCTTTTTCTGGCACCTGTTAGAAAAAATCACGAATACTCAGGATTTGCAGCAGCAGTTACCACACCTGGTGATTTTTACCTTGTCCTTGAGGACCTGCTTCTCATCATGAGTGCCGTATCAAATGCCCTTGAAGACCTACCAGAGGATTTGATTCCATTGCCAGAGACTCATTTGATTTCTGGTACCGGCTGCCTGGTATGGTCTGAAGAAAGGAAGAAATGGTGCAGAGCTGAGATATTACAAAGTGACGACATATCAGTCATTGTTAATCTCATCGATTATGGGTATTGCGTACGTTTGGCAAGCCAAGATGTCCTCAAAATTAAATCTCTTCCTGTTGAATTGGCCAGATACCCAAAAATCACCTATCCTTGCTTGCTGAGAGGAATCAAGCCAGCTGATGGGGTGCAGTGGACCAACCAGGCTGCTATGTTTTTCCAACAGTTCATATATCAAAAAACTCTTAAGATACACTTCAGGCAGTATGTTTCAGAGGCACAGTGGGAGGTTGACGTTGTTGCATCCAACAGGAATGTTGCTAAAGAGTTGGTTGATGCTGGACATGCACACTACATAGACACGGTGCTTGGAATACGGTTTCAGCAAGGACTAGGCCGTCAAAAGGAAATCACGTCCAGTTCATTTGTACGAAACGTATACGGAGCTGAATCTCGCATACAAACACAGTCAAAGATGGAGGAAATGCTACATGGATATCTGGAAGACGTGTCATTAAATGATGATAAAGACATTTCTAGGGGCTCTACTACAGAAGGAAAGACTGAAGACCCAAAACAAGGATCAGCACTGAAAACAAATGGCCTGCAGTCTTTGAACCAACGTAAGTACATTATAATATTACAGAATATCTGTCACATGCTTTACTTTGCATTGAGTGTAAAACATTATTGTATTGTATATTGTTTAGGGAACAAATTTTTACATACTTTTATTATCGTGTAAAGATGTGTACCGTGTAAATATCTATGTAAAGCTACTTTTTACATAGAACATTTAAAAAATGTATTTGCTTTAACGTCTGAAAGTGTTTACTTCCCCCCCCTGGAATCTAAGACGCTTCGCCATTGGCCTAAATTCACAAGCCAAAAATTGGATCAATGAAATTTCTTGTCATTTTGACATGCACAGAATATTTCAAATTAAATAGTTTTTTGTATTTATTATTATTATTATTATTATTATTATTATTATTATTAAGTCTTGCCCAGTCGAAAAACGATTCCTCATAATATTTTAAAGCCACGATGTACAGAACATCACACATAATAAAGAAGAAAATGTATATAAACATTTTGGATCAATAAACCTAAACAAATAAGTATTTGCAAAAAAGCCACACTGCAGACAGGATTTACATTTCACATCTTTACATCTCGGCAGAATCAAATGAAATCGGCCTGTGAATTAAATTTGCCTGTGCGAGGACTTTCAGGTACAGCTCAACATCGATGCACCAAAAAACAAACAAAAATTAATTGACAAAGTTAGAATAGAATATACATTTACTGAATCTCCCAAACATTGTTGAATATTTAAATCTTTGCCACCAAGATTGCTGGATTTACTCACAGATTTTGTTGGGAGAAAAACCGGTAGTCTTATGTGAAATCAGACATTGAGCAACCGCATATAAGCAAAATCTCCTGATATTTGTTTCATAACACCTCTGCGATAATTTGACTGAGATTTTCGAAGCATCGAATCTTCGACTATGGGGTCACCCCTAATAATTATTATTCATTTATTATTATTATTACAAGACTCGCACACACAGATCATAGGTCACATTCATCAACTCATTAGAATGGCACCTGTCAAGGGTTGGGATATATTAGGAAGCAATTGAACAGTGAGGTGTTGAATTAATCTGCAGGAGAAATTGGCAAGTGCAAAGATCTGAGTGATTCTGACACGGTCCAGGTGTGATTTGTAATGATGTTATAACATCTCTGAAACTACACTGACCTAACGGCCGAGCTTGCGGGTTGTTTGTGTTGTTTTTAATAGAAGCGAACTAACTAACTATAAACATTGTGTCAGGGAGCCACCAGCCATGCCTCCCTCCTTCACTCAACACTCTCGTTCAGCCTCTACCTCCTACTAATCAACTACACCTGTCCTTTACCTACTAATCACCTATGCCTGTCCTCCTCCTCCTACTAATCACCTACACCTGTCCTCCTCTTACTAATCACCTCCACCTGTCCTCCTCTAATCAACTGTCCTCCTACTACTAATCACCTCCACCTGTCCTCCTCCTACTAATCACCTACACTTGTCTTTCACCTACTAATCACCTCCACCTGTCCTCCACCTACTAATCAACTGTCCTCCTCCTACTAGTCACCTACACTTGTCCTCCATCTACTAATCACCTACACCTGTCCTCCTCCTACTAATCACCTCACCTGTCCTCCTACTAATCACCCACCTGTCCTCCTCCTCCTACTAATCACCCACACCTGTCCTCCTCTACTAATCACCTTCACCTGTCCTCCACCTACTAATCAACTGTCCTCCTACTAATCACCTCCACCTGTTCTCCTCCTACTAATCACCCACACCTGTCCTCCACCTACTAATCACCTCACCTGTCCTCCACCTACTAATCACCCACACCTGTCCTCCACCTACTAATCACCTCCACCTGTCCTCCTCCTACTAATCACCTCCACCTGTCCTCCACCTACTAATCACCTACACCTGTCCTCCTCTACTAATCACCTCCACCTGTCCTCCACCTACTAATCACCTCCACCTGTCCTCCACCTGTCCTCCACCTACTAATCACCTCCACCTGTCCTCCACCTACTAATCACCTCCACCTGTCCTCCTCCTACTAATCACCTCCACCTGTCCTCCACCTACTAATCACCTACACCTGTCCTTTATCTACTAATCACCTCCACCTGTCCTCCACCTACTAATCACCTACACCTGTCCTTTATCTACTAATCACCTCCACCTGTCCTCCACCTACTAATCAACTGTCCTCCTCCTACTAATCACCTACACTTGTCCTCCACCTACTAATCACCTACACCTGTCCTAAATTTACCCATCCCCCTTATAAGGTCTCTATTCCCTTTCACTCAGGGTCCGATCTACTAGTTACAACTATAGATCACCCAGACTTCCTACCGCTCTTGTTCCCTGTGCTTCCATGCTCCTGGCTACGCTTCTTAGGGAGCACTCAGTTAAGTTTTCCATCTGCTACAGTCTCATCTCGAGCTTTTTCATCTTGAGTTTTGCATGTTTAGGCCAATAAAAGACTGTTTTACTCCCGGTTTCTGACGCCTGGTCTTATTAGCTTATTACTGAGAAAACTTTCAGCTCAACACATTGTCTTTAAGTGTGAAAAACTTCAAGTGATGGTGTTACAGTGGCTGTCAAAAGTTTGGTAAAAAATGGTCTAGTTTAGACACAGGCATGTTCCTTTTGTTTTAAATGCAATAAACTAGGTAGAATCTACAAAATACAGAATTGGACAGTGAATGACTGGAAGAAAATACTGTAGACAGAGAAGTTCACATTTGACATTTATGGATCTCGCACTTTGAACTTGTGTAAGATGGAGAACAGGAGAGAGAGAGAGAGAGAGAGAGCAGACTGCCTCATCCCCACAATCAAACATGGAGGTGGAAGCTTATTGGTTTTGAGCAGAGAAGGTTGGAGACATTCCGGGTAGAAGGAATACTGAACCAAGTCACCGCACCCAAATCCTATTCAACTGCTCTGGGATGAACTGGATCACATGAAAGAAATCTCCAACTAGTGAAGAACATCTTTGGCAAGTTTTTTTTTCCAGAGGCAAAATGTTTCAGCTGAAAGTTTGGAGAAACGAACTGTCCGGATCCTAAAAGTGTGTACATTTATAGATTTGTTTGGTGAAAGTAACTCGATCCTGTTACATGACCGGGTTTGCTGTATAGAAACAAAAGGAACGTGCATGTGTCTCTTCAAAAAAACATAAAATAGTGTTTCCACACTGTTAGAGAGCACTGACGCTGGAGACTCCTATAATAAGATGTTAAAAATATATACTTTGATGTTAATTTTATGATCATTAATCATTGAATATTAGACTGTGTGCATTAATGTATCTGTATGATTTACTCTACAGGTGTCAGAAGACTGAAGTGAAGTCAGAAGCAGATTCCCTGCATTTCTTACAATATTTGATTTCTTCGTTTAGTTGATTTTTGAGTTTTTGTCTCATCCAGAACATTTTTTTTTTCTCCTTGAAGCATGAAACCCTTTTTGGATGTTATTTAGTTTCATTTTTGTGGAAGCTGTTGACTGGTTTTAAAAACATGGACTTCAGAAAAAAATTGTTTGAGGTTTGAAAGGAAAAGAAAGAGATTTTAGTTCTGTGTTTTGAGTCGTTTATGTTCTTAGATTTATTTATTTTTTTTTTCAGATTTTTTTTTTTCATGATTATTGGGCAAATTTTGATTTTTGCAAATCTGCATGCCTTCAGGAGTTCAGAAGACGATTGTGACTATTATTTTGACAAAAATAAGAAATTTGTGCTTCAGATCTGTTTATTGTGTTTGTTTTGGGTTGAAGTGTTTGTAGTATTGTAGATTGTGTTAAACATTTATTCCTGGAATAAAATGTAGATAGAAAGAAACAAAAAAGCATTTTCTTCTCAGTGGAAAGAAAGAGAGAAAGAAAAAGCAGGGAAGCATGAAGGAGGGATAAAAATGACTAAATAAATGAAGAAAAAAGGAATTGAGTAAAGTAAACACAAGTAATGAAGGGAAGAAAAGAGAGGAAGAATCATTCATGGGCAGGTGAAATGTGGAAAATGCAAAAAATGAAGAAAATAAGAAAAAAATCAGTGAAAGAAAAACAAAAAGAACGGAAGAGGTATACACCGAAATAAACAGAGAAAAAAATGAATCGAAAAGAAAAAGAAAGGTAAGACCAAAAAAGGAGAGAACATATAAATATATGGGAAATAAACAGAAAAAGGGGAGATAAAAATAGGAAAAAGAAAACAGATATGAATGAAAGAATTAGAACAATAAATCAAGGTAGAAACAGAAAGAGCGAAGAAAGATGAAAATAAAGAATATGACATTGAGAAAATGAATAAAGTTGATGTCAGAAGTGGGATTCGAACCCACGCCTCCAGGGGAGACTGCGACCTGAACGCAGCGCCTTAGACCGCTCGGCCATCCTGACACAGTGTATGAGCTACCCAAATAGCCTTATAATATGTAGCTTTTATCATGTTTAAAGATTTTATTTTATGTAAATATGAGCGCCAGAGTTTTAAAAGGTTGTATATCGAGATCATCATGTGATAGTCACAGCTGACGTAAAAGTGGATTTTATGGAACGATCGGGTGTAGTGTAGTTATTTGTCCACTAGATGGTAGTATTACACGATATCGTATTAAATTTCACAAATCGTATCTTAGTAAACCGGTTACATTACACTGTAGAAAGACAGAAAAACTTCTACATTTTTGATTCACCTAAAAATATTATATATCAATGTTATTTGTTATTAGAAAAAAAGAGGAACATAGAAACAAGGAAAGAAAGATGTGTAGATAACAGAACATAGAACGAAAGAAAATAGAAAGAGCATAGAAAGAAAGAAAGAAAGAAAGAAAGAAAGAAAGAAAGAAAGGAAGCTGTCGTAAAAATTGATTTCATTAAGCGATCAGGTGTAGTGCCGTCATCTGTCCACTAGATGGTAGTCTTATACTTTGACACACATGTACATGTATATACACAATCCCTAAAAGAAAGAAAGAAAGAAAGAAAGAAAGAAAGAAAGAAAGAAAGAAAGAAAGAAAGAAAGAAAGAAAAAGTAGGAAATAGATAGATAGATAGATAGATAGATAGATAGATAGATAGATAGATAGATAGATAGATAGATGATAGATAGATAGATAGATAGATAGATAGATAGAAAGAAAAAGTAGGAAATAGAAAGAAAGAAAGAAAGAAAGAAAGAAAGAAAGAAAGAAAGAAAGAACAAAAAGTAGGGAAATAGATAGATAGATAGATAGATAGATAGATAGATAGATAGATAGATGATAGATAGATAGATAGATAGATAGATAGATAGATAGATAGATAGATAGATAGATAGATAAAAGTCTTGTGAAAACTCAAGCTCAATTAGATCTTTCAACATATACATGTGGTTCTTCTTCCACTAAAAGTGGGACATAGAAAGAAAGAAAGAAAGAAAGAAAGAAAGAAAGAAAGAAAGAAAGAAAGAAAGAAAGAGTCAGGCAGATGTTAAGGAACATTGTAAGGAGACAGAGAATGAGAGAAAAGAAGGAGAGCAGGAGAGAGTTGGATGAGGAGAGAAGGAGAGAAGAGAAGGAGAGAATGAGAGAAGGAGAGAATAAGAGAAGAGAATGAGAGAAGAGAATGAGAGAAGGAGAGAATGAAAGAAAAGAAGGAGAGCAGGAGAGAGTTGGATGAGGAGAGAAGGAGAGAGAAGAGAAGGAGAGAATGAGAGAAGGAGAGAATAAGAGAAGAGAATGAGAGAAGGAGAGAGAAGAGAATGAGAGAAGGAGAGAATGAAAGAAAAGAAGGAGAGCAGGAGAGAGTTGGATGAGGAGAGAAGGAGAGAAGAAGAGAAGAGAATGAGAGAAGGAGAGAAGAGAAGGAGAGAGTTAGAGGAGGAGAGAAGGAGAAAGGAGAAATTTGGAGGATGAGAGAATGAAAGAAAAGAAGGAGAGCAGGAGAGAGTTGGATGAGGAGAAGGAGAAAGGTGGAGGAGGAGAGAATGAGAGAAGAGGAGGAGAGAATGAGAGAATGAGAGAAGAAGAGGAGGAGAGAATGAGAGAAGAAGAGGAGGAGAGAATGAGACCGTTAAAGGAGGAGAGAATGAAGAAGAGAAGAAGAGAAGGAGAGAATGAGAAGAGAAGGAGAGACATTAATATAAATCAGTAGACACACTGAGGGGATCACGGCGCGGCTGAGTCACACCACGTGACCACTTCACGTGCTTGCTCGTCATGTGATCCTCGCGGTTAGCATAGGCAGTTCCTGCTAGTCACACACACACACACACACACACACACACACATCGCTGTATAATGTCGGAGAGCGCGTACTGAAGTGTGTGTGTTTGGGGACACAGGGCAGGATGAGTGCTGCGGCTGAAAGAGTCCGGCTGGTGCTGCTGGTCTACAGCCTGCTCTGGGCTTCACTCCACACCCTCTGCTCCGGGGAAAGCAGCAGCAGTTCCAGCTCCTCCTCATGGTTCCAGGATCTGTGCAGGTACGGAGGTCCAGGAAGAGCTGTTAGCTTCTTAGCATGCTAGCTGTTAGTCTGTAGCAGCTCTCAAAGCTGTAGTAGAGCCTGAAGATGTAACATCAGAACAGAGCTTCAGGAACCTGCTTCCTATTAGTTTCAGTGAAAAGTTTGGACTCTTTATTTATGTAGGAAATAAAATTAGACATTTATATTTTCAATATGTACTAATTATTATTATTATTATTACTATTATTATTATATAATTCATATTTTCAATTCTTCAAATGAACTACTTTTGGGTTTGATGACAGCTTTGGCAAACTCATGACCTTCTCGAAGGTATAGATTCAGGAGGTGGTCACCTGGAAAAGGTGTGAAGTGTTCATTTGTGACATCTGAATGTACTTTAGACCATCATTTGTGTTGTGCAGAGGAAAGAGTGAGGACACAGTCAATAGTCCAATTAGTTCTACCGTACAAATCCATAATATAGCAAGAAACACATACAGGAATTACAGTCCATCATCACCCTAAGAAATGATGGTCAGTCTAAAAAATTGTAAGAACTTTAATCTACAAATGCAGTCTACAAAACCATCAAACACTGATAAAATAGGCTCTCACGAAAACCGGTCCAGGAAAGGAAGGTATAGAGCTACCTCTGCTGCAGAGGATTTTTGTTTTTTTACAATTACCAGCCTCAGAAACGCTTCTTTAAGTGACAGATATATTACAACATCTACTGTTCAGAAAAGATTGTATGAGTCAACCACTTTATAGTCAAATTGCAGCAAAGAAACAATTACTTCAGAAAACACTTGCTTGTGCCAGGAAACACAAGGAATAAACATCAGCGAAAAACTGTCTTTTAGTCTGAAGAATCCGCTGTGCCTTTGATAGACTTGCAGAGGGTGAACATGTAGTTCCAGGCCTCATGTGTTGTTTACACTGTGAAGCATGGTGGAGGAGCTGTGAACATGTGAGGTGCTTGGCTGGTGATTTAGTCAAAACTGAGGCCACCAACTACCTCAGCATTGTGCAGCAACATCCCATTTCATCTAGTTTGCGCACAGGAACCACACCTCTTGATTATAGAAAAGCTCTTTGTCTAAGGAGGAGAGTGATGGAGTGCTGCATCAGATGATCTGGACTCCATAATCATCTGATGGTTTGGGATAAGTTAAGACTGGAGAGTGAAGGAAAAGCAGCCAACAAGCACTCAACACCTCATGATTGTAGGAAAACAATTTCAAGTGACTGCCTCGTGAGGCTGGATGAGGGAATGTCAAGTGTAAGAGAAGCTGTCATGAAGGCAAAAGATGGCTATTTTGAAGAATCGAAAATATAAAATATTCTGGGTTGTTTGACGTTTTTTTGTTGTTGTTTTTTTGACTACATAATTCTAAACCTTTGACCAGTACTGAATGTGTGTATATCTGCATGTATATGTGTGTCGTATTATTTGCGTTATAATTTCTAAAAGTAAACAAGCGAAAGGTGAGAAGTGAAGAATCAAGGTTCTGCCTGATTACTTTCCAGCCCACACTGTAAATTTATTCAACCAATCAGTGACATGCAGGTCAGATGACCAAGAGACGGCCACGCCCCCTAGATTAAATTTTTCGTGATCTACACGTGATGTATTTTAAAGTAACGTAGGTTTTTATTTCAAAGTTTTATAGATGGAAATTGTGGTTCACGATACTGAAGACAAGACACTTAATAGATAACGATTTAATTAATAAAAAATTAATTAATTAATAATAAAAAAAACTAACATTCTTTAGTACTTTAGTTCTTTTACTAACTCTCTAGTATGTACAATATGATCGATATGTTCTCTTATTTATCATATATATAACAGTAGTATTATTTATTCTCTGTAAATGTTATAAGGTTTTTTCTTTTGTTTTTTTTTTACACGTAGTTATAAATGGGAGGCTATAGACAAGGACAGCAGTGTAAAATACACCCTGAGGCTGTGTTCTTCATCTCCGGAGACGGCCTGTGGCTCAGACGCCGCCGTCTGCGCCCAGAATCTCAACAACAGCCAAACCCAGTCAGTGGGTAAGTGTGGTTTAAATCACCTAGATCTAGATATGGATGAAATCACACCACAAAACATACGTTTGTGGAGATTTTTTGGAGATATTCATTCTGCCACATTCCCATTCATCCCAAAGTTGTTTAAAAATGTTGGAGCTGTATAGCAGGAGATCTTCCACTCCAACCCATTTAAAGCTTTGTGTGCACAGGGGTATAGTCATGGTGAAACAGGTTTGGAGATGATGTCCAGGGACGCCTGGTGTGATTGTGTGCCTCCAATTTTGTGTAACAGTTTGAAGAAGAACCACACGTATATGTTGAAAGAACTAATTGAGCCTGAGTTTTCACAAGACTTTTATCTTGGCCAGTTTCCTGTAGATAATTGTTGTAGGAGCTTCACAGCGTTAGGCGTTTTCTGCTTTTAAAGCTTTTCTTGTTGTTTGTGCTCTAAAGCATTTTGACTCTCTGCTTCCAGAAATGCACAAATTCTCTGTAGCGTTGTTTTGTTTCTTTGTGCCCTTCTTTTGAGTAAAACACTTTTGGTCTGGAACAGAACTTTTGGTCTGGAACAGAACTTTTGGTCTGGAACAGAACTTTTGGTCTGGAACAGAACTTTTGGTCTGAACTGTTTTTGCATCATAGACCAGTTTCCATGCAAAGAAACTTTTTTTTCCCCGGGGCATCAATGAGCCTCGGCTGCCCGTGACCCCGGCCTGTTCCTACCTTGGAGCACTTTTAATTCTGACCACTGCAGAGCAGGAACATCCCACAAGAGCTGCAGTTTTGGAGATGCTCTGACCCAGACGTCTAGACGTCTCAATCCCTTGCTCAAATCCTTACGCTCGCCCATTTTTCCTGCTTCCAACACGTCAATTTTGAGGACAAAACATTCACTTGCTGCCTAATAAATATCTCCACTCGCTAACAGGTGCCATGATGATGAGATCATCAGTGTTCTTCACTTCACTGCTCATATTATAATAATGTCATATGGGTTTTTTTTATTCATTGTTATGACGTTTATGAGCGCGATTGAAAAATATTCAGGGGAAATTAGGCGGAAATGTTTAAAGAAAATTGAAATTAAATACAAATTATAAGGTTTAATACTTTCCATGCGGCCTGGTAGCAAATGATCCACGGACTGACCAGTGCTTGAGGACCTCTGCGCTAGAGTTCCAGGTGAACACTCTCGCTCTATTTGAGTGAGAAAGTTATTTGACCCTGAATCAACTCGGCTGTAGAAAGTGAAGCGGAATTAGATTTTTAGTTTTTTTTTTTTTAAATGTAAAAAAAAAGATCTGGCGTGAAGAATCCTGGGGTGCAGTCACCGTTCCAAATCATCCCAAAGATCTTCATTAGGGTTCCAAAAGCTCTAAAGCTGGTCATTCAGGTTCTTCTACTTCAGCCCATATAAAGCTTGATGGATCTGGCTTTGTGCACGTGGGTCTTCTCATGCTGGAACAGGTTTGGGTCTCCAGTTCGATGGAAAGGAACATTTTGTTCAATGCTTCTGCATGTGAAGACGACTTATACAATTTATAGTTGAAGAGACTCGTAGCATGTGACATACAAGTCCATCGCTGTATTGTTGATATATTGTTATATTGTTATATTGTTGTTATCAAATTTGAGAAAGTCACTGATCAGATTATCAGTGCATTTAAAAGGTGAAAGGTCGTTTATGTAACTCGACGATTGTTAGTGTTTCTTTTGGTCATATCGTCTCCTTGTGAAACTAAACACCGCTTTATTTATCTTCAGTCAGAGTCAGCTGATTAATCCCGGATCTGTGTGTGTGTGTGTGTGTGTGTGTGTGTGTGTGTGTGTGTGTGTGTGTGTGTGTGTGTGTGTGTGTGTGTGTGTGTGTTTTTCCACTCCCACTAAAGGAAAGCAGGACTGGTGTGGTGTTTGTGAGCTGTGCTTTTGTCTGGGTGTTGATTTGATGCCCATGCTGTTTGTTGTGAGATTAGCAGTAAAGTAGGTCACGGTTATGGTCCTGATTGTGGTTTGGTGATGCAGGTGTTCCTCAGGAGCATTTCCTGGTCCACAGCCTGCTCTGGATCTGTGTACTGGAACAGGTGAAAGTGGTTTAGGGTTGTTCCAGGACGAAACAGGTTTCAGGGGAGAGAGAGAGAGAGTTTCTCCAAAGGGTTCACTCTGTGATTGAGGCTGTCATACATTTTACTTCATCATTTAATTACAGCTGGAATCTTTTCTTTCTTTCTTTTATGTATGTTATCTTCATGTGTGTGTTTATGTGTGTTATATGTGAAATGTGTCTGGACTGTGTGTGTGTGTGTGTGTGTTTGAGCTGGCACAAAAGAGGTATTGATTAGTCCTACACATGATCGAGTATACATTTGTCAGTTTTGTTGTCAGTATTGTGTTAGGAAACGGTCTGCATGTTTCCCAGCTGAGAATCTGCTCTGTGTCTCAGTGCAGCTGGGGGAAAAAAGAAAAAAAACCTTTTTGTTTTGTCTGAAATCAGCACCTTCACAAAACTGCTGTCTTTAGACTGGGTCAGCTTTTATCTGCCTAAAAATAATTCCTCTCTCCTCAGCTTTCTACAGAGTGCAGGAGTGAGAGGGGGTGCAGGAGGGAGTGAGAGGGGGTGCAGATGGGAGTGAGAGGGGGTGCAGGAGTGAGGAATTCAAAGAGGTGCAGGAGTGAGAGGGGTAAAGTAGTGAGTAGGGGTTGTAGTAGTGAGGGGTGCAGGAGTGTAGAGGTGTAGTAGTAAAGGAGTAAAGCAGGGCAGGGGTGAAGGAGGTGAAGTGTTACAGGGGTGCAGAGGCTGCAGAAGCGAAGGGGTGCAGAGGTGAACGTGCTGTGGGGTGCAGGCATGAAGTGGGTGCAGAAGTGAAGGGATGAAGGGGTGCAGAAGTGAAGGGATGAAGGGGTGCAGAAGTGAAGGGATGAAGGGGTGCAAGTGAAGGCGTAAATGGAGTGAAGGAGTGCAGGAGTAAAGGGGTAAAGGCGTGAAGGGGTGCAGAAGTGAAGGGTGTAAATGGAGTGAAGGGGTGAAGGCGTAAAGGGGTTAATGGGTAAAAGGCGTAAAGGGGTGAAGGGGTAAAGGGGTAAAGGGGTAAAGGGCGTAAAGGAGGTGCAGGAGTGAAGGGGTGAAGGGGTAAAGGGGTAAAGGCGAAGGAGGTGCAGGAGTGAGAGGGGTGCAGGAGTGAAGGGGTGAAGGCGTAAAGGGGTTAATGGGTAAAAGGCGTAAAGGGGTGAAGGGGTAAAGGGGTTAAGGGGTAAAGGCGTAAAGGAGGTGCAGGAGTAGCGGGGTAAAGGGGTAAAGGGGTTAAGGGGTAAAGGCGTAAAGGAGGTGCAGGAGTGACGAGGTAAAGGGGTGAAGGGGTAAAGGGGTTAAGGCGTAAAGGAGGTGCAGGAGTGAGGGGTAAAGGGGTGAAGGGGTAAAGGGGTTAAGGGGTAAAGGCGTAAAGGAGGTGCAGGAGTAAAGGGGTGAAGGGGTAAAGGGGTAAAGGGGTTAAGGGGTAAAGGGGTAAAGGGCGTAAAGGAGGTGCAGGAGTGAGGGTAAAGGGGTGAAGGGGTAAAGGCGTGAAGGGGTGCAGGAGGAAGGGGTGCAGGAGTGAAGGGGTGAAGGCGTAAAGGGGTTTAATGGGTAAAAGGCGTAAAGGGGTGAAGGGGTAAAGGGGTTAAGGGGTAAAGGCGTAAGGAGGTGCAGGAGTGACGGGGTAAAGGGGTAAAGGGGTTAAGGGGTAAAGGCGTAAGGAGGTGCAGGAGTGAAGGGGTGAAGGGGTAAAGGCGTAAAGGGGTGAAGGGGTAAAGGGGTGAAGGGGTAAAGGGGTAAAGGCGAAGGAGGTGCAGGAGTAAAGGGGTGAAGGGGTAAAGGGGTTAATGGGTAAAAGGCGTAAAGGGGTGAAGGGGTAAAGGGGTTAAGGGGTAAAGGGCGTAAAGGAGGTGCAGGAGTACGGGGTAAAGGGGTGAAGGGGTAAAGGGGTTAAGGGGTAAAGGCGTAAAGGAGGTGCAGGAGTGAGGTAAAGGGGTGAAGGGGTAAAGGGGTTAAGGGGTAAAGGAGGTGCAGGAGTAGCGGGGTAAAGGGGTGAAGGGGTAAAGGGGTTAAGGGGTAAAGGGCGTAAAGGAGGTGCAGGAGTAAAGGGGTGAAGGGGTAAAGGGGTTAAGGGGTAAAGGCGTAAGGAGGTGCAGGAGTGAGGGGTAAAGGGGTGAAGGGGTAAAGGGGTTAAGGGGTAAAGGGCGTAAGGAGGTGCTGGAGTGACGGGGTAAAGGGGTGAAGGGGTAAAGGGGTTAAGGGGTAAAGGCGTAAGGAGGTGCAGGAGTAGCGGGGTAAAGGGGTGAATGGGTAAAGGGGTTAAGGGGTAAAGGGCGTAAAGGAGGTGCTGGAGTGACGAGGTAAAGGGGTGAAGGGGTAAAGGGGTTAAGGGGTAAAGGGCGTAAAGGAGGTGCAGGAGTGACAGGGTAAAGGGGGTGAATGGGTGCAGGAGGGAAGGGGTGCAGGAGTGAAGGGGTGAAGGCGTAAAGGGGTTAATGGGTAAAGGCGTAAAGGGGGTGAAGGGGTAAAAGGGGTTAATCGGTAAAGGGCGTAAAGGTGGTGCAGGAGTGACGGGGTGAAGGGGTAAAGGGGGTGCAGGTATAGTCATGTTTATTCAACATTCAACTGGAAAAAGTCTCCAAGCTTTTGTGGCGTCTCCATTAAATCCTGTTCCCTCGTCACTAATGTATCGATGATTGTCGAATTAAATTCTTTGCCGCGTATCACAGATTAAATGTATTTTGGTATCTCGTCAGGTGATCTCTCCGTGCAGACGGCCTCAGGGTTCATACTCACCTTCAACAGCACTGAGAGCTGCAAAGGACAGAGCAGCAAAGTGCAAAGCAGCATCAGTTTCCAGTGCGGTAAAACAATGGTAAGGTTCAGTAATGGGGGGAACAGAACTCGCTCATATGACTGACTTTAACTTCCTCTCTGGGGAAATTGGGTAATCAAAGCGAAACTACTTTTATTACACACATCACCGTCTTTCTGCTTAGTCATTTATGGAGGAAAATCTAAACCAGCAGGCCGATGGTCATGTTGATAGCAGTTACACAGGGGTGTCTGGAATAATAATCAGGTTTACTGTAAATGAGACAATAGGCATTCAGTAAAAAGCTCAGAGTTTGACCAGATGAGCAATTTATCTCGAAGGGGTTTGAGTTTTATTTCAGCTCGTGATAAATAAATAATTAAATTAATAAATAAAATGACAATAGAAACCAAGAACCACACACACACACACACACACACACACACACACAGCTGAAAAACAAAGCTGTCATAAGTCACCTGATGATCACAAAAAAATAAAAAAAAAGGGAACTGCAAGAGTTCATGAGTAACTTTTCATCTCCACAAATAAACCATAACTTCCCATGTTTTTTTTTCCTGGTTCTTAAGGGGACGCCGGAGTTTGTTATCGTGTCTGAGTGCGTTCATCGCTTCGAATGGAGAACTTACGCAGCCTGCAAAAAAGACAAGTTCAAACCCGTTAAGGAGGTGAGTGTGGTGGGGTTCGGCCGGATGGAAGTGTGTGTGTGTGTGTGTGTGTGTGTGTGTGTGTGTGTGTGTGTGTGTGTGTGTGTGTGTGTGTGTGAGAATATGCGGGTGAGAAGTGATTACACCAAAACCACAAAAGAGCACATTTTCGAGAATGAAATGAGAAGTGACTGCTGTGACATTTCAGATTAATGACTTCAGGGCAAACTGGAAAATTAATCAACAGCACTGGCCAGAGTGATGCGACTTTCCATCCACCCGTCTATCCATCCACCCGTCTATCTATCTATCTATCTATCTATCTATCTATCTATCTATCTATCTATCTATCTATCTATCTATCTATCTATCTATCTATCTATCTATCTATCTATCTATCTATCTATCTATCTATCTATCCATCCATCTATCTATCCATCCATCTATCCATCTATCTATCCATCCATCCATCCATCCATCCATCCATCCATCCATCCATCCATCCATCCATCCATCCATCCATCCATCCATCCATCCATCCATCCATCCATCCATCCATCCTCCCACCTGTCTGTCTGTATTTACAGGGAAATGTTCTGGTCTGACCCACATTTTTTTTTTATTGACTTTTATTTGTGTAGCGCTTTCTACCATTGCACATTGTCCTAAAGCAGCTTTATAAAAATAAATAGACTACAATAATATACATTTTAGATCTTAGATATAAGACTGCAAACCTCAGCCATCATCACCAGAGTGGACATGTGAGAGTGGAAGGACAACAGTATCCAAACATCCCAGTTCGCCCTCCAGACCACTCGGTGCTTTATAAGTCAGTGTTGGTGTTTTATAATCAGCATGAGGTTTGATTGGGAGACAGTGTAGAGAGGATAAGACAAAGGTGATGTGGTCGTATATTCTGGTTCTGGTAAGGGCATTTCTGGACTAATTAGAGTTTTTATGATCCTTCTAGAACATCCAGACAGTAGGCCATTGCAATAGATTAATAGATCCAGATGTAATAAAAGGAGTTAGTGAGCTGTTTTTCTGCATCTTGTAACGAGATCGTATCATGTCTTGTAGGTTCCCTGCTACGCCTTCGATTCAGATGGAAACAAACACGACCTCAACCCCCTCATCAAGGTCACCGACGGCTACCTGGTGGACGACTCGGATGATAGCGTTGACTTTTACATTAACGTGTGCAGAAGTCTGGGTGAGTCTGTGTACTGACATCGAACTCTCAATGAGCAAAAGGTGCAAAAACTTGCAACTTGCTGATCAGAATTTTTTGTATTCTTTTAGTCTTTTTTTTTTTTTTTTTTTTTTTTTTTTTTATGCATCTATTTTAGGAGGAGTTTCTACTGTCAGGCAAACCAGATACTAAACACTTAGAAGAGCTTATTTAACCCTAGCTTACAACACAGAGAAACACACACATACATGTTTACACAATTTTGCACCAATGTAAAGGTTTCTGTACTATTTCTTTATATTATGTTCTAATTCAATATGTGTATATTTCTGTTTGGAAGTGTATTAGTTAAGTGGATAAGATTTGAGGTCAACCAAGTTATTGTTTTTGCCAATTTCTGGCAAATATCTGCAACAATTCATGCTGATAGTTTTTCCGGGTAGCGTCTGTTGCTGAATCAGCTAAGAAGGTCCGCTGCCTCTAGAGGCGAATCGCTGTATATTTTTACACACGAGACTGTGTGCTTGCACGGAGAGCACCATATTACATTAATTTTTCCGAAAATTGTATATATTTTAGAATTAAAACATTCAACATATTTATATTTAACACATTTATTGCAATAAGCACATTTTCATGATTCAGGTACAGTTGACTGGTTCCACTATCGGTGGACTTCTGATAGGAAGCTTGTGAGTCCAAATCCCTTCACCAAACAGCTACTGCTTGACTCTCAAATGCTTAGTGTGTAAAATAAGATAATTGTAAGTGGTTCTGGATAAAGGACGTCTGCCAAATGCCATGAGTGTTTGTTGTATTCAGGGATGAGTAACATATACAAAATATACATAAAATAATGCAAAACCTTGAACATCTGCATCTCAACATGAAACATTTCCAGCAGTTTGTGTTTCTGCTCCTTTCTACTGATAAGCCTGTTATCGTCATGTGAGTGTGTGTGTGTGTGTGTGTGTGTGTGTGCGCACACCTACCTTTATAAATGGCCAGTCAGCTGACTTTACCACAAGTGGACTTTGGTCTTTGATATAAAGTGTAGAAACATCTGAGTTTCTTCTGAACTCTAAGGTCATGGCAAAAGGGTCTAATTACTCACGTCAGTGTGAAATATCAGGGTTTTTATTTATTTAATAATTTATTTGTTTATTACAATAATTATTACAGCAGATGATTTTTGCAGTTTGTTGGTATGGGTGTGAATGTTTATACTCATTACTATGAAATGCTGAATCCTATTAACCTAAAAAAAGGTCACTAATTGTCTTTATTCGTCTCCAGACCGAGAAAATAGTCTTTGTCCTAAAGGCTCTGCTGCCTGTTGGACTAAAGAAGGCAAATCAATCAGCATGGGGAAACCGGACAAGCCTCTGGAGCTCATCTCTAATGACCGGTACACACACACACACACACACACACACACAATAACACACAGACTTGCATGCAGGCTTGAGAAGACGGTGAGCTGTATTCTAACCGTGTTGTGCTAACGCGTGTTTGGCAGGTTGAGTCTGCGCTACGAGTCTGAAAACAAGACGTGTAACGGGCACAAGCCTGCAGTCACCATCACCTTTATCTGTCCATCTACAAGACAGCAGGTACGATTATACCCTTGGAAACACTTCTTCTGCAGGCAGTTCAAGATCTTTCACAATCATCCTAGACAGTTGTGTGCTGACAGTTTGGGGAAGAACCACAAATGGGTGTCCTAATACTTTTGGTTATAGTGTTGCAACGTTTAAAGCAACTGGCAGGAAGTTTAATGTAGAAAAAAAATTCAGTTCACACATTGAGAAACTTTCTGAGTAAAGGAAATCTTTACCCACTTGCTTCATTCATTAGTGAGCAACCTGCTGAAGTAGATGCAGTAATATAACGTTTTTTGTTAGTGTTTTTAGTTCATTTTATGAATTTCAGATTGATGCCTGAAGACTTCCCAGAATAAAGTCAGAATAAACACAAGCCACACTATATGTTAGTGGACACCTAAGCCTAAGATGTTCCACTAGATTTTGTGGAGATTTGTGTTCGTACTTCCACAAGGGTGTTAGTCTGGGATGCAGTTCACGTTTGTCCCAAAGGTATTCAATAGGGCTGGAGCTCCAGAGCAGGAGATCCTTCACCCCATTTGCCTAAGGATTTCCTAAGGATTTGAGTGTGCAGCTCATTCCATAGGTTTTCAGTAGCTCAGAGCTGTATAGCAGGAGATCATCCTCTGCAACCTATTCGAAGTATATCTTCATGGAGCTCGCTTTGGGCGCAGAGGCATTAAAGAGATTTCAGTCTCGTAGTTCAAGCAAAGGAAAGATTTAATTTCATTTAAAGACGTCTGTTAAAATTGTGTGCGTCCATCTTTGTGGTAACATTTTGGGAAAGCGGGACATACGGGTGGAAATGTCAGGTGTGCCGATGTCCATATGGTGTGTGTTGGGAATTTTTTAAGATCTTAAATATTTGATATTTCAATCTAAATCGCAAGTGTGTTGTCTAAAAGCGGATTGAATTGCACTCGCAGGGAAGCGACCCCAAGCTGACCGCCGAGAAGAACTGCCGCTACGAGGTGGAATGGGTGACCGAGTACGCCTGCCACAGAGACTACCTGGAGAGTGATGACTGCAAACTGACCAACCAGCAGCACGACATCTCCATCGATCTCACGCCCCTCACACTCGCCTGTAAGTCACAACGAAGCTGAAAAGTTTAGAAAGGTCTCAAGCCAGACAAAAGAGCAGTGGGTAAGGCTCTGGGTAAACTGATGGGAAGGTCAGGGGTTGAAGCCCAAGCATTGCCAAGCTGCCACTCTTGGGCCCTTGAGCAAGGCCCTTAACCCCTTTACTCCAGGGACCCTGACCCCAGCCTTCCAACATTACTGGGATAAAAAAATACAGAATTTTAATGTCCTTTGAAGTACATGAGAAGTAAAAAGCAACCTTCATTTTTTAATTGTACCGTCTATGTATGAAACTTTCACACATCAGTGTTGTGTAATTCATTTTATTCTCTCGCTGTGCGTAAAAGCACGTCAATTCTTTCTTTCTTTCTTTCTTTCTTTCTTTCTTTTTTTTTCTTTCAATTATTTCATTTATCGATCTCGTGGTTTTATGTCCTTCAGTTGGAGACGCTCCTTATGTCGCTGAGGCTAAGAATGGAAAGGACACCTACACGTTCTATCTTAACGTGTGTGGGGAAACCAGAGCCGGCGATTGCGATGACGGGAAGAGTGATGTGTCGTCTTGCCAGGTAAAGGAAGGAGTTGTCAAAATCGCCGGGAGATACAAGAATCAAACTCTCAGGTGAGTAAAATCTGAAGGCTTCCTCAACTGATCGATTTAATAAATTCATCTGATCTACCGTACGACACTGTTATTGCAGAGTAAATACCGATTCATGAACTAAAATAAATAAAGATCATAAAAGATAAACTCAATGTTGGCCCTGTATTATCTTACCAGGCTTTGTGTGATTTAGATATACTTGCTGGTGGTTGTGGTGGATGAAGCTGTGTTTACGGTTGTCTTTGTCCTGACCCAGGTACTCTGATGGAGATCTGACCCTCATCTATCCAGGAGGAACCAGTTGCAGCTCAGGCTTCCAGAGAATGACCATCATTAACTTTGAGTGCAACACAACTGCAGGTCAGTGATACTTGTTCATTCGGTCATTTAGCCACTCACTCAGTCATTTGCATGTTTACTCAGACACTAGTACATTCAATCAAGTCACTATTGTTTTGTCCATCACTCCTTCATTCAGTCAATTACAGGTTATTAAACTTAGACTTTCAGTCAGTCATAACTCAATCACTCTCCTTCAGTCACTCACTATTCATTTATTTACTCAGTCATTCATTCAGTCACTTACATAATTACTGTCACTCACTCATTCTGTCTTTTATTTAATAATTCACTCGTTCATTAACCAGCTCCCTTCCTCATTTATTCATTAACCAACTCTTTCTCTCACTCATTCATTAACCAACTCACTTACTCACTCATTCATTAACTAACTGAAATTTTTATAACTCCGTCATTAACTCACTCACTCATTCATTTAGTAACTCATTCATTTTCTTGCTCACTCAGTAGTCATTAATTTACTCAGTACCT
This sequence comes from Silurus meridionalis, assembly GCF_014805685.1. Classification (NCBI taxonomy): domain Eukaryota; kingdom Metazoa; phylum Chordata; class Actinopteri; order Siluriformes; family Siluridae; genus Silurus; species Silurus meridionalis. The sequence continues at coordinate 22,149,343 of NC_060906.1, forward strand.
CACTCACTCGTTCATTCAGTAACTCATTTATTCACTCAGTAGTCAATAATTTACTCACACAGTCTTTCAGTCGTACCACTGAGACTAAACTTGTGTTTTTCTATATTAGTAATTGAAATTGTACCTCCTGTCTCTAATGTTTATATTGTTCACTGTTGGTGTAGATATCCCCCTGGGATGAATAAAGTGTGTGTGTGTGTGTGTGTGTGTGTGTGTGTGTGTGTGTGTGTGTGTAATTTCACAGTCTAGGAAAGAAAGCTTGATCCTTCTCTCTAGCCACACATAGTTTTACACTTGAATGGCCTCTTCTAGTCTTTATTATATTTCACTTTGAATGTAGTTCACTGTGGTGACAGGAGCTGCTGATATTTCTTATCATTTTCTTTTCTAATCTAAGTTCATTTCCTATTTTTTTTTTTGCGCAGGGAACGGCTCTCCCGTGTTCACAGGGGAGGTTGACTGCACATATTACTTTAACTGGCAGACGTCATACGCGTGTGTAAAGAAAACCAAAGACCTGCTGTGCAGAGTCACAGATGGCAAAATGCACTATGACCTCTCCCGTCTCACTCGCTACACAGGTAAAAGCTATTTTTATCTATAATGCTGGGGGTCACCAAAGGGCAAAATTTATACAGTGTAATATCTCATAGACATTTTTCTCAGAACGTTCATGTGACCTGGTAGCTACACCTCCAAGACCCAAGTGTTTGGGGACCTGTGCTATAAAATTTAATTTCTAACATTAGCAAATATTGTATGAGACAAATAATAATAAGGAATAAGGTCATGGAATTTTCCAGCCATATGTGGTTTTCCCTTTACTTGATCTAGAAGACCCAAACCTGATCCAGCTTGATAAGGTCTCTGTGCACAAATCTAGCTTCATGAAGATGTGATTAACCTTGGTTGGAGTGGAAGATCTGCTATAGCACATACCAAACCTTTCCTCAGGTGTCCACAAACTTTTGCCCATATAGAGCATGTACCATAATTTTTCATTTTTTTTATTAACAAAACCGTATTATAAAAGTCCGAGTTGTTTGGTCATATTATCCAGCGTTATTATGACATCAGGGATCATGTTTAAGTTTTTAGTCATACTTTAATCCACACATCTCTCTCTGTAACACACCCAGCGTAGGGCAGGAGCTCATGCTGTGAATGTGATCCCCCTCAGAGCAGCATTTAGCCAGTAGTGGAGTATGAAACATGATCGCCATCTTATTAGATTTTTTTTTTCTGCCTAACAAATTATCTTTACATCTGGTGTCTTGTTTTTTTTTTTTTTGGTCTTTCAGCATCTGAAACACAACAGAACTGGGTGGCAGTGGATGCCAACTCTCCCGAGAAGGACAAAAAAATGTTCTACGTGAACGTGTGTAATAAAATCATTAAGCAGAAGGAGACGTTCTCGTGTCCTGAAAATGCAGCACTATGCGCTGTGGGTGAGTGTTAATGTTACATCACCTTTACAACAGGTATAAATGCTGCTGTATTATTAATACCAAGTCTGCAGAAGTGTTAAGGTCACACGTCCTGTCTGTCTGTCTGTCTGTCTCTATCTATCTATCGTTCTATCGTTCTATCTGTCTATCTGTCTATCTATCTATCGTTCTATCTATCGTTCTATCTATCTCTATCTATCTATCGTTCTATCTATCATATTCTCTCTCTCTCTCTCTCTCTCTCTCTCTCTCTCTCTCTCTCTCTCTCTCTCTCTCTCTCTCTCTCTCTCTATCTATCTATCTAGTTTACCTTAATCTGTTTATGCTTTGGAAATAAATAAAAATAAATAAAATACAAAAAATAAATAAATACAAATAATATATAGTTTTAATTGTCTGAAGCAACAGAATGAAATCATTTAAAAAAAAAAAAAAAGTTTTTTATTTATTTACCTACTTTTCTTTTTTTGATAAAAAATGTGCATGTGTATTTCGTTTATGATATGCTCATTTGATCCCTTTTTTTTTTTGTCTTTTTTTATTTTTTTTATTTTAGATATTGCATCCAACTTTTTTTTATATATATATATATATATATATATATATATATATATATATATATATATATATATAATTAAATTGTGTAAAGACACATTGCTTAATGAAAGAAAATGAATCTCACAGCTGTAGAGTGTGACTGTTTTCCTAATTATGTTATTTCATCAGGGAAAGAAAACTCTATTAGCCTGGGTCAGTTCCTCTCATCACCACAGAAAGACCAGACCGGGACGGACCTGAGGCTCATATACACTGACGGCGATGTGTGCAGAAAAAACATGAAGATTAAAAGTATCATTACTTTAAAGTGTAAACCCGGAGACATGGACAGCCCCCCCATCATGAGGAGCGTGTCGAGCGACGGCTGCATTTATGAGTTCGAGTGGCAGACCGCCGCCGCCTGCGTGCTCACCAGAACAAAGGGCGACGACTGCAAAGTGGAAAACTCCACCGCAGGTAGTGCACCACCTTAAAACCACCCACCATCATCTCAGGGACATAATGACATTTCAAGAGAAAATTCATGTATAATAATCGTGTCTTTTCAAAGAAACGCTATATGGCCAAAAGTATTGGGACACCTACGCAACCAACCTGCCCAGCCATATGTGGTTCTTCCCCAAACTTGTAGACACACAATTGCATAGGACCTCACTTCACTTGAGCTTGGGCTCCATGAAGATATGCTTCACATGGGTTGAAGTGGAAGATCTCTTGCTATAGAGCTACAAAAATATTGAAACCTTTTGGGATGAATGTGAACTTTGACTGCTCAGGTGTCCACACACTTAGTTTTTTTTCCATAGAGATACACTGTATGGACTACCACGTGTGTGTGTGTGTGTGTGTGTGTGTGTGTGTGTGTGTGTGTGTGTGTATATATATATAATATACACGTTACAGTATTCTACCCCATACTGATCACCATTCCTTAAGACTCCTGGTTCGGCTCAGTGTTGTTTTGATCCCTCATGGCTCTAAAAATGACCAACTGCCCCTTAAAATAAAAATAATCTCTCTCTGCATCAAAACTTAAACAAACATGTTCTTGTTTTTTCCTAGGAATTTCCTTTGACCTGACCCCGCTGAGGAAGGCTGATGGAGGATACTACAACATCTCCAAGGACAAATACGACTACTTTATTAACGTCTGTGGGAACGTTAAGTTTGCAGACTGCCCTGCGAAATCAGGAGCCTGTCAGGTGGATAAGAGGCAAGAGAACTCTTCATTTCCACACAAACTCGTTCTTCTTAGATTTCAGGAAAGGGTTTCTGTTCTTATCTGAACTTCACTGTTTTTGTTTTGTCAGTACTAAATCTAATTCCTGGAACCTGGGTGAGTTTAACCTCAGTCTGTCATATTACGATGGAATGATCGAGCTGGACTATGTAAACGGATCTCGGTACAACAATGAGGAACACACACAGCGCTCCACACACATCTCTTTCCTGTGTGACCGAGAGGCCGGGCCAGGCAAACCTGAGTTTCAGGTATAATTTAATAAAACTACTAAAGGATTCAATGGTTCTACTCCTACTTCTATTAATACTAGTATTACTGCTGTTACTACTCCTAATTCTACTACTGTTTTACATCTACTCTTACTAATTATAATTATACTACTGGTGCTACTCCTACAACTGCTAATTCTGCTACTGTTACTACTTCTACTCCATCTACTCCTAATCTTACTACTGTTACTAGTCAAGTTTATTTCTATAGCGCTTTTCACAAGACATTGTCTTAAATCAGCTTTACAGAATTTAACAGTTAAGGTGAACGATGTGTATTTATCCCTGATAAGCAGCCATGACGACTGTGGCAAGGAAAAACTTCCTTAGATGGTATGAGGAAGAAACCTTGAGAGGAACCAGATTCAAAAAGGGAACCCATCCTCATTTGGGTGACATCAAGAGTGTGATTATAGTCTTTAATCAATACAGAAAACTGGAGAGTGAGAGCTAATTTCATGAGGACTGGAATGTAAGATTAATGTCCTTTCTACAGTCTTATACAGTCATTTGAGATTATGGAACCAGGAGCTACTGAGCACGTCATAAAATAGCTCATCGTTTGGTTTCGATGAGATATATAGCTGGGTATCATCAGCGTAACAGTGGAAGCTAATCCCATGCCTTCTAATAATATTTCCTAAGAGAATCATGTATATTGTGAAAAGCAGGGGTCTTAGAACTGAACCTTGTGGCACCCCATAATTGTAACGATCAGACAGGTAGGATTTAAACCAGCTTAATGCCTGTTCCTGAATGCGATGTAATTTTGTAAGCGATCTAGGAGAAGATCATGATCTATAGTGTCAAATACAGCACTAAGATCCAGTAAAACTAACCGAGAGACGTAGCCTTGGTCTGAAGCTAAAAACAGGTCATTAGAGATTTTAACTAGAGCAGTTTCCGTGCTATGATGGGGCCTGAAACCTGACTGAAACTCTTTTAAAGATATTGTTCTCTTGTAAGTAGGAACATAACTGGGCAGAAACAATCTTTTTTTATATCTTAGACATAAACGGGAGATTTGAAATGGGTCTGTAATTTGATTGTGTTTGGATCCAAATTAGGTTTCTTAATGAGGGGCTTAATAACTGCTAACGTGAGGGGTTTAGGGACGTGACCTAAAGATAGTGAGGAGTTAATAATATTCAGAAGAGGCTCACCAGCTGTATGTAACACATCTTTCAGTACTGTTACTACTCCTAATTCTGTTACTGTTTCTACTGTTACTACTCCTAATTCTATGACTGTTACTACTTCAAATCCTACTACTGTTACTGTTGCTACTCCTAATTCTATTACTCTTACTACTTTTAATTCTACTACTTCTACTCCATCTACTCCAAATCCTACTACTGTTACTACTTCTAATCCTGCTACTGTTTCTACTGTTGCTACTCCTAATTCTACTACTGTTACTACTTCTACTCCATCTACTCCTAATCTTACCACTGTTACTACTCCTAATCCTGCTACTGTTTTTACTGTTTCTACCCCTAATTCTGCTACTGTTTCTACTGTTGCTACTCCTAATTCTACTACTTCTAATTCTACTACTGTTACTACTCCTACTCCATCTACTCCTAATCCTACTACTGTTAATGTTACTAGTCCTAATTCTGCTACTGTTTCTACTGTTAATTCTTCTACTGTTACTACTTCTACTCCATCTACTCCTAATCCTAATACCGTTACTACTCCTAATCTTACTACTGTTACTGTTACTACTCCTAATCCTAATACCGTTACTACTCCTAATCCTAATACGTTACTACTCCTAATCCTAATACGTTACTACTCCTAATCCTAATACCGTTACTACTCCTAATCTTACTACTGTTACTCTTACTACTCCTAATCTTACTACTGTTACTGTTACTACTCCTAATCCTACTACTGTTTCTACTGTTGCTACTCCTAATTCTACTACTTCTAATTCTACTACTGTTACTACTTCTACTCCATCTACTCCAAATCCTACTACTGTTACTACTCTTACTACTAATATTTAAATAGTCCTACTTCTGTTGCCATTTCTACTACTATTTCTTCTGTTACTAATCTACTATACTACTGTTGCTACTACTTCTACTGCTGTTATTCCTAGTATTAATACTTCTAGTACTATTAATTAGAATACTTCTACTATTTCATATGGTGGAAATACATTACTCATTGAAGTAATGATAATGATTTTGTAAATATAATTTATTTGGCTCTGCTTTATTTAAAATTATAATTTGTATTGTTTTCTGATAAACTAAGGGAATGTTTCTCATCATGTGTCACCCAGGATGAGGATGAATATACCTACAACTTCCGGTGGTACACCTCATACGCTTGTCCAGAGAGGCCACAGGAGTGTGTGGTTACTGACCCCAATACATTTCAGCAGTTTGACTTGTCAAGGTGAAATTGATCTTGCTGCATATTGCTTTTGGGATTTATTTGGAAAAACGTTAACTATAACCAACAAGTTTCTGTTTGCTTTAATGATCTGCTCTGCTTGTTGTTGTTGTTGTTGTTGTTGTCGTCGTCGTCCCCTTCCCCCTGCCACCATGCAGCTTGTCAAAGTCGGTCGGATCTGCAAACTGGGAGGCCATGGACATGGGAAAACGGAGAATGTACTACATCAACGTTTGCCAGCCGCTCAGACCAGTGCCGGGCTGCGACCGACTTGCCTCAGTGTGCCAGATCAAATACGAGAGTGATCAGGTGAAATTGTTTTGCCTTTTTTCTCTCCCATTAGAAATAGCATTGTAGAGCATACTCTATATGGCCAAAAGTTTCTGGACACCTGGCTATTCGGTTATGTGCTTTTTGAACATCCCATTCCACGATTATTCTTCATTTGCACTTATAATTAGCTTCATTTCTGGGAAGATGTTCCACCAGATTTTGTGGACATTTGTGCTCATTCAGCATTCACAGCCAGCGTTCACATTCATCCCAAAAGTGTTCAATAGGCTTGTGGAAGATCTTCCACTCCAACCCATGGAAAAAATATCTTCATGGCTTTGTGCATGGTCATGCTGAAACAGGTTTAGGTCTCCTAGGTCGAGCGAATGGAAAATTTTATCCAACTAATTACTGTACAACTGTGTGCCTTTTTAAAGTTTGGATAAGAATCACATATCGGTGGGGAAAGTCGGGTGTCTGAATACTTTTGGGCTTATACTGTGCCTAGCATTTGAGATTCAACCCTCATTGATTTATGTTGTTTACATGCAATCGAGATGATTCAAGGACCAATTATTTACTGTTCTCATATGGATTTTTTACAGGAAATAGATTCTGAAAAAGTTACCATCAGTAACCTGGGCATGGCTACAAAGGGCCCTGTGATCATAGAGGACAATCAGCTGCTGCTGGAGTACACAAACGGCTCGGCGTGTGAGGTGGACGGAAAGATGACCGCCTATATCACACGCATTCACTTTGTCTGCTCTGAAGGACCTGCGGTGAGGATCCTATCGACTCAGACTTACCTATAATATAGAATATAACAATGTATGTATTATAATAAAATGGTTGTGTTAATGTTTTTATTATATAATTTGTGTTGACGCAGACATCCGGTCCACGGTTCTTATCGGACCAGGACTGCGTAGTAAACTTCATGTGGGACACAGATGCAGCCTGCGCCATTTCGACTGCCGTAGACACCAATCAGGTAAGCCACTGAGTTCAGGGTGAGAAGTTGCGTTTTTTTTATTATTCAATCGCGATTAATCACATGATTAGTCATGAGTTATCTTGCGCAATTAGGTTGTGATTAATCGTTTCTATCGGTTCTAAATGTGCCTTAAATGAAGATTTTTTACAATATATTCCAGTAATTATGGTGTTTTAAATGACGTAAATCACCAGGACACCAAACAGAACTTTTGCTGTTTCCACACGGACGGTTTTAATTGCCGGATGTGTGCATCATAGCGGATTTTGGTGCTTGATTTAAGACTACTACTAAAAATTCACGATTCTTTTTTTTAATTATTTAATTAATGCAGTTTATTATTATTATTATTTAATTTGTGATCAACGTTTGAACAGTTTACATTTTTAAAACAATTTTAAATAAAATGCCTGCTTGGTTAAACAATATATAAAAAAATTTAATATTTAAAAAAAATGTAATAGAATAAATCGATTGCAAAAAATTTATACGCTTCACTTTTTTATTGTATTGTTTAAATTGAGTAATCAATTAAATTGTCACAAAATAAATTGATGAAATTAAATTAAATAAATAATCTTTTTATTAATTAGGTTACATTTCTTAGACCCCATTTGGGTCTCATAATACACTGTTGGTTGTGTATGTTTGCGTATGCATGAAAATTCGTAGCGTTTGCGTTAGCTGCTAACCTGGACGCGCTATATTATATAGCTTTTTATGAACACACACACACACACACACACACATTTTCATTTAACGTCATATATATATATATATATATAATTTTCTTAATCTGATTCATTCATACATTTATTTATTAATTAGTATGTTATATACTATAAACTTTATACTATACTTTAATTTACTTTTTTTTTTTAATATATATTTTTCTGTAGTTGCTAAGGTTGGTCAGGGTATCTAGGGACTTTTAATTAGTAATTCATGATTTCCTGTTTCCCTGGGGTATAAATATGACGTGACACAGAGGCCTAATTCTCTTACCCATTTGTCAACATGGCAAAGACAAGAGAACACACCATTCAAGTAAGGCAGATGTGTGTCAACCTTCATAAGTCAGGCAATGGCTACAAGAAAATAGCCACTGGCCTTAACTTGCCGGTATCTACAGTCAGAGGAATCATTAAGAAGTTTAAAACAACTGGAACAGTGACAAACAAGGCTGGAAGAGCTCCCAAGTTTATCTTGCCACAACGCACAGTGAGGAGGATGGTAAGAGAAGTAAAAAAATTTCCCAAGCTCACCGTCACAGAATTGCATCAAAGAGTGGCATCTTGGGGTCACAGAGTCTCCAAAACAACCATCAGACGCTCTCTACATGCCAACAAGCTGTTTGGGAGGCATGCAAGGAAAAAGCCTTTTCTCACTAACACTCACAAACGTAAACGCCTGGAGTTTGCTAAGCGGTACTGGGACTTCAACTGGGATCGTGTGCTTTGGTCAGATGAGACTAAGATTGAGCTTTTTGGCAACAAACACTCTAAGTGGGTCTGGCGTAAAACAAAAGATGAGTATGCCGAAAAGCACCTCATGCCCACCGTGAAGTATGGTGGAGGATCTGTGATGCTGTGGGCCTGTTTCTCTTCCAAAGGCCCTGGGAACCTTGTTAGGGTGCATGGCATTATGAACGCTTTGAAGTACCAGGATATTTTAAATAAAAACCTGATGGCCTCTGCCAGAAAGCTGAAGATGGGTCGTCATTGGGTCTTTCAGCAGGATAATGATCCAAAACATGTGGCAAAATCTACACAAAAGTGGTTCAGCAGTCACAAACTCAAGGTCCTCCATGGCCATCTCAGTCCCCAGACCTCAACCCAATCAAAAACCTGTGGGGCGAGCTAAAGAGAAGAGTGCATAAGAGAGGACCCAGGACACTGGATGATCTAGAAAGAAGAATGGTCAAAAATCCCTCTCTCTGTGTTTTCCAATCTTGTGAAATGTTATAGGAGGAGATTAAGTGCTGTCTTGTTGGCAAAAGGAGGTTGTACAAAGTATTAACATCAGGGGTGCCAATAATTGTGGCACACATGATTTCAAGTTTTTTTTTTCTAAATGTGTGATTTTTTACCACCAAAGTAATGTACTTAAATGAAAGGTTGGATTTTTCTCTTTTTTTGCATTTGGGTTCTATGTTGTTTTAAAAAAAAAAAAAAGGAGAATTTTTAGAAGTCCATGACCACATCTTAAACAGGGGTGCCAATAATTGTGGAGGGCACTGTATATATATATATATATATATATATATATATATATATATATATATATATATATATATATATATATATATATATATATATATATATATATATATATATATATATATATATATATATATATATATATATACATTCACAATACAAGAACTCAAAAGCAGTGTGGTTATAAAATTGAGCTGGAATGTCCACGTGAAATGCTTAAATAAGTGAACAATGTAATCAGTTGTGTGTGTGTGTGTGTGTGTTTGTGTGTTAGACTTGTTCTTTAAAGCATCCCAATACCGGCTTCGAGTTCAACCTGCTTCCTCTGGCCTCCGAAAACGGATACAAGACGACTGCGAATGGAAAAGAGTTCATTGTGAGTAAACATGAATTTACAGACTTGCTTTTGAGAGGTTTTAAAAGAAAAAAAGGAAAAAACTTATCTGAACGGGATTTTTTTTAATGTGTCCCCGTCAGGTGAACATCTGCTCAGAAGCCCGGCAGTGCAAAGCAGACAAGAAGGATGTTGCGGGCTGTGTGGTGGAGGACGGCAAGCCTCACAGTTTTGTTGGAGTGAAGAGAACTCTGCAGTTATCTACTGATGGCCTGCTTACTCTAACTTACAAAGGAGAGCTGGATAAACAGCTGGGTGGGTTCACGTTTGATGCCCTGCATTTGATGTCGTAGAACGATTAGTGAACTGTCCCGGGGTGCTACACGTGAAATTTTTTTACAAAAAAAAAAAAAATCTGGTGAATCCAAATGAAAAAGAAACGTGATGATGAGCATTGGGGCACATCCATATTCGGTTCTACCCCAAACTATCATCACAAACTTGGAGGCACACAATTGTATAGAATGTCTCCGATTGTGGTGGCATAACATTTTCCCTTCACTTGAACTTGGAGACCCAAACCAGTTCCAGACTGCTCCATTAAGATATGCATGAAGTGGAAGATCTCATGCTATAAAGCTGTTAAACCCTATTGAACACTGTTGGGATGGGACTGTTGGCTACATCACTACCTGATTTTACTAACACCATTGTGGCTGAATAAATGTCCTCAAGCACACTCCAAAATCTAGTGGAACATCATCTTCCCAGAAGAGCAGAGCACAAAATCTTATCCTGAAGTTTCCACAAAATTTAGTGCCTGTAAATCATATAATAGTCATTTTTGTAATTTAACATAGTATTTTATGATGAGTGCCTTCACTTCATTTCTCTCCGTAGGTACCGAAGCCACGTTCACAATCAATTTCGTGTGCAATCAGAGCTCTACTACCGGCTCCCTGAAGCTCATTCGTGAGGGGATTAGCACGTCCTCACACGTGCAGCATGACGTCCTGTTTGAGTTCTCTACAGCTCTGGCTTGCGAGCCTGCCCCGGTAGATTGTCGTGTCACAGGTAAAATAACATTTGGCAGCTTGATGATACTGGGGCTTGAACTTCCGACTTTCAGAGTATAGAGATTTTACATTCAGATACTTTAAATTGTTAGTATAATAGACTGCAAATGCAACTAGGAAAAGGTGGCGGTTTATACTGGAATAGGAACACTATGGGTGTGTGTGTGTGTGTGTGTGTGTGTGTGTGTGTATGCATGCCAACACTTTCAAAGTAGTGTTCTGTTCTGGGCTTTTTAAGGAAGAAATGACTGAAAACTAAATTGTTTTACTGCAAAATTAATCAAATTTATCAATGATGTTTTTAGACTATTTTATCATAGCTAATAGAGATAATTGTAGTGCAAAGGCAATCAATCTGCATATAAAATATTGGTCACTATCTAAATAATAAAAGTGTAGCACATTACATTTTTTTTTACGATGCAAATATGCGAATTGCTGAACCTTACCATCGCTAGATGATTGTAATAATAGTCATGATAATTACTGGAGTAGTAGCCATTATATTAGTAATAATAGCAATAGTTGTCATTTATAAACAAAAAGTAACAGTTCAGATCAATAAAAACCGTTACATTCAGAAATGAGTGAAATTTACATTTTAAATAACAACAAAATTAGATCTTCTGAAAACTAGTCCTGCAAGCGATTCAAGCATAGCATTGCCCAGTTCTAGTTCTATATTATTATTCAAAGTTTAAAAGCCTATATAATGACAAGACCTGCTCAGGCACTTCAGAAAACAGGCACAACCCGGAAAAACTATCAATATGGATTTTTGCAGATAGGCATGGCAATCAACTATCGGTGCCGATTAATCGGCAAAACCAATGAATCGGTCGACCTCTAGTAGTCATGATGATTGTATTGGTAGGTGTAATGTTTGTTGTATTTCTAGTCATATTCATTGTAGAAGAAGTGGTAGTTGTATCAGTAACAGTATTGGTCATAGTAGACAATCACTGCAGTGATTGTTTGTGTCCTCAAAGTCATAGTAATCATTGTAGTTATAGTCGTAGTGGTCCTTTCTCTCCACTCATTTGTTTTGTCATGTGTACAGACTCTCAGGGAAATGAGTACGACCTGAGGGACCTCAATAAAGTCTACGTTCCTTTAGACACATCAGACCAGGCAAAATCTCAGAAGTTCTTCATCAGTGTGTGTAAACCTCTACCATATGTCAAGAACTGCCCAGGTAACTCGCACTTCGGCCGCAAGTCTCATTGTATTGGTTTCTCTATGTGATGCAGCTTTGACAGTTCATTGCCCAGACTGTTTCGACAGTCTATTTTTCTTTAAAGAACGCATTGTGTAGGTTTATGATGACGTATGATGGCAAGATGTTTTCTGTTATTGCTTATGATACAGCAGATTTACACAGTTGTTCTATAACTAATATACAAGGCCCTGAACAGTTTAGATGAACTTCTGTAAATCCTGTGTCTGTATGTACTTTATAAAAAGTACTGTGTGGTTAAAGAGGTCATCACACAGTCTTTTGTCACCGGCAGCTGGGGTAATTGGAGCGTGCGGTCAGTTCAGTGGACAAGGTGTGAATCTGGGCTTTGTGCAGTCCACCCCGCAGGCCGGCTCAGACGGCTCCATCAGCATCGTCTATCAGAATGGGGATAAGTGCGGTTCAGGAGGACGTTACTCAGCACGCGTGATCTTCCAGTGTGATGACAACCCTGTAAGCACAATCAGTCTGCTTTGTTTTTTTTTTTAATCCTGTATGTTCTCATCCCTTACGTTATTCTGTATTTGAGATATCCTAATATTTGTCAAAAAAGTTTGACATACAGAAATTTAATTCCTGCTCCTCTGCTAATTAAAGGGCTCACCGATGTTTGATCGTAAGGACGGCTGTGAATACGTATTCATCTGGAGGACCTCCGAAGCCTGCCCGATTAAAATAGCACAAGGTACGATATAAATACAAAATGATCCAAATGGCTTTGAAAGCATATACAGCCAGTTTTTCTCATCGCTTTTTTTAATGCAAGTAGATGGGGTTGGTCAGGAGAGTCTGAGTGAGTGGATGGGGTTAGTCAGAAGGGTCTGAGTGAGTGGATGGGGTTGGTCAGGAGAGTCTGAGTGAGTGGATGGGGTTGGACAGAAGGGTCTGAGTGAGTGGATGGGGTTGGTCAGGAGAGCTTGAATGAGTGGATGGGGTTGGTCAGGAGAGTCTGAGTGAGTGGATGGGGTTGGGCAGGAGAGTCTGAGTGAGTGGATGGGGTTGGGCAGGAGAGTCTGAGTGAGTGGATGGGGTTGGGCAGGAGGGTCTGAGTGAGTGGATGGGGTCTGAGTGAGTGGATGGGTTTGGTCAGGAGAGCTTGAATGAGTGGATGGGGTTGGTCAGGACGGTCTGAGTGAGTGGATGGGGTTGGTCAGGAGGGTCTGAGTGAGTGGATGGGGTTGGGCAGGAGAGTCTGAGTGAGTGGATGGGGTTGGGCAGGAGAGTCTGCGTGAGTGGATGGGGTCTAAGTGAGTGGATGGGTTTGGTCAGGAGAGCTTGAATGAGTGGATGGGGTTGGTCAGGAGGGTCTGAGTGAGTGGATGGGGTTGGTCAGGAGGGTCTGAGTGAGTGGATGGGGTTGGTCAAAAGGGTCTGAGTGAGTGGATGGGGTCTGAGTGAGTGGATGGGGTTGGTCAGAAGGGTCTGAGTGAGTGGATGGGGTCTGAGTGAGTGGATGGGGTTGGTCAGGAGAGTCTGAGTGAGTGGATGGGGTTGGTCAGAAGGGTCTGAGTGAGTGGATAGGGTTGGTCAGAAGGGTCTGAGTGAGTGGATGGGGTTGGTCAAAAGGGTCTGAGTGAGTGGATGGGGTTGGTCAGGAGAGTCTGAGTGAGTGGATGGGGTTGGTCAGGAGTGTGAGTAAATGGAGAGTCTCCAGGAGTGGGGTGTTTGTCAGGTGAGTCTGGGTGGGAATTGGTGCAATGAATCAAGTGTATGAATTCTTCTGTGTGTAATTGGGATTTACACTCTGTTCTCATTACTAATAGGCTTGTCATCTTTTTATGTGGAACAATTTTGACTTAATAACTAAAGTGTGCTTCAGTAATAGGTTTAGAGGGGACAAATTTGGAGAATAGGACTTTTTAAATAGAGAATAGGAAAAATTAAACTTAATTGTTTTAGGTAGAATTCCTTTATCATCTGTGTGCACTTCTTATAACACTGTACTATATACTATACTCCTTTTTCTATATGTACATTGCTATTTTATTAACTATTGCCTATTATAGCTGTAAGTAAAAACATTTTTTTTATTCCAGGTTCCAACTGTAAGGTGAAGGACCCCAGGAGTGGGTATGAATTTGACCTGACTCCGCTGTCTGGGACGGATTATGAGGTGAAGAGCTTAACGTATGAATATCATTTTGCTGTATGTGGCCCTATTAAGACGTCAGTGTGTCCACACGGAACTGATAACACGGTTTCATCCTGCCAAGTAGAGGGTACCGCTCATAAGATTTCTGGTCAGTACGTTTTTATTAATTTTTTAAAATCAACCAAATCATGTTCCTTTAACGTGATAAGTACTAAGAATTGTGTTTTGTTTTACCCTAACAGGCTTGTCTAATCAGAACTTGACGTTTGATGATGGGGTTATCATGATCAACTACACACACGGGGACACCTGCCATAAAATTTACGAGCGATCGACAGCTATTATGTTTTCCTGTGACCACAGCAAGAACCCGGTATGGCTTCATGAATCTAAACGGTTTTCACTTGTCACGTTGTTTGTTTTCTGATTGTGTTTTCTCTAAATGATTGATTGTAGGGCAAGCCAGCATTTATCAGAGAGACTGCAGACTGTACCTACTTGTTTGAATGGCACACAACTTTGGCCTGTCCTCCTTTTAAGACCATCAGCTGCTCCTACAAGTGAGAACAATTCATACAAACCTTCTCACACAAGCCGTGTACACAAACCAGTGTAAAGATATATTTGCTGATATGGTGGTTACTTCCCCTAAATGATGTTGAGAACAATTGAGACCATGAGTCCACAGGTTCTTGTGAAAATTCATTAAGCGTTGTATATTCCTACAAGGATATTTTCTTCCCAACACTTGATTGCTCCTTCCGTTAGGATGAAGTTTGGAAAAAGTGTCTTCTTGGTCTCACCACTGTTTTTGAATCGTATGTATTTTAGTGACGGCAGTGGACACTCGTATGATCTGTCCTCATTGGCGCGGCACAGCAGTAACTGGGTGATTTTGCCGCAGACTGGAAATAAAGACCAGCGCTACTACATCAACGTGTGCAAGTCTCTCGTTCCTCAGAGCGGTGAGTCAAAGCTACATCCTAACCTGCTTTCTTTATATGAGGGTAATGAGCTTGTAAGTCCAGAATTACTCTAACTGGGAATTTCAGTCACCCAGTTTCAGTTTTTGCAGTAGAAAGCTGTTTTAATTGTGTTTATATTTGTGTGTGTGTGTGTGTGTGTGTGTGTGTGTGTGTGTTGTAGGTTTATGGGGCTGCCCGAGCAGCGCAGCAGCTTGTCAGAAGACCAATGATAAGTATGTGAGTCTGGGAGAAGCTCAGTCCGAGCCACAGTGGGAGGAAAACGCGCTGGTGCTCAAGTACACTGACGGAACAACCTGCCCAGCCGGGGACCGCAAACGGTCCACCATCATCCGCTTTAAATGTGATCGCAACAAAGTGGTGAGGAAACACCGTGAGACAGACACAAACACACATACATTGTGTTTTACAGAGTTGTTTTTATAAGCAAATAATTTCAATATGTATTTTGAGATTTTTTTTTTTCTTTCTAAACTGCATTTTTTTACACCATTGATTTTATGAATATCATCATAGATGATAAGTCGCATGAATAAATCAGTTTTGCTTCAGATGCTGTCTAAAACAGAACTAGTTTATTACTAAACAGGTTTGTTTGGTATGTAGGGCTGCGATTAATGATTATTTTGCTAATCGGTTAATCAATTATTATTTCCGATTAATTGGATTAAAAAAAAAATCCTTAAATTAATTAACATTAATGTAATTTTGTATAATAATTAAAGGATATATGCATAAATGAAATATAAAAACTGTGTGTGTGTGTGTGTGTGTGTGTATGTTTGTGTGTGTGTGGTTGGCTGCAGGACTCGAAGCCCACTCTGATCACGGCACTGGAGGACTGCGTGTACACCTTTGTGTGGTTCACCACAGCAGCGTGTCCTCTTAACAGCACTGAGCACGGAGACTGCAAGGTCACTAATCCCCTCACAGGTGAGTCCTACGGAGAGACCACCAGCCTGTTACACACCTGCTGTATTCAGAAGATGATGGGTCACTTTATCAGCTACTATAAAGTTTTTTTTTTTTAAACATAATTAAGGGTGTAACGGTACACAAAATTCACGGTTTGGTACGTATCTCAGTTTTGAAGTCACGGTCCGGTTCAGTTTCCATACAGTTAGAGGAATGCAAAACATTTTTCTTGTTTTTATGTCGTTTATTATTTTAAACATTTGTGAACATAATAAAAGTGAAAAAAAATATAAATATATTTAAAAAAGAGCAAATCAAATTAACGCAATACACTTTTTTATTATATTAATTAAACTGAGTAATCGATTAAATTAGCATAAATTTATTTATTAAAACAAATTAAATGCTGGGAAAATATTTTATTTCAATTAAACACATAGTTTACATTTGTTAGACCACATCACAATCCAAGCCATAAATGTAATTAATGAAGGATCTAAATATGTCCTGCTTTTCCCTCCACAGGGCATTTGTTTGACTTAAACTCCCTCACCCAGGATGGTGGATATACGGTGTACCACAGCGTCGATGTAAGGAAGATGTATCGCCTCAATGTCTGTGGCCCCATAAAGAACACAGGCTGCGCTTCCGAAGCAGGTGACGCCCCAAAATCAACTTCTTTAAATATTCATCTGTCTACCAGGTTCCCTGTTCAGCACTGATGTCCTTGTCTGTACCACAGGAATGTGCATCAAAGACGCTAACTCAGCAGTGAATGGAGGAATGCCTAGCAAGAAGCTGGTCTATAAGGACCAGGTGGTGGAGCTGACCTACGAGGGCGGAGACGTCTGTGCAGCCAATCCGTCACTCAAACACAAGAGCATCATCAGCTTCATCTGCAAGTCTGAGGGAAGCGGCACCAGCAAGCCCGTGCTGGTCGACTCGGACATGAACACCTGCACTCACTTTTTCTCATGGCACACACCGCTGGTCTGTGAGGAACAGGTACTTCGAAACACATGAAATACCTTCTTGAATAATTTGGCCCAATAAAAGCAGTAGAAACCAATAAAAACCTTTTAGGAACGATCATACCAGGAACACAAACGGCTACTTGTGCTATCACATTAGAAACAAAATGGCATAAATGATGGTACGAGTGGTAATTAAATCTGCCCTAACACACCCATCCCTAGGTGAGATGCTCCGTTTGGAACAAAACCAACCTGATAGACCTGAGTCCTCTGATTCACCTCAGCGGGTATTACACCGCCACCGACGAGGACACTGAAGAGACTGCTGATAAAAACAAGGAGGACACATCTCGTGTCTTCTACATTAACATCTGCCAGCCTCTCAACCCCATTCCAGGGGTCAAGTGTCCTCCTGGAGCGGCGGTGTGCATGGACCCTCCTCAAGGAGACCCCATTGTGAGTTTATTCAGTTTATATATTTATAAAGAATTTGCAAGCGGGTTTGGGGTCCTGAGCATGTGCTGTATTGTGAATGATGTTTCTGTTTTGTGGTAGTGACCACCACCACTTTTTTGTTCTTTCTCTCCATAACAGGACATTGGACGTGCCACCTCCTCTCCTACGTATAACAAAGATCAGGTAAAAAAAAAAAAAAAAGAAAGGAAATAATTTTTCAATATCGCATTATAATCTTTGCACTTTGAATCTTATTTTCTCCATATTTCACCAGGTGGAGATTGACTTTACCAGTAAGACGCCATGCGCAGCCGATCCCTCGGTTAACTACACCTCCAGAATCATCTTCACCTGCCAGAAAGACACAGACCTGGTACATACTCTTAATGTCAGTCTTATTTGAGTGGACTCTTACCTGGATAGCCCCTTGAGCTTTCACATACGATTACAGGGATCCCCGGAGATGATTCATCAGCTGGACTGCACGTACGTGTTCGAGTGGCTGACGCCTCTGGTGTGTCCTGAGACGGTCAGCGTGCAGGGCTGCAAGCTCAAGTCTCCCAGCTGCAGTACACCTTCGACCTCTCGCGTCTGTCAGGAGACGTTCAGGTAGCTGTCCGTGTCATCACGTCAACACATGAAACGAAAAAGTTAATTTTTTTAGTTTCTATGTAATATTCGCTAAATGCCTCATTGTATATCTGACTACAAGTGTTTCTCCAAAATATTTTCCCGTGCCTCTTGTAAGATTTGCCAACTTGCGATCCAGTTCATCCCAGAGCAGGTTAATAGGATTTGGGTGCGGTGACTGGGCAGGTCATTCAACTATAGATAACATTCCAGACGACGTCTTG
Organism: Silurus meridionalis; assembly: GCF_014805685.1. Taxonomy (NCBI): domain Eukaryota; kingdom Metazoa; phylum Chordata; class Actinopteri; order Siluriformes; family Siluridae; genus Silurus; species Silurus meridionalis. The sequence continues at coordinate 22,167,677 of NC_060906.1, forward strand.
TTTTATGGTGAAGTCGGTTCCAATGAGCCGCAGCTTTTCCGTGTTGAAGTACGGAATGGTAGCCATGTTGGTTCAAGATTCCTTTCGTTTTTATTTCCGGAATAAGTCTCCAAAACAACTCCAAACCATTAAGCTTCCACCTCTAAGAGTAGAACAGTAGAGTATTGTGCATTTTTATCCTGCGGTTCCTGATCGTGGTGTCTTGTGTTGTATAGGTTCCTGCTTCCTCTGGAACATATAAGATGAATGTTTGTGGGTCCGTGACGGACAAGGCGTGTTCTAGAAGCGCGGTGTGTTTGGTCTCTGGAACTTCTGACTCTTCATTCGGGCACAGTCAGGCCATGAGTCTGAACTACAGTCGAGAGGAGCAGGCGGTCATCATGCATTATGGAGGTGGAGACCCCTGTCCTTCAGGTCAGTCTTATCATGCTGTGTGTGTGTGTGTGTGTGTGTGTGTGTGTGTGTGTGTGTGTGTGTGTGTGTGTCAAGTCAGGTACTGATTGGAGGTCAACCCACTACTCGGTTTTGCCTATTAATCAACACCAATAGTTGATTCCTGGAAAGATCAGCTATCTGCAGATTTCCATACCAATCCATTCTGGTCTGCTGTCATTGAGAGCGACCTCTAGTGCCGAATCACTGACGCCGCATGCTGCTTGTTTTTACACGTGAAACTGCGTGCTGCACAGAGAGCGCTATATTATATTTATTTATTAGTCATTAATAATAGAATTATATTTATGAGCTAATTTATTCAGATTTATTTCATTTCGCACACTTTCATGAATCAGTGCTGGGGGTTTTTTTTGGTAATAAAATTCAGTACTATTTTATGAGAGTTGAGGAGGTGAGGTGAGGTGAGGTGAGGAGGTCTGGGGTGCAGTTAGCGTTCCAATTCATTCCAAAGCTGTTCAATAGCTCTATAGGAGATCTTTCAATCCCCAACCTATATAAGCATATCTTCATGGAGCTGTCTTTGTGTTCAAGTGATTGGGAGAATTCGATTTTCCCACATCCAAAAACGTCCTTTACAGTCTCAATTTTTGGTAACATTTTGGGGGAGAATCACATATGGCTGGAAAACTCAGGTGTTTCAATACAGTGTAGTATGTTCATGTCTTTTAATCTTTTTCATATATGTCAGGATTTATTATGATCAAAGAATTACATTTGGAGAAATTTGTCTTTCTCGTTGCAGTGACTACAAACGGATCCGTCTGCGTTTTCCCCTTCATCTTTTTGCACAAATCCTATTCTGAGTGCACAGAAGAGGGCAGGACTGATGGCAGGAAGTGGTGCTCTACCACAGCAAATTATGACATAGACAGACAGTGGGGTTTCTGTTCTAGCGGTAAGGCGTGGTGTTTGTACTTACTAGTACTTTCGCTTCCATTTTTCCCACTCCTGGTTTATACTGTTCTTTCCTCACAAGATGTTGTTTAAAGACTTCGAGGCTCTGGAGCTGTTCAGACATCAAGGGGAGGTTTAGATGGTGGTATCAGTGTTAGTGGATCGATGGACAGAGCGTGGTACGGTGCGGTGATAAGAGCCGAGAGGTAGAAGAGCGCTGGTCCGTTTTTGGCTTTGTAGGTGAACATCAGGGTTTTAAATCGGAGGTATGCAGCGACAGGAAGCCAGTGAATGGAGTATAGCAGCAAGTGTGGAGTGAAAGAACCTTGAGGGTTGAAAGATATGAATCCTATAAATTGCAGACCTGCCAGGAGCAAGTTGCAGTAGTCCAGTCTTCAGATAAGGAAATGGACAATCCGCTGAGTGGACAAAAATGGACAAATACTCTTGATATTTCACAGGAGAGATTGACGAGAGTTATGTTAGATCAGCAACGTGAGAAGAAACTGGACAGTTGATTGTCCACGGTCAGCTTAATGTTGCGTGCAGTGTGACCAAAGGTCAGACCAGAAAGTTATCTATAGAGTTCACAAGAGCTTGACATGAACATAAATCCATGTCAGATTACACTTTTACTGTATAGTTGTTTCCGAAAGTGACCACAGCGCGAGCGAAATGCTGGTGCAGCTGTTTAAATAGCTGAAACGTCCGAAATTGCAAACTGCTTTGTGCAACCCTGTGGTAATGCTAAACTTATAAAGGGAGGGGGGAGCAAAGATAACCATCATCTCCTCAATCTGTAGAACTGAATCACCAATCAATTTAAGAAGCGTACAAGAGGGTGTGACCGAATATATTACGTATTTAGAATCTTGCATTTTATATACACTAATATTAACTATCCGGCTTCTTAAAGCGAGCATGCCCATCTAAACTATCCATGCTCAGGTTTCTCTTCAATCATACTCGTGTTGATTCTGCACCATAAATAGATATCGTCACTGTTTTTGTTTTGTTTACCTTGTTAGAGTTTATACTTGTCTTTTGTATATTATTATCTTATATATTTTCCTCATAATCTCTTTATTTTCTCACATTTTCTCATATTTTTTCTCATAAAAAATCTCCACTTGCCTGACTAATTGGGCCAGAGTTACAGGCGACATGAGTACGAGGCATGATTTGTTCAACTAGAGATATCTCACGTTGGATTTTCTTAGTTTATAGAATGAAAAACGCTAATCTTTACTTTCAAAAACCTTTCAGTGGCGGCCAAGAGGCAGTCGACCATCTTGTTCACGTGCGATCGCTCGGCAGGCCGCGGTAAACCGCAGCTTCTTAGCGAGACTCAGGCTTGTTCCAGCACCTTCACGTGGCGCACGAATGTAGTCTGTCCTCCGAAAAAGATGGAGTGCAAACTGGTGAGCCACCACCAAACCTACGACCTGCGCCCTCTGTCTTCTCTCACGGCCCCGTGGAAGTTCACCGGCACCGATAAGAGCGACTCGTAAGGAAGCTTTTCTTTTCACAGTTTATAATGTTAAAGAATGAATTTCCACCCAAAACAAAAAAAAGGTAGCAGTGACCAAAAAAGCCACAGAAACTACCATTTCTAGATTTTATGAATATGCTAATTAAAAACACCCCTACATTATTCATGCCCCACCCTGTTTTTATGCGGATAGTTCTGCATACCTTACATTTGAAAAATGCCACCCAATTGGCTCTCATACATTACGATGTAATAATTCTTGCTGTTCAGTGTTTATTGCTCTTCTTCTGCTTCTTCAAACTGTTTTATAGCATTTTTCTCAAACTCAAGGTCAATTCCACAGACTTAAATCAGTTTCTCTCATATTTTACGACAACCCCAATTTCAAAAAAGTTGGGACACTGTGTAAAATGTAAGTAAAAATAGAATGCAATGATTTGCAAATCTCATAAATCCATATTCTATTCACAAAAACATGCATTTAAACATATCAGATGTTTAAACCGAGAATATATGTCAATTTAAGGAAAAAATACGGTCATTTTGAATTTAATGGCTGCAACAGGTATCAAAAAAGTTGCGACAGGGCCGTCTTTACCACTGTATAACATCACATTTTCTGTCCATATACATCTGGGAACTGAGGAAGTTTGTGATAGAAGAGTATCTGTGAGAGTGAAAGGGAAAGTTTATAGGACTGTGGTGAGACCTGAGATGTTGTATGGTTTAGAGACAGTGGCATTGAGTAAAAGACAGGAGGTGGAGCTGGAGGTAGCAGAACTAAAGATGTTGAGATGTTCGTTGGGAGTGACGACGATGGACAGGATTAGAAATGAGTTTATTAGAGGGACAGCTCATGTAGGACGTTTTGGTGACAAGGTGAGGGAGGTGAGATTGAGATGGTTTTGATATGTGCAGAAGAGGTTCATGAGTTACATTGGTAGGAGAATGCTGAGGATGGAGCCACCAGGAAGGAGGAAAAGAGAAAGACCAAGGAGGAGGTTTATGGATGTGGTGAGGGAAGACATGCAGGTAGTTGGTGTGAAAGAGGCAGATGTAGAGGACAGGGGGAACGGAGACGGATGATCCGCTGTGGCGCCCCCTAATGGGAGAAGCCGAAAGAAGAAGAAGAAGAAGTTGCAAAATGTTTCTCCAACTGTTCAATTTTAGTAACACTTATTTTGATTAGATGTTTGTTGCTTTTTAAAAATGTTTTGCAGCCATTCAGAAGAACCTTATTTCTGGTGCATATGGTACATTTCTTCAGTTTAAACATTTGATATGTTTTCTATGTTCTATTTTGAACAAAATCGTAAGGATTGTTTTTGTTAAAATTTTACACAGTGTCCCAACTTCATTGGAATCGGAGTTGTTATAGTTTGATGTAAAGTTTCACTGCGCCAACTTGCATTTGACTTGTCACAGTGCTGCTCATGTTTTTATTATTTTTCATTCAGAACATCTTGGACCATGTCGATCTTGCATCTAAATGTATTGTGGGTTAATCAGTAATAAAACTTGGACTCCAAAGGTCCAAAGGTCTAATCAATTTTTTTTATTTTATTTATTTTTTTGGAACACATTGTTTCACAGATTCTACCTGAACCTGTGCCAGGAAATCCACGGAGGTCTGACCGATTGTCCGGACGGAGCCTCTGTGTGTCGCAGGCGTTCCGGTGGAAAGACGGAGACCCTGGGACGAGTTTTTACTCAGAACATGGGCATTACTGGTTAGCGGGATTTCCAATTTCCAATGCATTCAGATACAAGAGCGTTTGTTGTTTTGGTGATAAATAAATCAATAACCACATCTGCTCATTCTCCAGATGGAAAGATCCAGGTTAATTACACAATGGGGGATGCCGTGTGTGGGAATTCAAAACAGGCCAAAACCATCGTGCAGCTGACGTGCGGAGACACCGTGGGCCATCCCAAACTCCTGAAGTGAGTCCTGTTCTGGTTGAAATAACGAAAGTATATTGGAAGAAACTTTGAAAGAAATCTTTGCATCTGTTGTGTAGTGTGATTTATTATTCGCTATTGCATTTACAATCTTTGGCACCATAAAATGTACGATTTCAAAAAAAAATTCTTTGTGTTGACTGGCAGTACACTGAAGGGGAAATGATAAGGGTTGGTAAAGATGAAGGGCTCTAATAAAACTTTCTCTCACATCATTTCAAACAAACTTGAATTTCCTGAACTGTTCCGATTGACCATGTGTGGAAAACTCTGACTCCTGCGTCTTACTGAAGTAAAAATGTTAGTAAAAAGTGATTTATTCCTCAGCATTTGCTCTTAGACTTTAATTATAAGTGATTTATTTAAATAAACAGGCTTCTCTCAGTACAGTGAATGTGTCCTGGGAATCAGACATGTATTTGCTTATATAGTAGATGGGATGTTACATTAAAACCCAGTTTATTGCTTTGATGCAAGATTAATTCAGTGTTAGAACATCTGCATCGCCTTGTCTTTCGGCCTTACAGTTGATTTACTTCCAGTTACAGTTTACTTCCAGTTAAAGGATGCTTTATTACCAAATGTAATAGATTAACATTTTATGCCAGACAGTACAGCATTGACCTTGTGTGACATCAATGGTCAAAGCTTCACATAAAGAAATATCGCTGCGTTAGGAAGTAGGGGCGGGCGATATGAGCTGAAATTCATATCACGATATTTTCCGTTCGATATTGTACACGATATTATAATGCAATATTGGAATAAAAAAAGGAATCACATTTTATTAGACTTTAGTTACAGGCAAAATATGTATTTGAAACTCGTATCAGTAGAAACATTCACACTGGTATCTTGTTCCTTGGCTCCAGAGTTCTGACAGAAAGAGAAACAAAGTCTAGACAGTGCGTAGACCAAGTAAGAATTTTAATCATTTAGGCAAAATATGTTTATTTTTCTAGGAGTCATTACAGTCAAACTCCTCCCCTTCCTCCCACAGCAAGTTTTCCCAGAACTATTTTAGAGTTTAGTGTTGTTCTTTGAGGCCTTATGTGATTTATCATTTGTATTGCGATGCATCGTTTTTAAAACATTTTCATCGGTAAAACGGATTTATTTTCATTATTATAATAATTAATCGAAGATGTGCTAAACTTTTATTGTATAGAAAGTGACTAATAATTTGTGACCAATATTTGATGTGTAGATCAATTTCTCGTCGTTAAACTGTTTCTCGTACGCGTTCTACGTGAATACGGCGTATCCTGAGAGTCACATAGAATACAGAGGTAGAGCTGTAACTTCCTGCACACGCAACAGGAAAAGAATGTGGGTTTTTTTGTGTACTTCAAAGGCGTGTTTATAAAAGGGCCATTAGTTAGACGTCAGAAGGCACTTTAACTAAACTGATGATTTGCTGTCTGTCTGAACCAAAGAAATAAAAGTGAACTGTCCATATTGAACTGCATATCATTTTTGTATCATAGTGTTAAAAATCTGATTGCAATCGTAATGAGGTGAGAATTGGGTCAGTTTCAGTTATGGAGAGCACTTTCCTAATATTTGTGTGTGTGTGTGTGTGTGTGTGTGTGTGTGTGTGTGTGTGTGTGTGTGTGTGTGTGTGTGCGCGCACGCAGGGAGGATACAGCATCCTGTGAGTTCTGGGTGGAATGGGAGACTCGAGCTGCCTGTGCAGTGAAGCAGCAAGGAGAGCAGGTGGAAATGGTGAACGGCATCATCAAGGTTCCCCAGACTGGTTCCATGTTCAGCCTGGGAGATCTTTACTACAGGTCTGAGGCTTATTTTTAACTGTACCACAAACTAAAAAAAAAAAACCGCAGAATAAGTCTGTAACTGATAAGAACTCCATTGTAGCCCAGTTTATTTATATACACTATATGGTCAAAAGTATTGGGACCCCTGATTTTCCACCTACACGTGCTTCTTCTCCAAACTGTTATCACAAATTTGGAGGCACACAATTGTCTCTGGATTCTTTCTAATGAAATTGTTCCCCTCATTTGAAATTGGAGGCCCAGACCTGTTTCAGCATGACAAACTTTTTTGCATATAATTTATTTTTAATTTGTGTTACTTTCTAGGCATTTGATTGGGTTACCTTAGATAACTTATTTACGTGTAAAAATTTCTCCTTCTTTTTCGACTCATAGCCGCCACAATGCCACCGGAGACATCAGACCCAATGGTGACAGTTACATCTATCACATCCAGCTGTCAGGCATCACAGACAGCTCTTTATCCCAGTGTCTGGGTGCAAACATCTGCCAGGTGAAGAATGGTGCCACCTACTGCAGGAAAATCGGCTCCTCCAACAAGGCCAAGTACTACATCAAAGGTGAGACTCGATCATCAGAGCACATAAATGAAGGGGTTTTTTTGTTCTTTTTCAGGTGGTAATATTTAATTCGTTGTTTTTGTTTGTAGGGGACAGTCTAGATGTCCTGGTGCCTTCAGAGTCCGTGTGCGGCCGGGACAAGTCAAAGACCATGTCGTCGAACATTTTGTTCCACTGCAAGCCTGAGGCTGGAATGGGAATCCCCGAGTTCCTTTTGGAGACAGACGGGTGTCAGTACCTGTTCGTCTGGCACACAGACAAAGTCTGCAAACTCTTGTAAGTAACCCTACAGCCTCAGATCATAGGTTTTAGACGTTTCCTCAAACGTTTACCCCATAACATATATTATATATACACAAAGCACCAGAGATGGAAATAAGACAAGAAACTATATAACCAAAAGTATTGGGACACCTGACTTGTCCATTCATATATGCTTCGTAGCACAAAGTTGGAGGCACATAATTTAACTAGGTGTCCCAAACATGACAGTGCTCCTCTACACAAAGCCAGCTCAATGAAGATCTACTTTGCATGGTTTGGGGTTGAAGATGTCCTGCTATAGAGCTGTAGAGCACCTTCGGGATGAATGTGAACACTGACTGCACCCCAGGACATTACTAACACCCTAAATGAGCTGAAATCTCCATAAAATCTAGTAGAACATCTTCCCAGAAGAGTGGCGGTTACTATAAGTGCAATTGGGGTCTCATTGGTATGTGCTTTTTTTTTGAGGATCCCATTCCACAATCTCATGTTCAGGTGTCAATATAGCGTTAGCTCCATATTCCACTCGTGCATGAAATGATACATTCATGAATATTCAAATATGCTAATAAAGTTCAAAAGCCAATAGGCTGTACTATAGCCTTTGTGTAAAATACTACCACACTTGTAGTATAATGAGCTGTGTTTTATATTTGAGTGGAATTAACGTTCGTTTATCTTTTGTTTGTTGTTGTTCTTGAAGCACCATGAATCAGCAGGTTAATGACAACGATGATGCTGGATTATCAGGGCGGAGTCAGGCTCTGGGGGTGGTGCTGACCCTACTGCTGCTGGTGCTTACCATCTGCTTGCTTGTTCTGCTGCTTTACAAGCGAGAGAGGAGGTACAAACACACACTCGACATTATTATTATATTAGAATCTTTCCCACTCATTCACTTCTGCACGATTCTACATGTGTTTGCAGGGGGCTTTTTATACAGAAACTCACCAGCTGCTGCAAACGGAGAAATCAAGTTTCTTATAAATACTCCAAGGTACTCGCATGTATTTGTGTTTTAGTTTGTGTTTTTTGTTGAAACATTTATTAGTACACTATGTGGCCAAAGTATTGGGACACCCGACTCCAGCCCTACATGCTTCTTCCAGCCATACAGCTTGCCCGTGCCCCTGTGCACAAAGCTCCATTGAATATATGATTTTACGTGAGTTGAATTGGAAGATCTCCTACTGTAGAGCTCTGAACTCAAACCCACTGAACATCTTTAAGATGAATCCATGCTTTACGCTGAATGAATCTCCACAGATCTCCACAAGCACACCCAAATATGTAGTGGAACATCTTTTAGAAAAGTGGAGCTTATTATACGAGAAAAATAGGAATTCATTTTTGGAGTGCGATGTTCAGAAAGTATATACCAATCTTATGGTCAGGTGTCCACAAACTTTTGTCCATTTTGTGTGATCGTTTAAATAATCGATGAATATTTTACCTGTTTTTGAAATGGACTACTTGGGTTATTTTGTGTAGAAATGTGTACAATTAAAAAGCCAATCATGTTGAGCTGTGGGAAATTAGTATAGTTATCGAAATATAAAAAAAAAATCAACAAACAAAACATAAATACGTGAACTAAACAGAGCTTAGGGTCGGAACAGCTCATTTGGGGGGGTGAATACTTATGCACACAACTGGGAAAGACTCAGGGCATCTAAACCAGGCTAAGCAATTGTTTTGTATCAAGACGTTTATATGAATGTGTATTTGTGAAAAAACGCTACTGCGTCCCAGGTGAACACAGACGAGGACGGCTGCGAGGACGAGATGGAGTGGCTGATGGAGGAGGTGGAGACTCCGGCGCAGACGCCTTACGAGAACGGCCACATCACCACCAAGCCGGTGAGTGCTGATGCCCTGCGCTCCTTCTCCCTAGACGATCAGGACAGCGAGGAAGAAGTTCTGACCACCCCTAGAGTTCGGGTTCAACCGGGACGAGACTCCGCCCCTTATTCCTCCTCCCGTTTCCTGAAGAAGAACGAGAGCGACGAGGATCTGGTGGGGCTGCTGGACGACACGGCAAGAAAGAAGGCTTCCAAACCGAGCTTCAGGCCTTCGAGGAAAGCACAGGGAGACCCAGACGACAGCGACGAGGACCTTCTGAAAGTCTGAGGAGCACTTTCATGAACTTCTAAAACCCGCTCTGCTCATTTTGTGTTTTTTTTTTTTTTTTTTTTTTTAGTTGTAGCTGTTTTGTGGTTTTCTAAAGGGAAATCTATTTATTTCTTTTCACTGCTTATGAACGGACAGTTGTGACAGCCTTGGCGATGGAAATATTTCATTGTTTAGATTTTCCTTTTTTTTTTTCTTCCCCCGCCCAGTTCAGATCCAGACGTTATTGTAAACACTTAGGCAAAAAAAAAAAAAAAAAAAAGGGAGATGGTGTGTGATCTGATATTTAATGAAATGGGTTGATTTTATTTCAGCTGTGTTTTTCATCTGTTTCCGCTTGTTTCCATGGCAACCAGTAGCCAGTCGTGAATACGGGAAAATCTTGCGTTAAAGGTTTGCGGTATTTTTGCACATGGAGCCATGAGGAATCGCATTAACGTTTGCTCGGATTTCTTTTTTTTTTTCTTTTTTTTTCTTTTAGCTGCTTAAATTACGCTTTCTTTATACATAGAAAAAAAACAACAAAAAACAGCATTTTGAGTAAAAAAGGACATCCTGTGCATTGCTTTCCCTTTTCGCTCTCAAAGCATGACGTATAAGCCCTCGACGGAACACGTGCAGTATTTTAACGCTCTTCCCTCCACGATTTCACAAAATCAAAATTCAAAAATGGTCTCAGTCTTTCATTCAGGAATTATTGTGTGTCATTTTATTCATTCTTTGCACAGTTGCGTTCCATTCGCAACTTACAATGCACTCTTTTTTTTATTTTCTTTCTTTCTGAAGGTAAAAGAAAATTAAAAAGTTGATGACTGCTGTTTGATTTCTTTTGGCCTTAGACTCAAGACTGTGACTTATGTGATGTGTTTTGATTTTTTTTTTTTTTTTTTTTTTTGAAAAATGGTACGATTTGATCATAATGAGACGCAGGTGTCTGAATGCTACACATCGTGTCTGCTATGAAGGTTGTTTAAAGGTTGTCACTCACCGTACACACAATCTCAGTGTGTTTTTTGTGTTTGTTTTTTTTTTTCTTTTTATAATCTCATATACAGAGCCTCCCGCCCTGTTTTTGCCAAAATTTCTTTACACTTGTTTGCTTGTCTTTTTTTTTGTTTGTTTTTTTTGTTTGATTATTTAAATATGTTCAAACTGAGACATAACATTATTTCAATAAAAAAAAAAAAAAAAAAAAAGAACGGCTGTTAAAATATTTACTCTGGTCACTAAGCGATGTTTTCACACCAGGGGGTCATCCGGGTTCAGATATTTACATGTTCTGAAACGTTCTACACTCCAAAGGTTGAAGGAAATTGTTTGCATTGCTTAAAAAAGACAAATAAATGTGTCTGGTTGTTTTTACTTTATTTAGCATTAAATTGGTGTGTTTTTTTTTTTTGTTTTTAACATCCAATTCCACATTGTCCCCATTTGCTGGTATAATAACCTCCACTCTTCTGGGAGCATGTTCCCCTAGATTTTGGAGTATGCTTTTGGAGATTTAGAGATACTGATGCAGGAGGACTGGGGTGAAGTCAGCATTCCAGTTCCGCCATAAAATGTCTATGTATACTGTAGCAAATTTCCCTTTGATCCAGGAGTCTCAGACCTGTTCAAGCATAATGATGCCCCTGTGCACAAAGCCAGATCCATAAAAAATTTGCTCTACATGGGTTGGTGTGGAAGATCTCCTGCTGCTATGGAGCTGTTGGAACACTGACTGCACCCCAGTCCTCCTCACCTCACCTACATTATTACCTGGGTACCTCAGTAGTAAGATTGTGGTTTACTGTTTGGAAGGTCGGAGGTTCAAGCCCTAGTATTGCCAAGCTGCCACTGTTGGGCCCTTGAGCAAGGCCCTTAACCTTCTGTGGGGGTTGTATAATGGCTGACTCTGGGATATGCCAAGGAAGAATTTCAGGCTGTCTTCACTGCAGCCTGCAATTTATGGGGACTAAATGTGGAATGGAATGTATGGGGGGACTAAATGTGAAATGGTATCTTCAAAAAGAACCACATACCAAACTCCAACGTCTTTTCAGAAGAGTAGAAGTTTAGAATAAAAATGGAATAAATCTGGAATGAAACATATGATTGAGATGGTCATAGGTGCACATACTTTTGGCTGTATAGTGTATGAGGTGTTCTGTTTCGCACTGGTGAAGCAGATCTTTTGGCTGAGCTTCCGTCGAGAGACTCGTTGCACAACACGGCTGTTTGTATTAAAGAGTAACGTGGACCATGTGTGCTCATTCAAAGCATCGTAGCTCAATCCCAGCATGACTGGTTCGAGGGTCAGCCTGCTTTCTCTGGACTCTGCACTCGAAAGTGTGTAAATACGCCGCCGCTGCTCAGACCACGCACAGTGAAGCCCTGTACGCTCCTGCCGCCATGACCACCTTCGACGACATCTTAGAAGAAGCAGGCAAATTCGGCCCCTTCCAGAAACGTATATTCTCCCTGTTGTGTCTCGTCTCGGTGCCCTTCGCCGGAGTTTACGTGGGCATCGTGTTTCTCGGCTTTACCCCAGAGCATTGGTGCCGTAACCCGGGCGTCAAGCAGGTCCAGATGCACTGCGACTGGAGCTTAGAGAAGGCGCTCGGTGTCGCTGTGCCTTTTCAGAACACATCTGCTGGAGTGGTGCGCAGCCAGTGTGAGAGATTTGATGTGGAGTGGAACGTCTCCGATGTCGGCTGTGACGAGCTGGATGGTGAGATCGGCGAGGCGAAGCGTGCTGCTCTGCCCACGAGTGCCTGCAAGGATGGCTGGGATTACAATTACGAGGGAAGGGAGTCTTTCGTCACGGAGGTACGATTTTCTTTGTTTGTTACAGATCGAATATTTCCGATGAGCACGCAGAAATGCACCCACCAAGTTTACTTTTTTATATTATTTCTAGTGAAAAGATATTTAGTTTCTCAAGTTTCGCAGCTGTTCCACTATTATGAGATAACAGCTCAGTCTTTTCCTGCATGTCATAGTGTTGCAGCAGATATCCTTGCCCTCTCACCTCTTACTCATAAGTCTCAGTGGGTTTCCTCTAATTTCTCGGGTTTCCTCTAGGTTCCCGGTTTTCTCTTACCGGCTAAAAGCGTGGCAGTGGGTAAATGGTTGAGACGTGTGTGTGTGTATGGCATGGTGTGAGGATAGGCTTTGGATTCACTGTGGCCCAGATCAGGAAAAAAAGCTGGTAATACACTGAATTAATGGATTCAATTCGCTTAAAAAAAAATTATTAAATACGAAAATAAATGATTAAAATAAATAAATGAGACTATACAAAAATCTAAATATAATGAGTAATATGTATTTAGAAATGGTTATACATACATGCATACATACTGTATATATACTCATTATTATTATTATTAAATTTTTTTTTAATTAAATTTTTTTAATTTTTTTTTAAATAGGGGGAGATGGTAGGTTAGTGGTTAAGGCAATAGACTTTGAATATGAAGGTCGTAGGTTTAAATCCCAGCCACACCAAGGTGCCACTCTTGGGCCCCTGAGAAAGGCCCCAGTAGCTGCTCTGAACTGTCTCACTCTGGATAAGGGTGTCTGCCAAATGCCGTAAAAATATATATATATAAATTTTACACACCCTTGAATTAAATTTCAGGTTTTAAGATTATAAAAACAGGAATAAAACAAAAAATGCAGAGGAAAAAAGTTCACACTCATCCTTTGTGTAATCACCTTTTGCCTTTATTACAGCATCAAGTCTTTCTGAATAAGTCTCCAATAACCTTCCAGATCTGGACTATGGAATTTGATCCCACTGTTCTTTTCATAGGTTTTCAATGTAATTGAGGAATGATTTCTGGCCGGGCCGTTCCAGGAGTTTGATTATTATTTTCTAAAGCCATGTCTTTATTGATTTTGCTGTGCGCTTTGGGTCATTGTCATGTTGAAATGTCCTTCATGTTCATTCAAATGTTATGTTTAACTTCTCCACACATTTGCTTTGAAATTAATGTAATAATATAATAAAACCTGCCATGACACCTTTTGTTTGATCGATTTATTAGGGTTTTTTACAGACTTTAAATCCCCTGTGAACAAACCATAGGCAAGAATCTATTTATCTAATTTATTGTCTTCTGTAATGCTGTTGACACCTGATAAAGAGATTAGGAATCATATATAATATGTAGGTATAAGGCGGTTTGTAGGTATAAAGCCAGTGTGAAAGGTGGAAATCTTACAATCCCAATTTACAAGTTATATTTACAGCAGTAATGTTGATATTTGAATATTACTTTTTTCTCATTTCTATGTTGAAAAGATTAATTAAGCGACAGTGTATTGCCACATGGCCAACACTCCTTCAAAGAATCTATCAAATCAGTATCTGATAACAGAATGCTGTGAATCTGATCTTTATATTCCATGTTTCTTTGTGTTGCAGTTTAATATGGTGTGCGAGGACGCTTGGTTATTAGACATGTGCCAGGCAACGCTCTCTGTTGGTTTTTTAATAGGCAGCATTGCCATCGGATACCTCGCCGACAGGTACAACACGCTTCCGTCACTCCTCCTTCCTGTTCGTCATGGCATGGTATAGTATTTAGACAAAAGTTTGTGGACACCTGATCATAAGATTTGTATTGGTTTCTTTTTGAATATCCACTAGATGTGTGTAGATTCATTCAGCCACAGGGGGGTTTAGTGAAGTCAGGTACTGATGTGGGTGAGGTGAGGAGTTCTGGGGTGCAGTCAGCATTCACATTCATCCCAAAGGTGTTCAATAGGGCTGGAGCTCTATAGCAGGAGATCTTCCATTCCAACCCATGTAAAGCATATCTTCATGTGGCCGGCTTTATGCACAGGGGCATCGTCATGCTGGAACGAGGTTTGGATCTCCTGGTTCAAGTGAAGGGTCATCCAAAGACATCCTATACAGTACATTTGTGGTAACAGTTTGGAGAAGAACCACACATGGCTGCAAAAGTCAGGTGTTTTAATGTGTTTGTCCATACACTAAGGATGTAACTGTATGCACAATTCATGGTTCGGTACATAGCCGTGTGCGTTTCAGCAGACTTTAACAAATCATTCCTTTTGTCTTTCATCCATTTTACTCCCTTTGATAAGTGGAAATGTCAGGATTTTCTTCTTTTAAGGAGAAATTTCTTTTTCTCTCTTTTTTCCCCCCTCATACCCCTGACATTGCTGTGTATAGCTTGATGTTAAATAATAATAATAATAATAATAATAATAATAATAAAAAAAATGCACTCAAAGTGCGAGGTGGAGACTACACAAACATCCGTGTTCCACACGTAGATAGGATTGCAACCAAAAACCCTGTACTAAATATTTTTGATACGAATACGTGTACCGTTAAACTCCTACCACTAGTGCATCTTATACCTCTTATTGAGTATTGAAGTAAGTCTGCTTTAACACTGAAATGAATGTACCCTAAGTAAGTTAGTGTAATGTGTCAAAGATTGGCATGTAACGAATCTTGTTTATTTTGAGTAATCTAATTATCAGCATCAATATTCCAGAGAACAAGCAGGTCACATGAGCAGGAAAATCTGAATAAAAAAATGAAATGGAATGGACAAATTGGGTAAGACGGATTGCATTGACACAATCAGGAAGCACAGGGTTATTATAGTTGTAAAAATATTACTGTAAGCTGGTAGCTAACCACTAGGTCATTGGTCTTTGGTTTGGAAGGTCATGGGTTTAAATCTGGGCCCTTGAGCAAGGCCCTTAACCCTCAAATGCTCAGTTGTAGGTCACTCTGGATAAGGGCTTCTGCCAAATAACATAAATGTAAATGGGATTTGTATTCATTTTGTGACGTTCTCACTGACCAATCATATAACTGGAAATGCAAAACCCCAGCAAAGACACGTGACATATCGAAATACCCAGTGGATACAGGTGCATTTTGTGTCTCCTGGTCATCCTTAAGATGTTTCTACCACTGGATTTAAGTCCACCTAAGGTAAATTCAGTTGATTTGGAAAGGCACACACATGTCTATATGAGGTCCCACAGATAACAGTGCATGTCGGAGCACAACCCAAACCATGAAGTCTAAACAAATTGACCTTTTAACAATGTGAATAACATCATGGACCTACCTCTGAGGGACTTTGGACATTCATATCTTCCATGTTTACATTGTACACTTTATACATTGGCTCTTGGGAGGATTCCCAGAGAAGGAATTCCACTACATGGTGTATTTGACACTTGTTTCCTGCACATATAATAATACATTCTCTAATTCTCTACGGTCGGATAAATGTTCAAAATACAAAATGCAAATACTATTCAAAGGTATTCATAAAAAATATGCTCAGCTTCATACTTCACTATTTATAATCTTTCTCTTTCATGACAAAAACAGTTTTCCTTCATTGTGAACTTACATTTGCTGGCTTCTTCTCCTTTATTAAATTGCATGTGGGGGAAAGATTAGTTTTTAAAAACTCCTATTTTTATTTTCACTTGAAGTTTTTTCACTGACAGTTTTAGTTTTAATGATGGTTTTCAATAACGATTATAATCTTGATGTCATGGGTAGTTGTGTAGTTAACCTACCCTAATTAAACTTTCTTTCGGCTTCTCCCATTAGGGGTCACCACAGCAGATCATCCGTATTCATGATCCGCATGTTTGATTTGGCACATGTTTTTACGCTGGATGCCCTTCCTAACGCAACCCTCCACATTTATCCGGGCTTGGGACCGGCACTAAGAGTGCACTGGATTGTGCAACCCTAATGGCTGGGGTTGGTTCCCTGACCGGGAATTGAACCCGGGCCACCCTAAGCATACTTGGACTTCATCAACTTCCATAATGTAGAAAACAGCGTTTCAGGACTTTCGATTCTAATTTTATCTGAACATAGAAATCGTTTTGGCTACACAGCAAAGGACCAAATTTGAATTCATGCACTCATTCTACCTCATCATGGTTTCTATAGGAAGAACTTACCTAGACTTACCAGCTGATATCAACAGATTTCTTCCCCACAGTATGGAAGGTTTTCTATGAAGAGAAGTTTATTAATCATTTTTAAAAGCACAATATATGCAATGTATGGATGTATTTTTATTGCCAATGAAACCTCAGTGGTGAGCCTTTAGGGCCAGCAAGACCTTCTCTGCTGGCCCAAACTCAATCAGAATCACTGACTTCATTATAGTTTCATTTATATAAATAATTTTTATATAATCCATTCTCTTTATTTCATAACATTTCTCTTGGATGTCTGTATACATTGTAATTTCAATCCAATCATATTTCAGTCATCACATCACATGTTGCTGAGGTCAAAGGCATCTGTCTGCTATAAGGCCTTCACTGTGAGCTTGTTGTTTTTTAAACTCCATGTTGTTTGAAGCTGTTGTTTTAACCAATCAAATTGAGATCCTTTACACTCCGAGGCCCACTAGAAGGCGTCCGGTCACTTCTGCATTTTCCTGTCTTTTGATTGGATGATCAGAGAGCGCACTTGTCAGAGCTTGCAACCCGTATCTATTGCAAACTGCACAAACTCAAACATATATTTGTGCGTGTTTACATTTACAAGACAGATATTTAAATTTTATACTATAAATTTATAAAATAATATTGACACTTCTGCTGGAGATGATGGATCTATGTGGGCGGTTCAGCTGTGGCTGCAGTGGAAGGAGACTTGTTGGGTTTATTCTCGCTGTATGAGATACCTGCCTATGATATAGTGCTCTATAAAACTGTGTTTTTGTATAATATTGATGATTTCTAAAGCTGTGGAGTCAGGCTGGTATTAAGAGGTGGATTGGTTCAGGTAGGGTACTACTAAAGTCCTAGATGTGAAGTGCATGGCCTACTACTATAAAACCTAACTACACTGAGATGCTTTTTTTCCACTCTGTTCTTATAGGTTTGGTCGAAAATCAGTATTCCTGGCATCCTGTGTTCTGAATACAGTTACAGGAATTCTAGTGGCAGTATCTCCAAATTATATCTCCCTGCTGGTCTTCAGAGCGCTGTATGGTTTTGGGTCTAAGGGCGGCTGGATGGTGGCGTTTGTCCTGAGTAAGAAAGCAATCATTATATGACTTTTATATTGAAGCTGGCTGTAAGAAATCCAGAAATAAAAAACAGAACACGCTTAACCTTGGTAGTCTATTTTTTAACTCTGAAATATAAACATTTGGTTTAAATGATTATGTAATAACTGACAATATTCTAGATCTTTTACATTTTAACTTCTATAAATATGCATTAACATGTCTTCATTCCTTTCATCCTGCCATTCCAAACAGCTAATATCGCTAACTTTGGCTGACAAAATCAAAATTTGCTGGGCAGGAAAAATGCGTGACACTGAAACAAAGTGCATTTTTAGTATTCAAAGTTATTGTATATATTGGTGATTTATTTAACTGTAGCCAAACCAGACATAGAAACAAATCAATAAACAAAGGTACAAATAACTAACTGTTTACTAACATTTTAGTTTTCATTTTTTTAGTTTTTAAGATTTAATAATTTAGGCATTAAGTATGACATTTTAACATCAAATTAGCTGCATGCTGTTGAGAAAAGAAAAATCTTCATCTGGGTGACACCAAATGTTCACTAATCATAGTTCCATCACTGTTGAGGTTATCAGCTGTTTACTAATCGACACTTAATTGCAAAACGATTAAACATGAAATGTTCAAAAAGAAGCATATACCTGTTTTATGGTCAGGTGTCTGCAAACTGTCTATAAATTATACATGCAAGTCAAACATGCTTTAAATTCAGATTCTGATTATATTGTTTACACACAACTACTGCATACTGAGTAAAATGGGTAGTAAAAAACATTATTTTTAAGTCCCCGGAACAGAATTTACACAAACCAGAATTTAATTGCATACAATAAAAAAAATAATAAAATATGTAATATGAAGGATTTAAAAGATAGATGGCAAAATAATGTACAAATATATGGCTGTTTTGTAAATCTATCTTATATTTGTAAAATAATGTACAAATATAAGATAGTGAACTAGCTAATTTATCTAATAAATATAAAAAGTAAATGTAAAATGGGTATATAGACATTTATGAAGGTGTACGGGATGTGCATTTTAGGAAAATCTTATGGTTTTGAGAAATCTTTTTGCATAAAACGGGTTTTCCCAGGCTGCTCCATGTACAGTATATACATGTTTTCATGCCTCCTTGGTTCTGCTCTTAGTTACAGAGCTGGTCGGAGTGGAGTACCGGAGGCCAGTTGCTGTGTTCTTCCAGATGGTCTTCAGCATGGGTATACTCATCCTGCCCCTCATGGCATACCTCATAAGTACCTGGCGCTGGCTGCAGATTGTCATCACAGCTCCATACCTCGGCTTTCTGGCTTACTACTGGTGAGGACTGAGGGATTTCTTAGCAATACTTCTCTATTGCTTTTCATATATGCATGAGCCTACTGTGGATAGTTTCACTTAGGAATCATGTAGATGATTTTGACTCGGATACATTCCAACAGTTTTGCACTTGGGTCTCTCAGAGTGCATCAATAACTTCAACAATGCTTGAAGACAGGTTCCCTTTTGAGAGTAGTTCCTCTCAAAGTTTCATCCTCATATCGTTTCTTTCCATCACCTTTTGCTTGTATATTAGGGATAAACTTATTTATGACTATAAATAAGTCCATCCTTTTTTTCTGCTGATTTGTGATATTTCATAATTAAAGTTCTTTATAAAAAATGTTAATAAAATTACATTTTGAGTCACGGATGGCATGAAAAAAAAAGATTTATTTTATTGTATGGTTCCTATTTCCAGGTTTATTCCGGAATCTCCACGATGGCTTCTCTCTCAAAACAACTCCAGTAAAGCCGTGGAGATCACAAAGCAAATGGCCAAAGCGAACAAGATGACGCTCTCCAAAAAAATTGAGGTATGTTAATAATGTGGCGTTGGGGAAAGAGGTTACAAAATTAATGGCATTTCAAAATTTTACAAATTCACAACAGTCTCTTCATCTTGTAGCGTTTTCTTGGCTGCACTGCTTCCAGTACGTGTATGAGGACGTTTTTTTTTTATCAGATTTAAGCCTCTATGTGCTGCTATGTCAATCTAATCTGCCCAGAGCCTTCAATGTCAGTACTGCTGGCCTTTTGACCATAGAGAATATTAGCAATGAATCTGTTTCTTAAACCAATCAGACTTCATAATCAGATACATATTTCATGTATAGAATTTTGTATAGTATTGGTTGGTTTCTATAATGTGACGTGATAGTGGTGGTATTAAGAGTCCCCACTGAAGGCCCAGGGACCAGATGCATGACCCGCCACTGACTTTCACAATACAAATATTCATATTTGTCATGCACATAAAGCACCTTTGAATCTTGTTCCCACAGACCCTTAAGGAGGACGATAGCACAGACATGGCTGTAGCCTCTTTCTTAGACTTGATCCGGACCCCCAAGATGAGAAAGCACACCTTTATCCTTAGCTACAACTGGTACGTATGTCTGAACTTAAACACACACGTGAAGTGCAGAACACGTATATGAAAAGTGTGTTTTTACCCTCCTGTCAGGTTCACCAGCGCTGTAGTGTATCAGGGCCTGATCATGCGCCTGGGGATCTTGGGCGGAAATGTCTACATTGACTTCCTCATCTCTGGCTTGGTGGAATTCCCTGCTGCCATCCTCATCCTCTTCACCATCGACCGAATTGGCAGAAGGCTGCCGTTTGCAACTGCTAATATTGTCTCCGGAGCCGCCTGCCTTATCACAGCTTTTATTCCAGAGAGTAAGTTGTACACTGCAGCCTGTACTCTTGTGTGTTTAATAGACATTAAATGCTCCTTCCCCAACATCAGTACCTGACTTTACTAATGCCCATGTGGACAATAAACACGAATCTCCACAAACACACTCCAAAATCTAGTGGAACATCTTCCCAGAAGAGTGGAAGTTATTATAAGAGCAAATTGGGACTGAATCCTATAATCAGGTGTCAAAAGCTTTTCTATATAATGAATGTGTCCTTATATGGAAATTAATATAGGGAGCACTTTTTATCCAAACTTGGCTTACAATTTTATGAATGTTTTTTTTTTCTGCACGGTTTGCTCGAAGTTCCATTCAGACAAACTCTTTTTCCGCTCTTGAAACATCTGTTTTTCTGCAGGCATGTTCTGGTTTAAAACAGCCGTGGCTTGTGTCGGGAGACTGGGAATCACTATGGCTTTTGAAATGGTGGTGTTTGTGAACACTGAGTTGTATCCGACCTTCATCAGGTACGTTTTTTCCTCTTCATGGAATTAAATAACAAAGGAAAGCAAGAAAGTCTTGACACAACGTAACGACATGACACATAACATGACATGTACTGTGACGTATAACTTTAAAAAGTATATATGATACATAATATAGTATATATAATACATAACATAACAGTATATAAGATACATACAATAGTATTTGATACATAAGATGATATAACTATGACAATGTAGTATATATGATACATAATGTGATATGACATGATTCATGATAAAGTATATATGATACGTAACATGATATAACAACATGACATAACAGTATATATGATACATAACATTATATAACAACCTGACATTTTGCTTAACTAACATCAAATGACATCATTCATGACGTGACATGACATGACATAATGACATTATTACATTGTTGCTTGCGTAACATTAGTTAACATAGCATATGACTTAACATGATCTAACTGCATGACATCAGTGTTTACCGAACATCAAATAACAACAAATAATGTGGCATAAAACATATGGCATGACATATGACATGATGAGATGAGACATACATAATAACAACATGACAAAACAATGACATGACATTCCTTATACAGCATCATATGGCATAACACATGGCATATGACATAATGACATGACATAATCAGGACATGACATTGGACTGGGGCTCCAGTGGGCTGTATATATGCACCAATAAAGAATGTGTTACTTCCTAATGTGATGAATTTGACTTACAATATGGAATAGTGATCTCTAACTAAAGAGTAACAGCATATATTCCCCCAAAGGAATTTGGGTTTTTCTGTGTGTTCCACTCTCTGTGATGTCGGAGGAATTGTAGCTCCATTTCTGCTTTACCGACTTGCCGTCATCTGGCTGGAGCTACCGCTTATCATTTTTGGTGTGTATGAAGCTGAATATTACAATTGCACATTTTCCAACCACCACCAATTAAATCATTTTACTACTTTTTCAATTGTTTTTTATACATTAAAAAACTTTCTGTAGCCTTCAGATAAAATGTAAGATATTTTATTACTATTATAAGACTGCAAGGTGTTAAACTGCAAGGGGTTCCATTTAAGCACTTATTATTACACATCTCAACAATGGAACTGCAATGAATGGACATCCAGTGCCACCCAGATGAGGATGGGTTCCCTTTTTGAGCCTGGTTCCTCTCAAGGTTTCTCCATCATATATAAACAATTGAATTCAGTTTAATAGTGTATGGACTGATGTAGGTGAGGTGAGGAGGCCTGGGGTACCATTCCAATTCATCGCAAAGGTGTTCAGTAGGGTTCAATAGCTCTTGAGCAGGCCACTGAAGATCTTTCACGGAGCTGGCTTTGTGCTCAGGAGCATTGTCATTCTTGAAAAGGTTTGGGTCTTCAAGTTGAAATCAAAAGATTTGTGCTAACAGTTTTGGGAAGAACCACATGTGAGCGGGAAATTCAGGTGTTTCAATGCTTTGTCAATATAGTGTAGGTATTCTCTACTGATATTCAATATCTTTTCCACTAATCCTAAAACATTTTTTTAGTGATACAACCCAGAACTGAGCTTGTCTTCAATTAGGCAAGACTTAATCATGTCACGAAACAACCAAGAGGCTGATACAATTCTACCACCACCATGCTTTAATACATAGTCAGTATTCTAAAGATGGTGCTGGGTTTCTGCCAAATACGTATAGAGGTTTTGCCAAAGTTCATCACTTCACTCAGAGACTCTAACATGTCTTTTGGAAACTCTGAATTGGATTTCATAAGACTTACTGCTCTTATATAAAACCCAGCTTCTCCTGTCTGTATATTTATTATAACTTTTTTCTCAAAGTTACCCTTGAACTCTTGATCGCTTTTCTGATTAAAAGTTCCATCATATGATTGAAGCTTTGCAATGACCTTGACTGAGCCGTTCATGTAGAAATACTCAACAGTTCATATCAGACCTCACTTCTCATCAACTTTCAAACGACTCTAACAGGAATCTTGGCTGTGATAGCTGGGGGTTTAGTGCTTCTGCTTCCTGAGACCAGAGGTGTACCACTTCCTGAGACCATCGATGACATTGAAAACCCGCACAAGTAAAAAAAAAAAATTTTTTTTTAAAGAAAAATCTCTTGCTTGATGTTGTGTTTATTCTCAAATTTGGTCTTTTCTTTCCACAGAAACACAGAGAATGTGGTGAAAAGTCATCAGCTGGAGAATCTTCTTCACCCGGACGTGACAAATAATAAAGAAACGACCACAGTCTGAGTGGAACATTTGCAATCTAACGGAGGTAATGTGTAGAATCAGGTCATGTGGTGTGATGGACATGACTTTGCTCAGTAAAGAAGTCCAGGACTGGTTGTCATGGTATTTTATCCTGAACACTACAGGGTGCTGTTTAGATATTACCAGATATAATATTACAGGAGACTGGAGACAGTTATAAAGACAGCTGGTGAAAAGATTTATATCATTTAAATAAAATATTTGTTGTTTCCTTCTTTATTGTTTGTATTATTATTATTGTCATGGCCTTAGTTGCCTGTGGTGATGCACAAATAAACCTATAAGCTCCAACATAAATGACTGGGTGCTGTATGTTCACTTTCTTTCTTGTAAGGGTTTGCAAACATTTTAAGTTGTGCTTTAAAAACGGAGCCTGTCAGAAGTTTGGAAAGAGCTACTGTTTTTACAGAGATGCATGTTCCTTTTGTTTAACACACTCTGTATAAATCAGAAACACACTAGGATTGGACAGTGAATGAGTAAAAGATTAATGGACAGCCAATGTGACATTATTGGCTCTAACTGAAGAATAACTGTAGGATGGAGAACAGGAGGGATGATGTCCCTCACAGTCAAACATGGAGGTCAAGTCAAGTCAAGTTTATTTGTATAGCACTTTTCACAACAGACATTGTCTCAAAGCAGCTTTACAGAAATCAACAGTTAAAGTGAATGGTGTGTATTTATCCCTGATGAGCAGCCGTGGCGACTGTGGCAAGAAAAAACTCCCTTAGATGTTATGAGGAAGAAACCTTGAGAGGAACCAGACTCAAAAGGGGAACCCATCCTCATTTGGGTGACATCAAGAGTGTGATCATAAATCATTAAACAATACAGAACACTGGAGAGTGAGAACTAACATGAGCACTGGAGTATAAGATTATAAGTAAAGTTCTTTCTACAGTCTTATACAGTCTTTATGGTTATAAAACTAGGAGCTACCTAGCTTAACATTTGTGATCATCACAGATCCAGCATCAGCTTCTCCATGCCAGAGCCTTTAAACACTCCAGGAGGTCCAATGTCAAAACCCCACACATGTAGTGGGATCCAATTGGCACTGGTACGTCTCTAGATGGTTCGGGATGTTTGCGAGTTCGGCATCTTACTTCTTCAAAGGTCCATAATCTTCATGAGGTGGGACGCTTAATAGTTTTGGAGCAGAGAAGGTTGGAGACACCATCTACGCACTGTTTACACATTCAACTTCATTTTATATAATGCATCATTGCTCATGATAGGATTTCAGTCTGGTTCTTTGAGGCTAATGAGACGTTAATGAGACTCAGGAGTGAAAAGTTTAGTAGAATGTCAAAGATACATAAACATTTTTTGGAATAAAACGTCTGATTTTGCGATTCTCAGTGTAAACTGACTGAAAATATTGGCACTTATTTTGGTGTAGCTACTGAATAAAAATATTTCCAGTCTCAATATTTGTTCAAGCAAATAAAAAGTGTATTATTGAATAAATATCTTCTGCAGCAATAAGAATGAGCTTCAGCATTTTCCATAGTCAGAGGTTTAACCGAATGCTTATTGTATGTGATGTCTGAAAATGCACAACCTGTGTTCAAAACTCACTAAAAACAATTAAAAGAAATGCACAGAATTCATTATATCTAGTGTTTGGGTTATATTACTGTCTAATCAATAGCTCTGAAGGGGACAGTGTCTATTTTTTGATGCCTGAGAAGAATTATTCTAAGGTAATAGAGTTATGAGTCATGTGATTTCCATCTTTATGTACCGTAATTTCTGGACTATAAAGTGCACCTATATATAAGCTGCACCCACTGAATTTTACAAATATTTTTATTTTAAGCATAAATAAGCCGCACCTGTCTATAAGCCCCTGTCTATAAGTCTACACTGAAACTAATGTACTTTACACCGGCTTTAACGACAGACACGTTACACACGGTGTAACAGGTGAAATATGTTGTGGCTCCTTTAAGAGCAGAGCGGTATTTTGAGAATAGCCTGGCACTGCATTTTCCCGGTATTACTGCGTGTGTGTAAGACCGAGGAATATGTCCTTATTGTTTTCTGATGCTCATTTCTAAGTTTCTTCGACTAAACCTTAACGCTGTTGCCAAGAATAATAAAAAAGTTTTGCATCGTCGTGCGTTTCAAAAAAACTTTTTTTTCTCCCGATGCCGTGCAGCTCAGAACACAGGTGAGGTACGTTCTAATGTTATGGGGTTAAGTTTTTTGGCTTGAAGTTTTGAAAACCGGGAAAAACCCAGGAAATATTCATAAATAAGCCGCTTCGTTGTTTAAGCCACAGGGTTCAAAACGTGGGGAAAAAGTAGAGGCTTATAGTCCGAAACATATGGTATACAAAGCCTTTTCCATTATGATGTTTCTGGTCCAAAGAATCTATTCTGGAGAAAACAGACATCTGCAAATTTATATTTGTGGACACCTGAGCATAAGGTTGCAATGTACTTTTTGATTTTCCACATTTAGTCCCCATTTGCTGTTATAATAACCAAGACTCTTCTGGGAAGATGTTTGACTAGATTTTAAAGTGTGCTTGTGTAGAGTCATTCAGCTATAAGGGTGTTGTTAAACTCAGGTTCTGATGTATGTAAGGAGAGGAAGCCCCACCAGTCAGTGCTCACATTCATCCCAAAGGTGTTCAATAGGGTTGAAGACATCTATACCAGGAGATCTTTCAACCCATGTAAAGCATATATTCATGGAGTTGGTTTTGTGCACAGGAGCATTGCCAAGCTGGAACAGGTTTGGGTCTTAAATTAAGGGAAAATGTTAGCTACCACATCCAAAGACTTTTTTTTAAGCTTGTGTGCTTTCACAGTTTGGGGAAGAACCACATATGGTTGGAAAAGTCAGATGTCCCAACACTTTTGCTATATAGAATTTTTATATCTGTTGTATAAATCAAGACACCAGAATCCAAATTTACACTTAAATATACACTTTAATATGTGTATGTAACGTGCTACCTGTTAACATTAAATGCGAAATTAACGCATTACATTTTATTTGAAAAGAGTTTAGGAAAAACAGCGAACTGTTGATTTAGAATTCTTCAGTAATAATTTGCATTTCAGACTCAGATGCAGGTTGTTAAATGGACTTTGTCTCTTTTTCGATCCAGTCGATGAACTTGGATACACGAGCGTACACACCAGGCTTCATAGCATTGGCACAGCCGAGACCCCATGATGTCACTCCCTGAAGAATGAAGGAGTTCTGGGCAAAGCAGACCAGAGGACCTCCACTGTCGCCCTGAGAGAGAGAGAAAGAGAGTCAGTGTGTTTGAGCCGGGGAAAGTGCTTTATTAATGTGCAGATAGACAGACAGGCATGCAGACAGACTGACAGGCAGACAGACAAACATATTGACAGTCAGACAGAAAGGTAAATTGACTGATAAGCATGCAGACATGGAGGCAAGCTCACGGACAGATTATCAGGCAACCAGACAGACATACAGTTCAACAAGCAGACAGACAAAACATGTTCGACAGGTAGACAGACAGACAAGTTGACAAACAGACTGACATGCAGACAGACACACAAAACATGATCGACAGGCAGACAAAAAGGCAGATTGACAGATAGGCATGCAGACTGACTGACAGACTGACATGCAGACAGATTGACACGGACATGCAGACAGATTGACACGGACGGACGGACGGAGGCTGGATAGGTAGGTAGGTAGGTAGGTAGGTAGGTAGGTAGTCAGGGAGACTGACTGACTGACTGACAGGGAGACTGACAGACAGGGAGACTGACAGACAGGGAGACTGACTGACTGACTGACAGACAGGGAGACTGACTGACTGACTGACAGGGAGACTGACAGACAGGGAGACTGACAGACAGGGAGACTGACTGACTGACTGACTGACAGGGAGACTGACTGACAGGGAGACTGACAGACAGGGAGACTGACAGATTAACTGACATACAGACAGACAGATACGTTGACAGGCAGGCAAAAAGACAGATTGGCACACAGACATAAAGAAAGACTGTGTGAAATGTAAATGTGTGAGAGAGAGTCTGTGTGTGTTGGATCATATTATGGAAATATTGGCCTAAAATAACTGAAGTAAAATGCAGTATATTCTGTGTGAATACAGTAAACTGTGGTACTTTTTAAATGGTATAATTGAGTAATCGGTTGGTTCAGAAAAGCTTTTGGTGAGCGTTGGTTGTTACCTGACAGCTGTCAGTTCCTCCCTCGATGTTTCCTGCACACATCTCATGGTCTTTTACTCGATTGTTCAGATAAGCCGGGCGGTTGCACACTTTATTTTCGATGACTGGGAAGCCGGTCTCCTTCAGAATACCGTCTCCACCAGTTCCTGTTAAACACAACACGATAGGGAGATCAAATACTATTTATTGTGTGTGTGTGTGTGTGTGTGTGTGTGTGTGTGTTCGTTCCGTACCCTGGGTCTCTCCCCAGCCTGTAACGTAGCATTCTGTCCCACTGGGCACGATGTAGTCCTTCTCAGGCAAACACACAGTGGACACTTTTTCATTTATTACAGCTTTGCTGAAATGAGAAAAAAAAAACTCTTAGAAACTATAGAACCTCAGGTTCTCTCTAAAATTATTGGCACCCTTCATGAAGATGAGCCAAAAGAATGACATGCATTTGAGGGATGGGGATCTTTTTTTAGTGGACAGGTAGGCAGAAGACAGGCGGATAGACAGATAGATTAAGATAGACTGAGAGCTCGACAGACATGTACACAGAAGACAGATAGGCAATCAGATAGGTGACAGAAAGACAGATTCACAGACAGATTGACATTCAGACAGATAAATGGACATGTAGACAGACTAAACAGCAGACAGATAGATAGCTTGTCAAACAGACTGCGAGACAGATAGTTAACAGAGAAACAAATGGACAGATAGACAGACAGACTAAAAGGCAGATTGACAGATAGGCATGCAGACTGACTGACAGACTGACATGCAGACAGATTGACACGGACATGCAGACAGATTGACACGGACATGCAGACAGATTGACACGGACGGACGGACGGAGGCTGGATAGGTAGGTAGGTAGGTAGGTAGGTAGGTAGGTAGGTAGTCAGGAGACTGACAGACAGGGAGACTGACAGACAGGGAGACTGACTGACTGACTGACAGACAGGGAGACTGACTAACTGACTGACAGGGAGACTGACAGACAGGGAGACTGACTGACTGACTGACTGACAGGGAGACTGACTGACTGACAGGGAGACTGACTGGCAGGGAGACTGACAGACAGGAGACTGACAGATTAACTGACATACAGACAGACAGATACGTTGACAGGCAGGCAAAAAGACAGATTGGCACACAGACATACAGAAAGACTGTGTGAAATGTAAGTGTGTGAGAGAGAGTCTGTGTGTGTTGGATCATATTATGGAAATATTGGCCTAAAATAACTGAAGTAAAATGCAGTATATTCTGTGTGAATACAGTAAACTGTGGTACTTTTAAATGGTATAATTGAGTAATCGGTTGGTTCAGAAAAGCTTTTGGTGAGCGTTGGTTGTTACCTGACAGCTGTCAGTTCCTCCCTCGATGTTTCCTGCACACATCTCATGGTCTTTTACTCGATTGTTCAGATAAGCCGGGCGGTTGCACACTTTATTTTCGATGACTGGGAAGCGGTCTCCTTCAGAATACCGTCTCCACCAGTTCCTGTTAAACACAACACGATAGGAGATCAAATACTATTTATTGTGTGTGTGTGTGTGTGTGTGTGTGTGTGTTCGTTCCGTACCCTGGGTCTCTCCCAGCCTGTAACGTAGCATTCTGTCCCACTGGGCACGATGTAGTCCTTCTCAGGCAAACACACAGTGGACACTTTTTCATTTATTACAGCTTTGCTGAAATGAGAAAAAAAAAACTCTTAGAAACTATAGAACCTCAGGTTCTCTCTAAAATTATTGGCACCCTTCATGAAGATGAGCCAAAAAGAATGACATGCATTTGAGGGATGGGGATCTTTTTTTAGTGGACAGGTAGGCAGAAGACAGGCGGATAGACAGATAGATTAAGATAGACTGAGAGCTCGACAGACATGTACACAGAAGACAGATAGGCAATCAGATAGGTGACAGAAAGACAGATTCACAGACAGATTGACATTCAGACAGATAAATGGACATGTAGACAGACTAAACAGCAGACAGATAGATAGCTTGTCAAACAGACTGCGAGACAGATAGTTAACAGAGAAACAAATGGACAGATAGACAGACAGACTAACCAGCAGACAGAGTAGCTGACAAGCTGATGTGAAGACAACTAAACAGACATTTGGACAGATTGACAGACAGACAGACTGATTGATACACAGGCATGTAGACAAACAGTTTGACAGGCAGACAAACAAACATGCAACAGGAGACAAAATTACAGACAGACTAACAGAACAACAGTTTAACAGAAGACAATTTTGACTAACAAGCAGACAGATCAATAGACCCGATTAATAGACAGACAGGTATGTTGACAGACAGACTGGTTGTCCACTGTTTGTTGATGCCAGAAAGGAAACAAACAATAAATATTATTTTCCTGGGAATCAGGATGTGGTTAAAGGGATTTCCGAAGACAAAAAGAAATTTCTGAGAGACAGAATATTCAGAAATGTTCTGAAAGTTTTTAAAAGATAGATATTTAAGAACATAGTATTTTTTCTCCTGGATAATTATTTCTCATTTTTCTGATAGGGTGCTGATAAAGTGGTCACCACATATTTATATAAAGGGTCTAGAAATAGTTATAACTGATCTAATAGTGCAGAGAAATTCCTCACTCTTCCAGCTTGAGTAAAGCGATATCAGTTCCTGTTGGTCCCTTTACTATCTTTTCCAGGTTTCGGATCTGTTTGGATGACTCGGTTGCTCGTTCTGAATGGATTCCCATGTACACTTTGTAGGCGGATGGTCTGGTAGATCTGTAGAATAAATGTAAATATGCCACTATTAAAACAAAATGTTGTGGAAGAGACTCAATTTCTGTTGAAACATCAGAGAAACTCACCGCTCGAGGCAGTGAGCTGCTGTAAGGACCCACTGATCAGCGATTAAAGTTCCTCCACAGAAGTGTAGGCCGGTGCTGAAACACACAGTCATGTTCATCACAGCGCAAACACAGATGTAGTAGATAACCACTGTACAATGTTTAGAGAGTCCTACTTGGTTCTTAGGCTGATCTGCCAAGGCCAAGAGTGAGGTTTAGAGACGCATCCACCAACGATCCGGCCAAAGCAGCGCCTTGGTTTAACTGCTGGCTGTCCACATTTTGCCACATCTCTTTCTGTTCAGAACGCGTGTCATTCACATATAAAACCTCTGCTATACCAGAAACATGACAGCAGGAAATCAGGGAAGATTAAAGACGGTTCATACCACAGTCTGGAATCTGACAGTAGTCCCACTTCTTACTCCGATCTGTAGTGTAACACCAAGGACCGTTCACATCACCATCAGGATTTCTGCAATTCTAGATATTAAAATAACAGGAAACTCAAATACTGATGATAGTGTTCAACCGATCAATGACATATGTGTTTGTAATGACATTACAATGTCCTGACACTGACATGGGTATTCATACTGATGCTGAAGTGTCATGACATTGGCATAGGTATTCATACTGACATGACATTGGCATAGGTATTCATACTGAAGTGACATTATCATGACTTTGGCATAGGTATTCATAATGACATGACATTTTTATAGGTATTCATAATGACATGACTCTGACATAGGTAGACATACTGATGCTGTAGTGTCATGACATTGGCATAGGTATTCATAATGACATGACTCTGACATAGGTAGACATACTGATGTTACATTGTCATGACACTAGCATTACATTGACATGACACTGACATAGGTATTCATTTTAATGCCGTAGTGTCATGACATTTGCATAGGTATTCATAATGACATGACAATTTAATAGGTATTTATACTGAAGTGACATTGTCATGACTTTGCCATAGGTATTCATAATGACATGACTGACATAGGTAGACATACTGATGTTACATTGTCATGACACTAGGATTACATTGACATGACACTGGCATAAGTATTCATACTGATATAACAGTGTAATGAAACTGACAAAGGTATTCATATTGAAATTACACTGTCTTGGCATTGGCATAGGTGTACATAATGATGTTACAGTGTCATGCATTTGGCATAGGTATTCATACTGAAGCTACAGTGTTATGTAAGTATGTTGGGGTAACAACCTTAGGAACATTAGCCTTATTGTAGTATCATTGATAAAGAATAATTGCTTTTTACAGAATACATACAGAAAATTTAATTTCTAAATGTCTAAATGTAGAAATCAGCCCGTGTATGTTTATCCCCTATGAGTTTATGAAGATGAAGAAAGGAACCTTAAGAGGAGGAACCAGACTTAAAAGGGAACCCACTGATACGGACACTGGTTTCTGGTATCAGGTATAAATCTATTGGTGTGTTCCTAATATGTACTGTGATACAGTTATAATGAGTAAATAATTACTAATAAATTCATGGCACCGGGTCAAGCTTTATGACCTACATTAGACTCCAGGCCTTTGTTCGGGTGTGTTGAAGGGTTAAAGTTGGTAGTATGGGGGCTACTGGCACTCCACGCTTGGCAGGTCACTCCTGTTATGGTCCTCGATACCGAACCTCGATAATCTTCTCCGTTGCCTTTCTTGCAATCTTTTTTTGGTTTTTGTATTTAAAAAAAGCACAAAAATTATTAGAAATCAAAGGAAATTGATCATCCCAAAATGTATAATATGGTGAATGAGCGAATAATAATGCTTCTATTGAGGGCAAAAGTTTGTGCACCCGTGGTTAAATTTTATTTTTAAATAAATATTTAAATTTTATTGTAGAATAATGATCAGTAACTACAGGGGAATTGTTGATCAGTCACACCATGAAGTTACAGGAAAGAGTAGTGGAAGCCAGGCTGAGAAAAGAGGTGACCATCTGTGAGCAACAGTATGGTTTCATGACGAGGAAGAGCATCACAGATGCATTATTTGCTTTGAGAATGTTGAGTATAGAGAAGGTCAGAAGGAGTTGCATTGTGTATTTGTGGCTTTAGAGAAAGCGTACGACAGGGTGGAGAGAGGAGTTGTGGTATTGTATGAGGAAGTCAGGTGTGGCAGGGAAATATGTGAGGGTGGTGCAGGACATGTATGAGGACAGTGTGACAGCAGTGAAGTGTGCAGTAGGAACGACAGACTGGTTCAAGGTGAAGGTTGGACTGCATCAAGGATCAGCTCTGAGCCCTTTCCTGTTTGCAGTGGTGATGGACAGGTTGACGGACGAGGTCAGACAGTAGTCTCCCTGGACTATAATGTTTGCAGATGATATTGTGATTTGTGTTGAGAGTATGGAGCAGGTGAAGAAGAGCCTGGAGTGGTGGAGGTACACGTTGGAGAGAAGGGGAATAAAAATCAGTAGGATGAGTACATGTGTGTGAATGAGAGGGAGGGCAGTGGAGTGGTGCGGTTGCAGGGAGAAGAGGTAGAAAAGGTGGAAGAGTTCAGGTACCTGGGGTCAACAGTGCAAAGTAATGGAGATCGTGTTAGGTAAGTGAAAAAAAGAGTGCAGGCAGAGTGGAGTGGGTGGAGAAGAGTGATAGCAGGAGTGATTTGTGATAGAAGGATATCTGCAAGAGTAAAAGGGTTAGAATAAACTTTTGCGCTCAGTTGTATTGTTTCATGAGGACAGACCTGTAACTTCTGAAGGAGGAAGTTCTAGAACAGGGCTCGAGGGTGAATTCACAACCGGAGTTGGATTGGGGAGAACTGCATCATCACAGCGCTCTATCTTACAGTACTCCCAGCGCACAGAAGGGTCAGTGGTGTAGCACCATGGAGCCTTGTCACCATCAGGGTTCCTGCACATGTTTCTTCTCAAGTCGCTGCGTAGTGAAGGAGAAATTTAGATTCAAACATAAATAAATAATAATGGGCCCAAATTGGCAAAGTATTAAGTACTTAAATGCCTTAACAAATCATTGGTCGGAAAAAGAGGTAGATACTGAAGTTCTTTCAACCCTGGTTCCATTTAGGAGCTGGTTAGCTGATCTTTGATGACTAAAATCATGAGAATCTTAATATAGTTTTTTCAAAAATTTGGTATGCCCAGATATCATATATTTTGCATACAAGTGTATTTCCCTGCTTCTAGCTTTTCATCAAACACTTGGTGGCACAGGAGGGTCTCAGGAATGTGTTTGGTCTTAGTCTTGGTCATTTTTTGACCAATGATTTATTGTTTTCAGGGCTAAACTGAAGCTAGTAGTCCAAACAGATACAGATATCTGCCAAAGACACGCCCCTTAAATCACATGCATACTCTAGGCTGGAGTTCCTAAATGCTAATGTTCTGATCAAGTTTTTCCCAGAAACTAGTGGAAACAAATACGGATCATTTTTATGACCAATTTCTGAATTTCTTTACATTTTGTCCTATTGGTGGAACCCTTAAAGGGTCAAATTAGAACCTTATAGCAGTGATGCTTGTTTTCTATAAAGTTCAGTTCGTATGTGTTTCCAGTATCCTTAGCCTTACCCATTGGGGAATGCCTGTGGTGTTTTGGAATGTTTATGAGGCTCCATAGACGTCCAGAACTGGCACTTCTTCCCACTGATGGTCTCGGACATCACTCCACGGTACGAGCTGCCGTTTCCTGTGTAACAGTCCTCGGCTGGAGCGATAATTGGCTCCTCTGTAAACACATTTTATAGAGGTCAAAAACTTGTGTGCCTTTGTATGATGATGTATAATTGTATAATGAGTATAATATATCACAGTAGAATGAGTAATAAGGTGTGAATCCTGGCTGTACTGCAGGCCGACCTGGACGAGGCTCCGCACCACAGCTTGGTACATTGCAGTACTCCCAGCGGGTTTCTGAGTCGGTGGTGTAACACCAGGGACTTCTCTCATTGTCAGGGTTTCTGCAGTAGTTCTTATCCAGATCTCTGCAGAAACAAATGAATATGCCCATGTACAGTATAGTGCTATTTATAAATGTTAGGATGGGTCAATAATTATGATGCAGAATCAAGTACTAGGTGCTGTAATGGAAGGAAATTCTTCTTAAACACACTGATCAGGCATAACATTATGATATTAAAACATCATGAGCAGTGAATTGATGAACACTGATGATCTCTTCATCATGGCACCTGTTAGTGAGTGGATTTATTTATTAGGCAGCAGGTGAACATTTTGTCCTCAAAGTTTTAGAAGCAGGAAAAATAGGCAAACGAAAGATTTAGAGCGAGTTTAACTAATTGTTATGTCTAGACGACTGGGTCAGAGCATCTCCAAAACTGCAGCTCTTGTGGGATGTTCCTGGTCTGCAGTGGTCAGTATCTATCAAAATTGCTCCAAGGAAGGAACAGTGAGGAGCAAAGGCTGGTCCGTGTTGTCCGATCCAACAGACATGTGAGGAGTGAAGGCTGGTCCGTGTGGTCCGATCCAAAAGACGAGCTCCTGTAGCTCAAACTTCTGAAGAAGATTATGCTGTTAATACTATATGGATCAGAACTGTTTAAGGGGCCAACACAATATCAGACAGGTGGTCATAATGTTATGCCTGATTGGTGTATTTTTTTTTTTTAAATCTCACTCCCAAATGTCTAATCAATTAGTTTTGGAGGTCTAATACTTTTGGAGGCTCTTTGTTTGTTCTACGAATGAAATGGATGCTCTCTTAAAGTGGCTGAACCTCATAACTGTCAGTTCTCAAATCTTTGCCTGGGAATCTGGTCAAAAGTTCAGAAAAGCATTTACTTTTCCTCTTAATTGACCATGAAGGAAACAAAAGAGCATTATTAGATGAAGCCCTTTTATCTTTATGGTGTCAGAGGGATGTACACATTGTTCCTCACTTGCAAGGGTAGTTATCTGGGGTTTTTGAATGCTTATGAGGCAGCTGAGATGACCACGATTGGCAGGTTTTCCCAGATACGGTTACAGCAATGTTCCCTCTGTAAGAGCTTCCGTCTCCTGTAACACAGGTCATCTCTGGTGCGATGGTCGGAGGCTGAGATGCTGCAGGGTTAAAAAGGCATGTTTCGGGTTTCTACAGTTTAAAGTAACTATCCAGACGACTTGATATTGTAATTTTGTAATGGAGCTTACTGCAGCGAGGGATGGAGCAGTAATCCCAGCGTTTGGCTGGATTTGTGGTGAAACACCAAGGTCTGGGTTCTCCATCTGGATTTCTGCAGTAGTTCTCCTCTAAGTATTTGTCAGGCAGACTACACAAACACACACAAATAGCTTTTTAATACCTAAATGATGTGAACATGTTACACATTTAAAAAGACTTTGACTTCTTACCATCCAAATATGGTTAAATACAAGATATGTCTTCACATGAAGATATCCAAGGGGTTACTGTGCAGGGTTGAACCCCAAGAAGCATGAAGTTGGATTTAGACTTTAATTAATATAAACGGTCTGCTACAAAGGCTTAGGGCCTCAATTTTACTGATCAGTTTTGCTGTTCCATCAGTGAACGTATGATCACCTCAACAAAGATGGAACCATAATGAATAGTACCATAATGAATCCAGATATGGATGTGTCTGGTTCCTCTCAAGGTTTCTTCCTTACCTTCTCAGGGAGTTTTTCCTTGTCATTGCAACTTATAGGGTCTAAGTTATGATGCTAAAGTGTATATTTGTAAAATATTTCTTTCTGTAAAACCGCTTTGGGACAATGTTTATTTTCAAAACACTAAAAATTGATTTGAGTTAAACGAATTGAAATATTCCTTTCTTTATTTACAAGCTTTATGATTTTCTAGTACTGATAATAAGCTTGTTTATTTTTGTTGATTTCAATGAATGCTAAAATTGAAGACACTTTTGCCACAAAGAATCATTTTAGCTACTTAACATTGTAATGTACGTTTGACTATAACATAACTAAGACACGACGGGAAGACACGACCTATGAGCAAGTAATTTATTCACATCATGAAGATACAAACAGAATGAAAAAATCTCACATTCTCACAAACCCCCCAAAGTGTTCAGAGAATATAGAAGTCTCACACTGAGGGAATGTATCCATGGTTATTGGGTTTCTGGGAGTCCCAGCGTTGACAAGTGTATCCTAGTACAGTGTTGGAGATCTTCCCTCTGTAGTTTTCCCCACTACAGTACATGCATTCCTCTGTAAACATACAATTATTCAGAATTTTATATATATATATATATATATATATATATATATATATATATATATATATATATATATATATATATATATATATATATATGCTAGAATGACATTTGAGGTATATTAGGTTTAAATTAAATCAAGTGTAAAAAAAATTAAGAACATGTATAAAGAAAAATAAATGCAGATTTTTTTTATTACTCATAATTTTGTATTTTTTTTATTATTTAAAACAAAGGGTTTAAACTAAAGGGTAAGAACAATCCTAATTGATTTTTCCTACACTGCAGCCATGTTACTACATTCAGTCAATTCACCCTCAAGCCACTAGAGGGCTCTTCTGAGTTTCAAACTTCCTTGGTTGTCGTTTCTATATATACTGTATGGGCAGATGTTTGTGGACACATCACCATCCCATTTGACATTTAGTCCTCACTTCCTGTTATAATACCCTCCATTTTTCTGGGAAGACGTTCCACTTGATTTTTATGGAGATTTGTGTTCCTTCAGACACAAGGGTGTTAGTCAGGTACTGATGTAGGTGAGGTGAGGAGGCATGGGGGTGCAGTCAGTGAGTTATCTTTCAGATTTATACTACTGATTCTGTTTATATATACTGCTTGGCCCTGTCTCAATTACGATGCATATGACTGACTGGTATAAAAGCTCTGATTTTTTTTGGAATTGTGTCATCCTGCGTAAGAATCCCAACCCCTCGTTTGAAACATCTGCACTTGCGGGTGAAATGTAAGTCATACCGCTGCAGCTGGGGATGTCACAGTGCTCCCATCTCTTATTCACATCCACAGTGTAGCACCAGGGGCCGTTGCTGTCTCCCTCAGGGTTTCGACAGTAGTTAGACTCCAGGTCAGCTTTTGGGTGCTTTATCTTCGTGTGACTGTGAGGAAAACGCAGAACAGTATCTTACCAAAGCATAAGCTGTGAACTCTTACTGTATAAACATGATGATTTGTATAAGGCGTACGTTGGAACGTGGGGGAAAGTACTATCCCATCGCTGACACAATGTTCCTGATTTTGTTTTAGTCCTTGTTCCTCTGTAATCGCTCCCGATGCCTCTTACACACTCCAGTAAATAATCTGGATGGATGAAATATAATTAAAAATGCATTTTGATTTTCAGATATAAAATCTAGAAGAAAAAATGGAATTGGGAATCTTTTAAACATAGACAGCAACTTTATTTTATTAATTAAGTAAGGTATTATATCTATCTATCTATCTATCTATCTATCTATCTATCTATCTATCTGTCTGTCTGTCTGTCTGTCTGTCTGTCTGTCTGTCTGTCTGTCTGTCTGTCTGTCTGTCTGTCTGTCTGTCTGTAATTGGACAGGGTATGAATGGAAGAAAGTTCTGTAGACACATGAGTCCAACTTGTGTAAGATGTTGAACAGGAGAGAAGTTATCAGATTGCCTCACTGTCAAACATGGAGGTGGAAGCTTAAGGGTTTGGTGTTGTTTGGAGCAGAGAAGGTTGGAGACTTTTTCCAGGTGAAAGGATCCTGAACCAACATGGCAACCATTTCACACCTCAACACCATGCAGTTCCATCTGGACTGCAGCTTATTGTAACCGACTTCACCATACTATAAATTCCTGGCTCTGAATGTGTTATTTAGAGAGCAAACAGTCATCTGGAGTGATGTCTATCATGGAATGACCTGCTCAGTCACCGCACATAAATCCTATTCAACTGCTCTGGGACGAACTGGATCACAAGAAAGAAACCTTTTGAATATCTTTGGTAAGTTTTACAAGTGGCACTGCAAAGTATTTCAGCTGAATTTTTGGAGAAATGAACTGCTAAAAAAATACATTATAAAAGCTTCCCCACCCTGAATGAGTTTCCATCTATACCTTTGCCTGTTACAAACCGTTGACATCAGAGTCTTCCTCTATATATTCTACTTAAACTTTTAATGACTGCATGCAATCAACCCACTTTGCATGAGCCGTTACTATATTAAAAACAACGTATTATTACAAGCGCATTAGTACAAAGCAGCTTTTATTAGTGCAGCTGTGATGATGTCAGAGCTACTGTTATAGAAAAGTAATTAACAGCTTCTGACCAATCAGAATCGAGAATCATCATCATCAAATCAGTTTTTGATAAATACCAATAACTGTTTGCATTTAAATGTACTTCAGCTTGAAAAGTTCAATGAAAAAGAATTCTAGATTTAATTCTAGATTTAATTCTTTTTGTTCATTATTCAAATAAGTGAAAGTGAAGACTGTCTAAAATATTTTTAGACATAATATTTATTCTTTTATATAAAATATAAAAAAAAACATCCTGATGCATATTTGAACAAGACTTAAA
Organism: Silurus meridionalis; assembly: GCF_014805685.1. NCBI lineage: Eukaryota > Metazoa > Chordata > Actinopteri > Siluriformes > Siluridae > Silurus > Silurus meridionalis. The sequence goes on from NC_060906.1 coordinate 22,206,379, forward strand.
AGAAAATGTTGTGCTTAGTGCTGATATCTAAATAAACATTTAAATAGAATAAAATAAAATAAAAACAATAATTACAATTAATAATTATAACAAAAATCTTTAAACACATTTACCTTTTTTCTCATACAGAGCCGAGCTTGTTCTCCGAAACACCTTCTCGATCTTTGAGTTAGCTGGTATTGTAATGCAATCCTGATCCTTTTCAATGAATAAAAAAGACCTGAAAAAAAGAGAAATCAGAACAAATAAAATGATCAACTACTGTAGACTGTGCAATTAAATTAGAAGGTTCAGCAGGTTAGTGTGTTACAGCATGTTACATTGTGTTGCAATGTCTTACAGTGTGTTATAATGTCACAGTCTGTCGCAATGTGTCAGTGTTTAATGTGTCACTGAGTCTTACAGTCTGTTACAAAGTGTTACAGTAAATTATAGTGTGTAACAGTGTGTGATGGTGTTACTGTGTGCTACAGTGTGTTACACTATGTTACGGTGTCTGTCACAGTGTGTTACAGTATGTTATGGTGTGTCAGAATGTGTTACACTATGTTAAGGTGTGTTACAGTGTGTCTGTCACAGTGTGTTACAGTATGTCATTGTGTGTCAGAATGTGTTACACTATGTTAAGGTGTGTTGCAGTGTGTCTGTCACAGTGTGTTACAGTATGTTATGGTGCGTCAGAATGTGTTACACTATGTTAAGGTGTGTTACAGTGTGTCTGTCACAGTGTGTTACAGTATGTTATTGTGTGTCAGAATGTGTTACACTATGTTAAGGTGTGTTACAGTGTGTCTGTCACAGTGTGTTACCGTATGTTATTGTGTGTCAGAATGTGTTACACTATGTTAAGATGTGTTACAATGTGTCTGTCACAGTGTGTTACAGTATGTTGTGGTGTGTCACAATGTGTTACACTATGTTAAGGTCTGTTACAGTGTGTCTGTTACAGTGTGTTACAGTATGTTGTGGTGTGTCACAATGTGTTACACCATGTTAAGGTGTGTTACAGTGTGTCTGCCACAGTGTGTTACAGTCTGTTGTGGTGTGTCACAATGTGTTACACTATGTTAAGGTGTGTTACAGTGTGTCTGTCACAGTGTGTTACAGTATGTTGTGGTGTGTCACAATGTGTTACACTATGTTATGGTGTATTAATGTTAGTGTGTTACAGTATGTTACAGTATGTTATGGTGTGTCAGAATGTGTTACACTATGTTAAGGTGTGTTACAGTGTGTCTGTCACAGTGTGTTACAGTATGTTATGGTGTGTCACAACGTGTCAGTATATTACGTTGTGTCACAGTTTGTTTCAGTGTGTTTGTCACAGTGTGCCGTAGTATGATAACCGTGTGTGACATTGCTACAGTGTGTCACAGAGTTTTACAGTGTGTTATGGTCTATTACATTGTTACAGTTTGTCACAGTATGTTACAGAGTTTTACCTGCATGTGAAGAGTGTTTCTGCATTGCACTTCAGTGCACATAGTTCTGCTGAAGTTGCATAGTATTGACCTTTTTGCAACGAGATAATCCAAGCGCCGTCAGTTTTAGTGTACTCATCTAACACTGTCAACACATACAAACCAAAACACATAAGACATAACACGGCCGATATCTATCTATCTATCTATCTATCTATCTATCTATCTATCTATCTATCTATCTATCTATCTATCTATCTATCTATCTATCTATCTATCTATCTATCTGTCTAATCTATCTATCTATCTATCTATCTATCTATCTATCTATCTATCTATCTGTCTATCTATCTGTCTATCTATCTTTGTAAAGACATATTACAAATTTTCTTTTCACTGCTGGTTGCTATAAATGTTTTTTATAAGTTTATTCTAAATTGATTACATAGGTGCAGGCCACAACTTTATAAAAAGATAAAGAATTGCACTCAGACAATCGTGTACAAAATTATTGAGCTCCAGGTCGAGTTTTACTTAATCCTTTTATCAAACATGAGAATGGAAAACTATGTATGTGACTGCGTTAATTATCCACGGATCGCTTGAGATTTTCAGTAGAGCTGGTGCAAAAAACAAAAAACATCCACTGAGCAAGTTACAACTGGGACTGGCTAGTGACAGAGCAATATACACTGACAGTAAGGCAACAGTAATGTCAACAACTTTTTATAAACATGGTGAGCAGAAAAGCATCAATACACACAGCATGTCAAACATTGAGGTGGATTTCTAGGATAACTTAAAATACAAAATTAATAAATACATAAAATAAAAAGCATATCCACTCTTGCCAGTCAAAAACAGTATTTTGAGGCTTTACTGAACATGGACAAATGAAGCTCAGAGACATTTCTGTCCTGCGCCTAATCTTATTTTATCTTTTTTAAACACTAAGTGTAATAATTGTGGATGGGTCATGGTAGAAATTGGTTTATCTCTGAGTAGATGCAGGAATGAAGCTGATTGGGTTAAGCGCCAATATCAAGAAACGTGTTCTTCAGCTTTAAGAAACAATAATTTTATAATCTATTTACGGTCTATTGGAAGTTTTTGGAATTATGTAACATAGATAACATAGATTTGGTAGGAATAATCATACCTGTGCTCTCGGCCTGACCTTTAACGGCACCTGTCGAAGAGAGAGATGACATTGTTCAGAGATCCAAAGCGAATGTAAAAGATTATATTGATAAAATCTACACATTTTCTAAAATAAATTTAAAAAATAAGGCACTCGTTGCTACACATTACCCAATACCAACAGTATGCATCCTGAAGCAAGCAGATAATACATATCATTATTTTGTAATTATTATTAACATACTTTTAATCCATAGTCTCACCTGCATAAAGGAATAGACAGAGGAGTAAAGCTGCTTGGTGGACGTCCATGCTGTATTACTAACACACACTGATTTTGGAGCAGGTTTTTTTTTTGTCTCGAATGTCAATAAGACAAATAATCATCGGTCAATCATTTTCCCAACAAGGACATAGAACAGAGTTCACGTTGTGTTTACTGGACCTACATTTAAGACCACGTTCAATCATTCAGCTGCACATTTTGAAACAATTGTATCCTATAAACGTCCATTGACACGGATTTATTTTCCCATGGAATCATTCTGGGATGTCAATATTGTACTTTATATATATTTATAAATAAATAATTATGATATATTTTATATCGTATTTTATATCTCATCATTCGATGTCATCTTGTATGTGGTGTATTCGCAAACATAAAATCATTGTGACAAACAAAAATACAAACAAAGCGTTTAGCCCCAAATCCAAACGCAAGCTAGGCGAAAAAATAAAAAGACGAGAAAAGGAGAAGGTCACAATTATTTATACTGCATCTATATCAAAACCTACAATTCCAGCTCAGAGTTTTAAATCAATAAGTTAATCACTAACCTTTATCCAAACTCAATTCACCAAACATCCAAGTTTTCGCAAGTCTGAACGCGATGTACAAATAGACGTGGAGACGAAAATGTTTACTGTTTAAGAAAAATGATGCAGACATAAAAGATCTTAATGAACAAAAATAACATATCATAAAGTATATGAATTACAGTACACTGGTTCATTGGAGTTAAAAGGAATCCAGGATCAATCCTGCTATGAGATGTTTTTATAACCAGTTATAATGTAAATGTCATTTTGTCTTAAATTCAGTGATGGACAGAAACAAAGTAAATGTAATTGGTTACTGTACTTAAGTAGCTTCACGTTTCTGTACTTTACTGAAGTATTTTCATTTGGGGGAGACTTTAATTACATTTTAACTCAACTACATTTTGTGAAATCAGTCGTTCCTTTTTACTTATGAGGATAAAAACGTAACCGGTCAAACCCGCAGCGAGTCACCAGTCAGGGTCGCGCGTGCGCTCTGTTTTGAATTTGTTTTGATTTCTGTTTGGTGTATCTACTGATCACAGTTCAACATCAAGCAGAACATTTAGAGAAGAATAAATGATGGAAGAAACTCCAGACTCGAACTCGCCACAACATATTAAACATGCCTCTGAGGTTCCACTGACCAGTTTATCCCAACGTCCTACATCTGGATGGATGGTTTGGCTAAGGATGGTTCCTCATCTACAGCAAAATATCCATGAAGCCACTGAGCAACTCAAGAACTCTGAGGATGAATTTGGACTGTAATTAAAATTAAAAGTCTACAACAATGGCTCAGGACCACAGGTTGCATGAGTATCACCTATTACAACGTACCTCAACAATGGAACTGCAATAAATGGGCATTTGATGCCACCTGAATTAAGATGGGTTTCGTTTTGAGTCTGGTTCCTCTCAAGGTTTTTTCTTGCCACAGTCTCCACTGGCTCACTCATCAGGGATAAACAATTATGAGGAACAAACTTATAGGCAATAAATACAACCCTTTTATACAACCCTATAAATGCTTTATCTGAGTGAATCTGTTTTGAGATGATGTCCATTGTAAAAAAGCATTACACAAATAAAAATGAATTAAATTTGCTTGTTATTTTAAGTCGTTGAAAAGAAGATTTTGGGCTCCTGATCACTTTCATAGATATCGATCAGTACTAAGAGCAAAAAAGTATTTTAAATCTGAGTTGATTACAGCATTGATTTAGAATTGTTCTGCTTAAAATTACACACAGAGATGTGTAGAGGCATAGGAATACATTTATTTGAATGAATTGTAATATTGTGTATTGGGGGGGGGGGGGGGGGGTCGTTTGGTAGCTCAGAAGCTAAGATGTTGGACTGATCAATGTAAATGTGTCTGTGTTGTATTTGTTTTAATAATGAAGCTGTTGGAGTCGACTCCTGATGCCGATTTGTCATTGTATTTCTTATTGTAAATGTTATGTTTTTTTCTCCAGTTTGTCTCAGAATTCATCTTGTCCCTCGAGCCATTTATAAAAATCATCGTATTTACCATATAAGTAAATACAAGCTCCATTGAGTTCAGTGAGATCATTAGGAAATGTCTACAGTAGCTGTCTACGATCTGTATCTAACTGGAACTGGATGCTTCTATGGTTACAGGTGTTTATAAGGAAGTACATTAACATAGAAGCAAATGATAAAAAATCTGGAATATTTTGTGTATAAGTTAAATAATAAAAATAAAGACTGTGGAGAGGACACACAAAAAAAGATATGAAGCATAAAACCTTCAGGGCACACGTGTAAAGTGTATGTTTCTGTTGCGTAAGAGGCGTTTCGAGATCTTTGTTAGTGTCTTTGTTTGAAACGGGACAATCGTGAGGACAAAGGAACAGAAGCTGGAGCGTTGAAGCTGTGTTTATAAGCTCGGCCCTGAGCGTCTCATCTACATGGAGTGTTTACTGTTACTATAACTACTGAACTCAGTCAGTTCTCTCAGTCAGGACTTCAGTACAGAGACTTTAATTCACTCTTTTCATTAAAGAAATATCACAGAGGGTAGGTGTGTGTGTGTGTGTGTGTGTGTGTGTGTGTGTGTGTGTGTGTGTGTGTGTGTGTGTGTGTGTTCCCACTGTTTTATATAATCGTATAAACTGTTGTGTTTAATTAAGTGCAATATGTAGTAAAGATGGTAGTAAAGAAGTGGTTTTAAGAGTTGATTAACTGCATCTATCCTTCATGACACTGTGTGTGTGTGTGTGTGTGTGTGTGTGTGTGTGTGTGTGTGTGTGTGTGTGTGTGTCTTGGTGGTGTTACAAAACACACAACACACTACGCACAACATACTGTACGATACAGCTGTACATGTCGGATGTTTTGAGAGTTTTTTCAGTGTTTATTGAATAAAGAATTGACACACTGTATTTATACATACTTGTGCGTGTGTGTGTGTGTGTGTGTGTGTGTGTGTGTGTGTGTGTGTGTGTGAGTAAAAAAGGTGATAGAGTTCTGTATTTCTCATTGTTTTTGTTAGTTTTTAATGTAATTCTTAGTTTCTTTTTATTACTTTTTCATTGGACATCAGGTTTTCCTTTTCTTATTTTTTACTTTCTTTCTTTCTTTCTTTCTTTCTTTCTTTCTTTCTTTCTTTCTTTCTTTCTTTCTTTCTTTCTTTCTGTGGGTGTGACAACATTTTTCCCTTTTCAATTTTTTTTAAAAATGTGCTCTCTCTCTCTCTCTCTCTCTCTCTCTCTCTCTCTCTCTAACAGTCTCTTCTCTCACTGTCTTTTCAGGTTAATGTCAGTGAAAATCTCTCCACCTGGGACATCTTCTTCAGGAGCCGTGTCTGAGAGGAACGCTGACCCTCCTGAAACTCCTGAGAGTAAAGAGAAGATAAAACTGCAGCCTCCTCCCTGTGAGCCAGTGAGCCAAGGAGTCCTACAGGGGGTGCTGCAGTCTCACCTGAACCAACATGACTACCAACATCCACACAACCTCAACCACAACAACAGTGCCGCCCGAGAGGTCAGGAGCTGTGTTTATGAAAATCACCTGCTACTCTCACATTTATAATGTTCACACATCTAACATTACCCATGAGCACCTCTCTCACCCACAAGCCCAATTCCAAAAAAGTTGGGACGCTGTGTAAAATGTTAATAAAAACAGAATACAATGATTTGCAAATCTTAAAAACAATAGAACAATAGAAACATAAAAACACAAAATGTTTAAATTAAGAATATATATATCATTTAAGGGAAAAAAAATTTTATTTTGAATTTGATGGCAGCAACAGGTTTAAAAGAGTTGGGACACAGCCATGTTTATCCCTGTGTAGCATCATGTCTTCTGGCTGTATACATCTGGGACATGAGGAGACCAGTTGCTGAAGTTTTGGTAGATGAATGTTGTCCCATATGCGTCTGATTCAGGTTTCTACCTGCTCAACAGTCCTGGGTCTTCTTTGGTATATTTTTCATTTTATGATGTGCCAAATGTTTTTAACTGGAGGAGGTCTGGACTGTGGGCAGGACAATTTAGCACCCAGACAACTTTACAACAAATCAGAGATAGGAAGTTACAAAGTATACATACTTTGTTATTGTGTTTAAGTAGATTTTTCTGGTATCAGTACTTTACTTCACTATTTATTTTTACTTTTACTTCAGATTTAATCTTTTTGGTGACATGATCAATACCTTTTCTTCTCATTGTGCCATTTTCAGTCCACCAACCTATTTCTTGTTATTGCACGGCTTCTTCAACCTATCACTGGTGTATCTTTTCATGGCTCTCACACACCACAGTCGTGGGTTAATTTATGAAGCTAACAATGAGCAAGGCAGAAGGCAACAGGCAATATGGGGCTAATGTGGATGAGACAGAGGGAGTCAGTGATGAAAACATGACTGAAAACAGAGACGATCTTGATCACCTGATCATCATCATCTTTGTTTTACTTATATTCTATATAGTAGATGTTCAGCCTTGATACATTCAATAGGTAACACAATTTTTAATTATTTTGTATTAATATATTAATATAATGTGAGGTCCAGTCACATGACACTAAAACCGGTACTAGTAGCAATAGCTTCTTTTTACTTAAGTACATCAGAGACCATATTTCTTTACTTGAACTTGAGTAAAAAAGTGTAGTCAATATTTCAACCAGAGTCTTTTAAAACATGAGTATATGTACTTCTACTTGGGTGAAGGATGTGTGTGTACGTTTGCCTTCTCTGCTACAAATAGATGCTATTAGATGTAATTGTTTGATAGTATGCAGTTAGCATTGTCTTGCTTAAATATACAACGCCTTCCCTGAAAAAGACGATTTCTGTATCAAAGTATTTGTTGTTCTAAAACTTGTATATACCATTAAGCATTAATAAAACCATTCCAGATGTGCAAGCTGCCCATTCCACAGGCACTAATACACTCCCATACCATCAAAGATGTGGCTTTTTGAACTGAGCACTGATAACAAGCCAGATGATCCCCCTCCTCTTTAGTCTGGAGGACGTGGCGTCCATGGTTTCCAAAAAAAAATTTGTATTTTGATTCATCTGACCACAGAAAAGTTTTTCATTTTGCCTCATTCCATTTTAAATTATCATTAGCACAGAGAGGATGGTGGCATTTCTGGATCATGTTCATCTGTAGCTTCTTTTTTGCATGATAGAGATTTAACCTGCATTTGTGGATGCCATGGCAAACTGTGTTCCCTGACAGAAGGTGTTTCTCTGCCCATGCAGCGATTTCAATTACAGAGTCATGACTCTTTTAAATGCAGTGTTGCTTGAGGGCCAGAAGATCACAGGCATTAAATAATAATTTTTGCTCTTGTCTCTTGTGCACAGAGATTTCTACAGATTCTCAGAAACGTTTGATTATGATATGTTCAGTAAATGATGAGATATTCAACATTTTTGCAATTTGATGTTGAGGAACATTATTCTAAAATCGTTCCATAATTTGTAAACACAATCTTTCACAGATTGGTGAAGCACCACTTATCTTTACTTTTGAAATACTCTACCTCTCTAACATACACTATTTATATCCAATTATCTTACTGACCTGTTGTTAATTAACCTTATTAGTTAATTCATTAGCAAAATATTTCTCAGGCTGCTTTTCTTTAGTAACACACACTTTTTCCAGAATTTTGTTGCCCTGTCCCAAATTTTTGGAGACTTGTTTAATCAACTTAAAAAAAAAAATTACCATATCTTTCCCATTAAAATGGTACATTCCCTCAGTTTAAACATTTGATATGTTCTAATTGTTCTATTGTGAATTGAATATGGGTTTATAAGCGTTCCAAACCATTGCATTCTGTTTTTGGTGACATTTTACACACTGGCCCAACTTGAAATTTGGGTGTGTCAGTGTGTCTAAACAGTTAAAGGTGTTTCTGTTCATTACTTTTGTGCTTTTGTTTATCCTGCTACTTCAAAACCACAGATCTTTTCTCAACACTTCACAAGGTTTTCACATTGCAATTGATTTTTGATAAATTTGGGTGAATTTGGTTTTAGACTAGGTTACCAATAAAAAAATATTTAAATGATGCCTAATTAGAATCTAATTAGAATTATCAGTTTGTCTTGGTAATGATCTGAGTGATATGTTAAAGTGAAACTGAGGTGTGGTTGTATGTGTGTGTGTGTGTGTGTGTGTGTGTGTGTGTGTGTGTGTGTGTGTGTGTGTGTAGCAGCTCTTACAGATGCAGGTAAAGCAACTCCAGAAAGCTCTTCACGAACAGAACGCTCTGCTCAACGTCCTGCGCTCAGGTGAGTCTTAAACACAACACACAAGCAGAAATACTTTACAAAAAATTATTACTTATGAATCATGGAGAGACATTCAATTATTTTTGTGTAATGCTAATTAACCATAACCCTAATTACAGTATAACTATAACTATAACTAATCTCACTGACTTGGCAGGTAATTGCTGCCCTTGTTTTCTTCTCTGACATTTCTGCTTCCTCTTGATTCTGATTGGTCAGGAAGTGTTCTCTAACAGCAGCTTTGACATTCTTTCTGGTTGCAAATATCTTCTTAAAATTTTACTGAAGCGTTTGAATCATTCAGACTGATACAATACATTGGAAAAAATTAAAATTGCTGTGACATTTGCTAAAAGGAAACAGTTACAGTAAAATGCATGGAGTCTCCAGTGTCAACGCTTTGCACCAACAGGAGGATGTTATTCAGTCAAAACTGCCTCATCACATATACAGTACATTACGCTCTACTAGGGGTGAAACGAAACACAAAATTCACGGTCACGGTTTGGGAGAATGTGAGTACAGGGGAAATGCAAAACATAAAAATTGCTATTTTTTTAATGCAGATTATTATTATTAACATTTGTGAACAGTTTACATTTTTAAAACAATTTTAAATAAAATGCCTGTTCAGTTAAATAATATATAAATCAAATATATAGAAATTTTAAATAATAAATCAAATGAATGCAAAACACTTTTTTAATTAACAATTTAATTAACTAATTATTTGGCAATTTAATAAATTAATTAATTGATGAAATTGGCACAAATTAAATTAATTCAATAAAATTACTTAAATGGAAATGTGTGTGTGCGCGTTTGTGTTTAACATTTTATAAAAAATTTGTAAAAGATATGTTCTACTTATTTCAGCAGACTTTAACAAATGTCTTCATTCCTTCGATTCTTCATTCATTCTAGAAATTTTAAAGCTGATCCACCACCTAATACTTTATACACTAATAAACTATGTTCCTTACATAAAAAGGATTGCTGGATATATAGTAGTAACCCTAATGTTAGCAATTATGCCTATTGATTAACCCAATATATTACCTAGCATAATGTTGACTAGCTTGACAGTGAGCTGAGCATCTGTAGCATCTGGGTTTACACCATGCACATTATATTAGCTTTAGGGTTCTGTAGCTACGCTATTTGGAAAAAATAGTGTGTGCTTTTTGAACATACCATTCACATTTAGTCACCATTTCCACTTAGAGCCACCTTAACTCTTCTAGGAAGATGTTCCTCTAGATTTGTGCTTATTATTGTGCTAGTTAGTTAGGTACTGATGTAGGTGAGAAGGGGAGGAGGCCTGGGGTGCAGTCAGTGTTCACATTCATCCCAAAGATGTTCAATATGTTTAGAGCTCTATAGCAGGAGATCTTCCACTAGAACCCGTATAAAATATCTTCATGGAGCCGGCTTTGTGCACGAAGGTGGAACGTCTTCTAGTTGGAGTGAAGGGAAACTATCATGCTACTACATCCAAAGATGTCCTACACAATTGTGTGCAACTTTGTGGTAACAGTGTGAGGAAGAACCACATATGACTGGAAAAAGCAGGGGTCCTAATACTTTCATCCACAAATTGTATCTTCATTGTAATTGGTTTTAATCTTATGGGGTAATGCATAGCCTAATGTTAGCTAAGATGTTGAGAACTGTTAGCAATGCTAAATACTTAGCCAGAACTACCTTACTGCTATGAAAAGGAAGAGAAATTTATGCTAGGTGCAAAACAATTATGTTTATTTTATTAGCATATTTTATAACACAGGTAGATGAAGCACATAAAGTGTAACAAGATATAATTATTAAACATATCATCTCATGAGGTGACTGCAGACAGAACACATCAGAGCTAATGGCTATAAATAGAAGCTACTGTAATAAGTCCAAACATGTGAGTGTTGAGACATGAGACTGACAGCTATGACCCTGAGGAACTACTGCTTTCATCTGCACTGATTAGTCACTTTACTTCTCGTCTGTAAAATCTATAAATGTCAGCTATGAAGGGTAATTTTTAATCAGAATATAGGTTTCTCCTGGAATAAATCAACTCCACAACCTTTTATTACAATAAACTTGTCATGTTTTTCGGAGCAAGAGTTCCTGATCATCTATTTTACAATACAAGACAAAGTACATTGGTTCCGTACTTGAGTTAAAGTACTAATCCAGTGATAATATATGAGGCCAGTAAAAGTTAAACTTTTAAAGCTTTTCTTGAGGAGTTTCTACTTGAGTAAAGTACCAAAGTTCTCGCTGTTGAACAGACTTTAGTATGAAAAGTTAAGGTAGTGATATTAGACAACTTTATGTGATGGATGTCATTCAGTGGTCTATTCTCCTGCACATCAGACCTTTACAAAGAGAAAGTTTTTCATACTTACATGCACACAGTGAGAAAACCCAGGCGAGAGAAATCTTGGGGCCCTGCCAGTGCTGGGCCCCTGACTAAGCCCCCTTAACCCTTGGCTGGCCAAGGCTCATCTGTAGAACTGAGATATATGTAAGTCCTCTGTATGAGTGTCTGCCAAACGCCATACATGTAAAGATTAAGCTTGTCTCACCACAGATTCTCAGTTAATAACAAAACTTATAGATTTACATCAAATTTTGAAATGTAGAGTAAAAAGATGTAACACAAGGAAATGTAGTGAAGTAAAAGATCGCCAGATAATGTATGTTCTGATGTAATTTTCACCACTTGGGGGTTTTCTGTGTTGGAATCAATAATGAGCTTTTCTGTTAAAGCGAAGTTACTGTTAAAATCAAGAACTGGATTATTTCCCAATTACTGCAAATCCTGGTGTGATTTATTCTTTGTACATTATATCAATTTACCAATAAAGTTACATCTTAGAAGACTATGTATATGGATTAGATGTTAGGTCTAGTGTTTATGGGTTAGGTGCAGGGGTTAGGGGTTATATCTAAGGATTAGAAGTTAGATATAGCGGTTACGTTCAGGGATTGGGGTAATGTCTAATGGTTAGAGGTTTGGTGTGGGGGTATGGGGTTATGACTAGGGGTTATGGGTTAGAGGTTATATCTGATGGTTAGAGATTAGATCTAGGAGTTTGGTTTAGTGGTTAAGGGATGTGTCTAAAAGTTAGAGGTGTGGTCTAATGATTAAATGTTATGTCTAAGAGTTAGTTGTTATGTCTAAGGTTTAATGGTTAGGTCTAGGGGTTAGATAAGGATTATGATTAGAGCTTGAAATTGGGTATTAGTGTTGGAGTTTGGCTTAGTGGTTTGGATTGAGGTTATGGTTAATGGTTATAGGTTAGGGACTACAATTAGATGTTATGGTTTAGGGTTGAAGGTTATGGGCAAGGAACTATGGTTAGGGTTAGGGTTTATGGTTGAGATTAGGTTTAGAGTTAGAGTCAAGGGTTATGGTTTTGGTTTGGTGTTAGAGGATAGGTCTAGGTATAAGGCTTAGGGTTGAAGGTTATGGGTTAGGGATTAGGTCTAGGCATCAATGTTAGTGTTGGGGTTAGGGTTGAAAAGTTATTGGCTAGGGACTATTGTTAGGTATTATACAGTTAGGAACTGTGATTAAGGATGAGGATTGGGGTTAGGGTTAAGGGTTGGGGTTTGGTTTGGGATTAAAGTTGAAGATTATGGATTGTTGTTGAGGTTGTTGAAGCTACAAACTTGTGATTTGTAGCTGCACTATTGATTGTGAATATATTTTTGATTATGAATATATTAATAACCACCTTTTGAACAAATTAGAATCGAGATTTCACATTACTGTAATGTGGGTAAAAGTGTGTGTGTGTGTGTGTGTGTGTGTGTGTGTGTGTGTGTGTGTGTGTGTGTGTGTAAAACCAAAACTTTTACATGAGAGTTTTGATTTATCTGACAGCCCAAAAAAAACGAGTGTGCTCATGTGACTGCTTGCTGTTCTTCTTCATGAAGAGGCTTGTCGTAAATTACTCAACACACACTCATTTGCTGGGAAAGAGCGTCAAAGGAATGAGATCCTGGCTCAGAAAATGCGTTTAAACTAGACTTATTCTTTACAAATAAACAAATAACGATTTGCACAATTACTTGGCTTTATTGCACTTTTTCTCTTACTGTGAGAATTCTTAATGATTTGTCACAAACCACTTCCTGTCCATGAGTTTATGAAGTCATTAGGTGACAAATAAACATGAGGAGATTTACCAATGCACATGACATCAACACAGCCGTGATTATCAAGTCAGTGAAGATTGTCTTTGCTCTCTTTCAGGTCTGATGCTGTCCCCGGCTTTCTTAACCCAGTACCAGGCTTATTCACTTACACAATGTCCTGAAACAGATCCAGGTTCTCACACTGATGCTGTGGTAGACTGCAGGAAATGTGTTTCCAACACTGTTATTATCAGAGCTGGAGTGGAGCAGGAAGTCCCGGCCTCCGGTCCTCAGCTAACACAGTGCACCGGTAGGACAATCACCTCAGCATTAAAGAAATCTTACTAACCTTCTATACGTTTTATAGACCATCCGGTCTCTATACTCATCCCAATCACCTCTCATGTACCACAACATGCTCTTGATCTGCAGCTAGAGGTAATAATTCATCTTATTTGTCTTAATATATTGGGACACCTGACATTTTCCCCCATATTTGATTCTTCTTCCAAATAGTTAATCGAGTTTTTGGATGCTGTAGCATTACATTTCTCCTTTCAATTAACTTGGAGACCCAAACCCGTTCCAGCATGATAATCCCCCTTGTGAACAAAGCCAGCTCCATAAAGAGATACTTTACGTGGGTTGGAGTGGAAGATCTCCTCCTATAGAGCTCTGAACTCAACCCTATTGAACACTTTTGGGATGAACTGAAACACTCTTGTAGCTAAATGAATCTCCACAAGAACATTTTCATAATCTAGTGGAACATCTTCCCAAAAGAGTGGAGGTTATTATAGCAGCAAATGGAGACTAATTGTGGAATAGTTGTTCAAAAAGGACAAATGAATCGTATAGTTAGATGTCCACAAACGTATCTACATATCTACACTGTAAAAAAAAATTAAATAAATATATATAATATTGTTATATAATATTAATAATAATAATAATAGTAAAATTATTACGTTATAAAATTTATTTTCAAAGAACGTGTGGATAATTATGGTCTGGCCCTTGTAAAATGTTTATTGACTATTTCTTAGTCATTATTAGTTCTAAGTTCATCTTTATTTAGTTATTTAGTTTTAGATTATTTGTTATTCATTTGTTTTTATTTATCTTTATGTGTTTTGATATTAGTTATTAATTAGTCTTATTTTACTGTTTGCTAATTATTTAATTATTTAATAATTAGTGTTTAGTATTTATTGGTCTTTATTTGTCACGATTTATTTATTAGTCTTTATTAGAAATCTGCAGTGTAGAAAATAACTGTATTAATATCAGTGATAAAATTCTTGTGTTGCATCCAGTTACCTAAAATTACATTACAGAATCAAAATTCAAACATGAATAGACAGTAAATAGATTGTCCATGGGTAAAAAAAAAAAGAAGTGAAACAGTATGGTGAAAATGGATATTTTTAATTGTATTTCAATTCATTCTTAAAAATGCAATGTTGAAAAACACGGTAGAGGGTTTTCAATATTGGGACAATATTTTTAACATTATTTCTCTTACGAGTAACATTTTGATTTATGGCATTTGTAAGACGCCTTTATTTAGAATTTATCTAAATTATGTACATCTGACCAGTTGATGGTCAAGGGCCTTTCTCAAGGGCCCAGCAGGGACACCTTGGTGATACTTGGATTTAAACTTACAACCTTCTAATAAGTCCAAAAATGTTAGCAACTGAGCTTCCCCTTCCCTCGTAAATATACAAGGACTATTTCATGATTTAAAAACACAAGAATAAAATTAATTTTCCTTTAAAAAACAAACAGTTAAACTAGCAACAAAAAAAAAGATCTCTAGCGAGTTAAAATGATCATTTATTTTCTTGAAATATTAAAGAAATATGCAAGAAAGGGGTTAAGGAAAAAACACAATTCCTTACACTTTTCAATAAAAAAATTATGTACATTTTTTTTTTTTTGACCGTTTCCCAAAGCTGTTTCATATAATGAATAACTGAGCTAACAAACTTTAATTCTAGTGTGGAAAAAATAAGTATTTTAATCAGCATCAGAGTCTGAAGGTTATATAAAGTTATGCATATTCAGAATCAAGTTCCACTCCGGTTCAATACTCTGTTCTAGAAACATTGCCAGCATCAAAAATGTGGTATTTTTCAACAGTATCATGACCATTAAGTTTTGAGTTGGGGGTCTGGGATAGGAAATATGGACTGAAGCTTTTTTTCATTGATGACAACGTTAAAAAAAAGATAGTTGTTTTGTATAACTACTCTAACTTGTATAACTAGACAACCCTAATGTATCAGTGTATTGCACATAAGCAGCTCTTAAAATTGCACTCGATCCAGCGTAAAGCTACAAGACGTCCCAAAGTCTGCAGCGGATGTGGTATTGCATTTGCAAGGTCAAAATTGTGTTTCACTTCAACTTAATCTCCTTCCTGCACATAAATCTTGCTGAGTATCTTTCTTTTATAAGTCCTGAGATCTGAATTGTGCGCAATACTATGGAAAAAATAACCTTTAAACTATCTGGAAAAAAAAAAAAATCAACACTTTTTACTACAAAACAAACCCAGTATATTTAATAAAAGAATACAAATATGATATATAGTCTATAGCACATAATACAGCACCCGGTGCATACCAGTGTATAAATAAAAAATTAAAAACAATATGACAATATTACCAACTAATGACACATAAACAAATGTTTTTCTGTTTTGAACCCAAATGTAAAACCAAAAAAAAATCAAACAGTATGGTGAAAATGGATATTTTTAATTGTATTTCAATTCATTCTTAAAAATGCAATGTTGAAAAACACGGTAGAGGGTTTTCAATATTGGGACAATATTTTTAACATTATTTCTCTTACGAGTAACATTTTGATTTATGGCATTTGTAAGACGCCTTTATTTAGAATTTATCTAAATTATGTACATCTGACCAGTTGATGGTCAAGGGCCTTTCTCAAGGGCCCAGCAGGGACACCTTGGTGATACTGGGATTTAAACTTACAACCTTCTAATAAGTCCAAAATGTTAGCAACTGAGCTTCCCCTTCCCTCGTAAATATACAAGGACTATTTCATGATTTAAAAACACAAGAATAAAATTAATTTTCCTTTAAAAAACAAACAGTTAAACTAGCAACAACAAAAAAAAGATCTCTAGCGAGTTAAAATGATCATTTATTTTCTTGAAATATTAAAGAAATATGCAAGAAAGGGGTTAAGGAAAAAACACAATTCCTTACACTTTTCAATAAAAAAATTATGTACATTTTTTTTTTTTTTGACCGTTTCCCAAAGCTATTTCATATAATGAATAACTGAGCTAACAAACTTTAATTCTAGTGTGGAAAAAATAAGTATTTTAATCAGCATCAGAGTCTGAAGGTTATATAAAGTTATGCATATTCAGAATCTAATTCCACTCCGGTTCAATACTCTGTTCTAGAAACATTGCCAGCATCAAAAATGTGGTATTTTTCAACAGTATCATGACCATTAAGTTTTGAGTTGGGGGTCTGGGATAGGAAATATGGACTGAAGCCACAAATCCTTTTTTTCATTGATGACAACGTTAAAAAAAAGATAGTTGTTTTGTATAACTACTCTAACTTGTATAACTAGACAACCCTAATGTATCAGTATATTGCACATAAGCAGCTCTTAAAATTGCACTCGATCCAGCGTAAAGCTACAAGACGTCCCAAAGTGTGCAGCGGATGTGGTATTGCATTTGCAAGGTCAAAATTGTGTTTCACTTCAACTTAATCTCCTTCCTGCACATAAATCTTGCTGAGTATCTTTCTTTTATAAGTCCTGAGATCTGAATTGTGCGCAATACTATGGAAAAAATAACCTTTAAACTATCTGGAAAAAAAAAAAATCAACACTTTTTACTACAAAACAAACCCAGTATATTTAATAAAAGAATACAAATATGATATATAGTCTATAGCACATAATACAGCACCCGGTGCATACCAGTGTATAAATAAAAAATTAAAAACAATATGACAATATTACCAACTAATGACACATAAACAAATGTTTTTCTGTTTTGAACCCAAATGTAAAACCAAAAAATAAATCAACATTGTCACAGTTTAAAATCGTATCTCTAAAAATCTTGAATTTCATCATGGTTGTTTTTTAAAGTTCAGGTAGTTTTTGTATTGTTATTACATTCACCTCTATTTTTCCACCTTTTTCGTGTTGTTTTTTTCCTGCACAAGTTTCAGTGATGTTCTGCATGTTGTGCTTTCATTAGAAAAGGCAAATACGTGGATATATACAAGTTTTTGAACTTGGTACTGCTCAGACAGTAGACGATCGGATCCAGAAGGCAGTCCAGATAGGAAAGGCACATGAGGCCATCGTAGACCTGAACAGCGATTTCTTCTGCTCTCGGAAGCTCTTGCACTCTGACCACCAGCAGCACCAGCCTTGAAATGGCAGAGGGCCAGAAGCAGAAAGAAAACACCAAGACGACCAAAATGACCAGGAACACTGCTCTTTTCAGCTTGGTCCTGTCTCCGACCGTCTTCTGCTTCAGCCTGTTTGTGATCCTTACGGCGCAGTACACCAAGATGATGAACGGGATGAGAACCGGCGTGAAGAACACAAGCTCTCTGAACACCTCGGTAGGGATGTTTTCAGTGGAGTTGGAGCTCGTGTCGCAGCACTCGAAGGTGGACAGCATGGACGGGATGGTCAGAGGCAAGAGCAAAACCCAGACCAGGACAGAAATGAGAACAGATCGCTTACGGATCTTGAAGGGGTTCTTGATCCCGGGGTGGACCACGCTCAGAAACCGGTCGATGGAAATGATAGTCAGGAAAGCGATACTGGCTCCTCGGTTCAAAAAAAGCATGAAGAGCACCGAGTTGCAAAGGACGTCGTTGTTACTCCGTCTCTCTCCACGCTGGAAATAGTACGCCCTGACAGGCAAGCAGATCAGCAACAGGATATCCGCCAGGACCAGATTGAACAGGAAAATGTTGTTGCTTTTATTTTTCCAGAATTTGAGTTTAAAAATGAAGAGGTAGATCACAGTGAGGTTCAGAGGGAGTGCCAGGATGAACTCCACGATCATCACTGAGAAGTAGAAAGTGTACAGATTCTTACTTCCAGCGGTACAGTTGTCACTTGCGTGGTATACCATTATGAGTAGTAATATAATCCGAAGCTTAGTGAATCCGGAGTCCTGAAATCCTCAGCACCAGAGTTAGAAGTTTTGCATGTTTCCCAGATACATACTGCTCTGTGTTTCCTGAGCTCCACTCCGGTGTTAGTTCCTCAGTGGCTCTGCAGCACTGCTTAAAGTTGCTCAGACTTGTTCCCAGAGCACTTCCTACGCCTGAGGAGGCACGTCACGACAGGCTCCAGAGTTATGCAGCCACTCAGCATGAGAAGAACCAAAGAACTAATACAATAAGAATAAAAAAGTCACCAATCACGTTGATTTATTAAACCGGATCCCAGATTTGTCATCATTTGTAACCATTTCTGTTTCTTCCTGATCCTCATGCAACCGGTTCTATGGGGTTTTCCTTCGCACAGTAACGCCTGATGATGTGTTTATGGTTGTGCAAGAAAGATCGTGTGGAAAGATAAAGTCACTCGCATGCCGTAGACGCCTGGTTTCTCAAGCACATGAAGCGTACTTAAAAAAAATAAACCCTAATCCGAGTAGATTTACATGAAAAATGTTATTACGAAGTTTTACTATTTTTAGTGTTGTGATGTTACTATGACGGAATGAAGCAAAGCTGAGGACATTTTTTTGGAATCTGAGCACATCCAAGCAAGTTTAAACCTGTTCTGCTGTGAAAAAAATAAAGAATGAATCATGCAGATTTCGTTCCCAGATGTGTTCATTATTATGTGCAATTTTTAATCATAAATTTAATTGAGGGACTGAAGCTGTTTTGATATTCTGCTTGATTACCAGAAGGGATAAAATTCAGGGAAGTGGAGCTCAGTGATTAAGATGTTAGACCTATTGAACCGTGAGTTTTGTGTACCGTTACACCCCTAATATACATTTTTCTTTTCTTTTTTTTTTTTTTTTTTTATTATTATTTTTGGGACTCACCCCTAACTATATTTTTTATATAATAAAAGGAAAATCTTTTTATTTAGTTATTTTTATTTATACAGATATTTATATTAAATCAAATATAATTACCTAACTATTTAAAAATCTTTATAAAAAATAATACATTATTGTATATATATATATATATATATATATATATATATATATATATATATATATATATATATATGTGTGTGTGTGTGTGTGTGTGTGTGTGTGTGTGTGTATGCATAATATAAAATATATGCATTTCAAAATAATATATTCAATATCAATATCAATATAACGTGTGTTAAATGTAATTAATTTATATAAATTGTAATGAAAATACATAGTGTGTGACTAAGTGAGCATGGACAAGGTGAATAAAAGCTGCCACACTTTGGCCCTTGAGCAAGGCCCTTCTGTGCTCCAGAGTTGCTGTATCATGGGTGGCCCTGTGCTCTTACCCAAGCTTCCTAACATCGATTGATTTTTTGAAGAAAGAAATTCACTGTGCTGTAAAGTACATGTAATAAGTATAAAGCACCTTCATGTTGCAGAGGTAAAGTCGATGACACGTCATAAAGTGCCCTAATATCTGCCATTCAAATGGAGAAATCATCAACAAATGCACTCCAGGGCAATACAGATGCCCACATGTGCCCCGGTCTAGTGTATTTTAAGTAAATAATAAGCAGTAATACTGTGCCCTGAAGGCTTTCCTTCACTACCTCTAAATAAAATACCCTGTTATTTGATCCCATCGTCTCAGTCATTCTGTGTAAACACTGCCTACAGTTATCATATTATAAACATTTAAAAAAAAAACCACTCCTAATGTGCTTAGGTTTATTGAGATTAAATGGACAGTGTTGTACTTTATATTTTATGTATACGATCAGGTGATCAGTTGTAAGCAGTAGTTATTTACTTATTTTTCTCAGATCAAGCGTCTCTACAGGGAATCGGCTCAGAGCAGAGATCTTTATCTCCTATAAGGGAGGAGTGGTGTGAGCCGGGGGAGGAAGCGAGCACATTCAGTCCTTTTGGAGTCAGGAGAAAAGTCTCGGCAAATCCAGAGGAAAGGTGACGATCAGGAAAACTCAATGTATACAGTACATTACAGTTGAGAACTAATTGATCTGTACAGCAGTTCAACTCTAATTCCACCCCATTGATAAAAAAGACTTCATACTATTGTAGGAATGTGATTTTTTAAATAGTTGTTTTATTTAATTTTTCTGTATTGTGAACTGTACATGCATATATACACGTTATACATCTTCAGGAGACGTAAAAAAGAAAACGGTTTGCAAGTTTCAAATGCTCCTTTTTATGAAACAAAGGGTTGTTGGATATTGTGAGTGGGGGTAATGTTGGGGGGTATTTCCACTATCATCTCCTCAGATTTGATTATGTTTAGCTCTAGGCTGTTCTGACTGCACCACAGCTCTACATCTACTGCTGATATGCACACTCATTGCGTAGTCGAGCGTAGTAAACTTTTTTCGGCTTCTCCCATTATGGGTGGCCACAGCGGATCATCCATATTCATGAGCGTAGTATCATCTGCAAATTTAAGGAGTTTAACAGTTGGGTCACTTGACGTGCAGTCATTAGTGAAGAGGGAGAATAGCATTGGGGAGAGGATACATCCCTGAGGAGCGCCAGTGCTGACTGTCAGAATACTGGAGGTAAAACCTCCCAGTCTCACCTGGCTGGAAACAAATTCCTTGTGTGTGTCAACACACTTGGCCAATAAATCTAATCTTAAAAAAATCGAGGGGGCAATTATCGCCTTGTCTCATCTCCTGCTGTGTTGGTGACCATTTGCTCATGATTTAATCAGTGAAATGAGAGAATGCCAAAGCTGTGTGAACCTTTTGGTATTTATATGATAATGAAGTGGTCTGAGGCCTTGCATGTTTTGTTTTTACTCATCACCTAAGTGCTTCGTTCTCCTTCGGAGGGACTGCCCCCCAAAATGTGTATAAAACCACAATTCTAAGTTCTTAAAGTTGATGACTGCAGTGCTGCAGCAATACGCCGTGATGTGTAGGCTCGTCTGCAATAAAGACTACTGCTGAAAGATATCCTCCTAAGTCTCCTGTTCTGTGCTGGATAAAAGTTTACAACACCATGATAAAAAATTTATTTAAGAATATTGGATTGTTGACAAAATTTGTAAAAAAAAAACCCTAATACTTATTATCCTTTATGTGAAGAATATGTGAAGATAAAATGTCATTGTGTGTCAGTCTTTATTTGACTAGAAAAACTTTATTTGATTTACTCCAGGCCTATTCGGCCAGGACTCAAAGAAATGGAGAAGACTTTTGAAGATTTTGTTGAAGAGCAGCTTAAACTGGATAAAGAGGTTCTAAAAAAGGACAAACAGGTAAACATATTTATATCTAAAATTATATATATAATATTTGTTACAAGCACTGTAAATGTATATGTATAACAAGATGTCTAGATTTGCCAGGTTGTATGCCAGGGGTACCATCCAATGGAAATCCTCTACTTAAAACACATGAAATAAGTATATAATGAAATAATACGTCTTTAGGAAAGAAATGACTCTTATGATGACCCGGGAAGAATTGGTTTATCAGTTATGCATTCATCCTTCCAATGAGATTGTATACTACTTATATTGTATTTCTTACAATGATTAACAATGACACCTCATGACATCTCAGGGAGTTTTTCCTTGCCATTGTCACTGGCTCGCTCATTAGGAATTAACTTCTAATTATAAGGAACAAACTTATACACTCTTTTATTATCGCCTTAATCTCTATAAAGCTGTTTTGCGACAGTCTTTTTTAAAAGCGCTATACAAACACAAAAAAATTATTGAACAATTATTCCATGATACAACTGAGCAGTTGAAGGTGAAGGGCCTTTCTAAAGGGCCCAGCAGTTGGAGCTGGGTGGTGCTGGGATTTGAACTCTTGACCTTTTGTTCAGAAGTCCAACTGATCTTAAACACTGATCTCCCAACCTCATGTTAGTTATTATAATTATATTCTGGCTGTTCCGTGTGGATTTTTCCTTTGCTATGTGTGATATCTTGTTAGACTGGTAAGAATGTCTTATATTTTTATCTCCATTGCTGCAGCTCAGATCCACAGAAAAAAGGAATTTCCTGCATAAAGGGGATGGAAGGTCTAGAATCAGTAAAGCCAAAGATAACATCCAGAAAATCCATCCATCCTCCAAGAATGCAAAGTCTTTGCAGCTTCAAAAACCCACAACAGCATCTACTGTCCTGCACATTGACAAAAACAAATGGCTAAACGGTAGCCCTCATGAGAACCTCCTGTCAATTAGAAAAGGTCAAGCGAAGAATCTACCGAGGAACAAAGTTTCTCCACACGATGCCAAACCTCCAGCTGTGGATCATGATAAAAACTCCTCTCAAAATCTTAAAGAACCTTCAGAGCAGCCAAGTCAAATAAGTATCAAGTTACACAATAGATGTACTGCGCTTTCTGATAAAAAAGTTGCACCGAAGCTCCACCTTCTTCAAGAAAGAGTCGGCTTCAAGAAGATAAACGACCGCATTGTCAGAGTGTGTGATCTGGATGAGGTTACCACCAAGACTCTATGTTTGAGTACTGAAATAAAGCAGATGCTTCTCCATAATACTTCTGGTGACAGCACTGGTGCTGAGGATGATCCCAATCCTCCAACACCTTTCAATCCTTTAAGAATAAACTCAGATCGCAATCTGGATCTCTCCGATGAGGACTATGCCAGCGATGCTCCAAGTGACGCAGGTCCCAGTGAATGTCCACAAGCTCCACATGGCTTTTTAGATCAACTTTCCAGTTCATCCGGATCTGATGATGGGAGCAACTCTGAACTACAACAGCTTTGCTGGGCCGAACCTCACAAAACTTCAATAAATCCCAAAGAGAAGATCAGTAGTGAGGCTACACGTGCCTGTGGCAGGAGCTCAGACCTCCTTGCTAGAATTTTCCCCCATGTGAAATCCAATACGGAAAAAACAGTTTGGGAGAAAGATTTAAAAACTCAGCATTCCACAAATGGTGAGGATTTACATCTTTTTATGAACATTTTCATACCAAACCACTGTTGAATTCTTAATTCTGATTGGTCAGGAGATGATTAATTTCTTAAATAAAAAAAAAATCTAATAGATCCAACACGATGCAATTCAATTCAATATGATATTGAATATGGTACATATAGTTCGCTTTTATTTCTTTAGTTCAAACAAACAGCAAATCACAAATTTACTTAAGTGTCTTGAGAATTCTAACGCATGACCCTTTCACACACAGACCTTTGGAAAAAAAAAAAAGAAAAAAAAATATATATATATATATATATATATATATATATATATATATATATATATATATATATATATATATATAAAATAAAAATTTGAATAAAACCAGACGTTCTTTTCCTGTTGTGTGTGCAGGAAGTTACAGCTCTACCTCTGCCATGTTAATCTGTATTCTATGTGACACTCAGGACACGCCTCGTTTTCCGAAGTGTTGTGATACGTCATTCACGTAGCAGCGGCGGCGCTGAGACGCGCTCGAGAAACTGTTTAGCGACGAGAAATCAATCAACATATCAAATATTGGTCACAAATTATTGTTCACTTTCTAAATAATAAAAGTTCAGCACATCTACTAATAACTATATGTCAATGCAACGTTTTTTACAGATGTATGTATGTTAAAAACGATGCATCGCAAAAATGGTATCCGATGCACAGATCAATGCATCACCCATTAGTGCTCATATAATTTTTTGTTTGCATGGAAATCAACAATAGCTACAATCAATGCTATTTAAAATACACCTTGCTGCTTTTCAGGACGCAAGCTAGTAAAGAATGAAACGGAAGCTCCTGGTTTGGATATCAGAGATGGAAGATGCAATGGTCTGATGATGGACAAGATGAAAACAGAGCAGGATAAAGCGCTGAATTTCATCAGGTTGTGTATAAGATTTGAATTGGATTTTCAGGGGATAACTATGACATATAGATTCATAAATAACAGCATACACTATATCTAGAAAAGTGTGTGGACACCATAAGATTTCTATGTAACTTTTAAATATCAAAAACATCCTATACAATTGTGTGCCTCCAACTTTGTGGCAACAGTTTGGAGAGGATTGGATTACCGATGTCCAGTTTTCCTGAAAAAAGGTTCGATCTGCAGTGTTAGTCCTGTATTTAGTGTTGATTTTGTATTTGATTTTTGGAAGGTGGTAGCTTAGTGGTTAAGGCATTGGCTCAGAAGGTCATGAGTGTAAATCTCAGCCATACCTCTCCTGGGCCCCTGAGCGAGGCCCTTAACACCATAGCTGCTTAGTTGTATGAATGAGATAAATCTGAGTCGCTCTGAACAAAGGCGTCTGCTATATATGTCAACAATTTTTGTTTCTTTGGAATCAGACACATGACTTATTACATACCATTTTATTTGTACAGATCTGAAATGGACCGCTTGTGTAATAACGACACAAACCTCAGCTCATCGGACCGTGATCATACACCGAAAGAGCATCTAAATAAATCGGAGGTAAATCCAGGATCTGTTGATTTTGACCCTAAGCATGGACATCTGCCAAATCAATGTTTTCTTTTACCCTATAGCTTATTGTCCCACAGTGGATAAAAGTGTATATGAAGCTGTGTGAATGGCCAATCAGACTGATTCTTATCCACATCAACAGCTATGTTTACAAGACAAGCTACATTATATTAGAGAATGCAGGTGGAAAAGGTATTTTTTCCGGGTTGACGTCAGTCTGAAACAGTGATTAATCAAGATCGATGAATATGTGTTTCCGGTGTGCTGGTAAATCGAGCAATAACGTGACTTATGCACATTGTCGATCCACAATTTATCCTTCCATTTTCTTTCAGCTTTGTCCTAGTCTGGGTGGCGATTGATTTGGAGTCTATGTATTTGTTTATTTGTTTAATTAGACTGAACTTTGGTCGATGCTAAACTGCATTTCATTGCTGTTTTGAAGCAAACTAGGGTTTGGCCTCACAGTTTACCAGTGAGTAAAGGCAATTGTTTGTGTATGTAAGGTGGACTGAATAATTCAGTGGTTCTCTTAGCAATCCACGAATGACATTTCCCATTCGAAATCATTTAAATGTGTCTCTATCCTACGTTCTTTTCTTCCTTCAGGATCTCCGAGAGCAAATCCAGTTTCTGAAGGAGCAGCTGAGAAGAAGAGATTGCGAGTGGTGGCAGGCTCACGGTGAGCTACAGAGTCAAGTTGATGCGCTGACTCGAGAGAACGAGGCGCTGATGAGTCGCTGCGTCGTTCAGGTCAGACCTCAGCGCTCCGGCAGATCCACACCTCATCCTGATGCTCGACACCTGGTGAGCAGCCTTTCACGCTTATACACCTGTTAGAGCTTTTATACAGACTGAAGATAAGTCAATTAACTGTCTGGTTTTTTTTATTTTAGACTCAGTATAATTGAGTTTTTGGATTTGATCTGAAATCCGCATGTTGCAGATCTGGGATGAGACTGAAACAGGAAGTATGTGATCTAACATGTGAAAGAGGAAATCTATGCATACGTACAGATCAAATCAGCCGATTTTGCATAGAGAATTGAGTTTCTATTCAATGCAAACGTTTTACAATAGAATCCTTTTTATTAATCAATGTATTCGACATTTTTGATCAATTATTTTATCATTGCAAGTATAATGAATTAGGCCTTGTTTGGGTTTCTGTACATAGAGTATGAAGACTTTGTGAAAAGTTTGGTTACACCTGGTCTTTTATGGTTTTTGAGAGACACCTGCATGTTCCTTTTTTCTTTCTATGCAGCAAACTAGTTCATTTAACAGTATGATTAAACAAATCTAAAAATGTCCAGATGTTCCACTGTATTTTTTCCTTAGCATAGAGGACAGATTTACACACTCTTGGCATCTGGACAGTTCGTTTGAAATTCTTTGCTGTTCCTCCTGTAAAACTCGCCAGAGGTTGGAGATTTCTTTCTTGTGATCCGGTTCATCCCAGAGCAGTTCATTAGGATTTAGGTGCATTGACTGGGCAGGTCAACTCCAGACAACTGCTTGCTCTCCAAACATCTCGGACGTATGCTTCATCTCATTGTTTTGTTGTACGGTGAAGTCGGTTCCAATGAGCCGCAGTCTAGACGGAATTGAATGGTGTTGAAGTATGGAATGGAAGCCATGTTGGTTCCTTTTACTCTCCAAAATAAGTCTCTAAAACAACCTCAAACCATTAAGCTTCTAACTCCATGTGTAAGTGTGGGGGTGAGGGCAGTCTGTTAACATCTTGTTCTGCATCGTACAGAAGTTTTTCTGTTAGAGACCAAAATGTTCAATATGGACTCATCTGTCCAAGTGAGTACAGGAATTTCAGAGAAGTAACAGTCACTTTTTGTTTATGATATCGGTATATCTGGGCTTTTATAGCGCTGAGGAAGTGAATTTCAAGGGCATTGCAATGTTGTTCCACATGCCCGTATCACATCCTGTACATATCACATGTCACTGAGGTGTTTATGCCCCAAAAGCAGCAAACAGGCCATTCTGTACTTGTGTTTTTGTCAGTGTGATCGCCACATGCTGTTGTCTATATATACACATAGTTTTATGTGCAACTGGTTTTACAGTATTTTGTGTAAATGCGCCAATTCGTACATTTGCTAGTAGTAAATTCTCCCTTCGCCTGAACTAGGAGACCAAGCATGATGATGCCCCTGTGCATGAGGATATGCTTTACATGGGTTGGAGTGAAAGATCTCCTGCTATAGAACTTCAAACCTATTGAACATAATGAATGTGAACGCTGACTGCACCCCAGGTCTTCTCACCTCACCTACATCAGTAGCTGACTTTACGAACACCCTTGTGGATGAATGAATTTCCACAAGCACACTCCAAAATAAAGTGGAACATCTTCCCAAAAGAGTGGAGCTTATTATGACAGCAAATGGGGACTAAAAGTGAAATGGGATGTTCAAAAAGAAACACATTCCATTCCTATGCTCAGGTGTCCACAAACTTTTGCCACATAGTGTAGCTTTTCTGTTTTTTTCTTCAGACGAGAAGAAGTTCGGTTGCCGATCCACAGGAAAAGAACCAACAGAAGATTTCAAAGATTTCACTTTCAAGTAAGTCCATTGTATATAAATATATACAGTTAAATAAACAATTTCTTGCTTGTCACACCTTTTGTGTTGATGGATTCCAGAATATCGTCAAATCCAAAATTATTGGCACCTTTAAAAAAAAAAAAAAGAGCTGAAATTAAATAACACGTCAATGAAGAAATATTTTGAGCTTAAACATATCATAAGGCTGCTTGACATTTTTTATTTCGATTTTCTTTAAAAGTTTTGGTGCCCTCATTCTATTAAATTCGATTAAAATGTTATATGTGCAGATCATTTAAAGTTTTCCACGTTTCAACACTGCTGTACTTTTTTTTAATTACTAAAGCAATGCACATTTCTGTTGTATAGGTGGTTGAAATGTCATAACATGCTTGTTGTAGGAAAATTATTAATATGTGAATTATAACAGTAAAGTCATCTTCATCATCTTATCTAAAGGTCATGTGACAAGTCAGGTGGATGGATATTGACTTTGGTCAATGACAGAAACAGTTCCTGGAGACTACGAACATAAAAATCAGATCTCTTCAAGCATGAAAAATTTGGATTACATGTAAATATTTGTGCGGGTGCCATTGCTTTTGCCACCTTGAAAGTTCTATGAGAAGGAATGTGTTGTTAGCGGAATGGTGTAGACAGTAGTCCCTGCAATGTCCAGTATTTTTATTAGAAACTTTTACTCATTTTTGTGAAGTTTTTATGCTATTGTTCCCCCAGTTATCTTAAAAGGGACCCATTATGCTGAACTCTGAACTGCTCCATGTGTAGAGTATGTATACTTTATATGGCAACTGGTTTTTAACAGGTCGAGACTCTTTGGCGTCTCAGAGTCCAGGGGACAGTGACATGATCCTGTACAGCGAGGATGGAGGAGAGGTATGTTCATCAATCTGAACAATCAGGTCTGAGTTGGGACACTGTACAATTTCTGAATAAAAAAGGAATGCAATAATTTACAAATCTCATAAACTTATATTTTATTCACAATAGAATATGGATAACATATCAAATGTTGAAAGTGAGACATTTTGAAATGTCATGCCAAATATTGGCTCATTTTCGATTTATTGAGAGCTACACATTCCAAAAATGTTGGGACAGGTAGCAATAACAGGCCGAAAAAGTTAAATGTACATATAAGGAACAGCTGGAGAACTAATTTGCAACTTATTAGGTCAATTGGCAACATGAATGGATATAAAAAGAGCCTCTCAGAGTGGCAGTGTCTCTCAGAAGTCAAGATAG
Organism: Silurus meridionalis; assembly: GCF_014805685.1. NCBI lineage: Eukaryota > Metazoa > Chordata > Actinopteri > Siluriformes > Siluridae > Silurus > Silurus meridionalis. The sequence goes on from NC_060906.1 coordinate 22,235,194, forward strand.
GCAGAGGATCACCAATTCCCCCAATGCTGCAGCGAAAAATAGTGGAGCAACATCAGAAAGGAGTTTCTCAGAGACAAATTGCAAACAGTTTGAAGTTCTCATCATCTACAGTGCATAATATCATCCAAAGATTCAGTGAATCTGGAACAATCTCTGTGCGTAAGGTTCAAGGCTGGAAAACCATACTGGATGCTCGTGATCTTCGGGCCCTTAAACGGCACTGCATCACATTCAGGAATGCTGCTGTAATGGAAATCACATCATGGGCTCAGGAATACTTCCAGAAAACATTGTCGGTGAACACAATCCACCGTGCCATTCGCCGTTGCCGGCTAAAACTCTATAGGTCAAAAAAGAAGCCATATCTAAACATGATCCAGAAGCGCAGGTGTTTTCTTTGGGCCAAGGCTCATTTAAAATGGACTGTGGAAAGTGGAAAACTGTTCTGTGGTCAGACGACCCAAGTTGTTATCAGCGCTCAGTTCAGAAGATTGCATCTCTGATGGTATGGGGTTGCATGGGTGTGTGGCATGGGCAGCTTACACATCTGGAACGGCACCATCCTTGGTGAAAGGTATATCCAAGTTCTAGAACAACATATGCTCCCATCCAGACGTCGTCTCTTTCAGGGAAGACCTTGCATTTTCCAACATGACAATGACAGACCACATACTGCATCAATTACAACATCATGGCTGTGTAGAAGAAGGATCCGGGTACTGAAATGGGCAGCCTGCAGTCCAGATCTTTCACCCATAGAAAACATTTGGTGCATCTTAAAGAGGAAGATGCTACAAAGAAGACCCAAGACGGTTGAGCAACTAGAAACCTGTATTAGACAAGAATGGGACAACATTCCTATTCCTAAACTTGAGCAACTTGTCTCCTCAGTCCCCAGACTTTTGCAGACTGTTATAAAAAGAAGAGGGGACGCCACAAACATGGCCTTGTCCCAACTTTTTTGAGATGTGTTGATGCCATCTATTTTAAAATCAACTTATTTTTCCCTTAAAATGATACATTTTCTCAGTTTAAACATTTGATATGTCATCTATGTTGTATTCTAAATAAAATATTGAAATTTGAAACTACCACATCATTGCATTCTGTTTTTATTCACGACTTTTTTTTAGAATCAGAGTTGTAAAATTAATAAATAAAAAGAATCATGTTATTTATAATAATAATAATATAATTTATAATACATTCAGGTCTTTGACATTGTTCTCAGGGCTCGTGCAGGTCTGAAGAGAAGCAGATCGGGGTTGAGAGCAGGAATTCAGCACCAAACAGATTACAGAGTGCTGTGAAATCTGGCAAATCTGTATCATCAGAGTCTGATTATGGATCCACAGACATGACTGAGGTTTGGTCTATATGTCAGAAATACAGTACAGACCAAAAGTTTGGACACACCTTCTCATTTAAAGAGTTTTCTTTATTTTCATGACTATGAAAATTGTAGATTCACACTGAAGGCATCAAAACTATGAATGAACACATGTGGAATTATATATGGAATTATATACATAACAAAAAAGTGTGAAACAACTGAAAAATGTCATATTCTAGGTTCTTCAAAGTAGCCACCTTTTGCTTTGATTACTGCTTTGCACACTCTTGGCATTCTCTTGATGAGCTTCAAGAGGTAGTCACCTGAAATGGTCTTCCAACAGTCTTGAAGGAGTTCCCCGAAAGATGCTTGGCACTTGTTGGCCCTTTTGCCTTCACTCTGTGGTCCAGCTCACCCCTAAACCATCTCGATTGGGTTCAGGTCCGGTGACTGTGGAGGCCAGGTCATCTGGCGCAGCACCCCATCACTCTCCTTCTTGGTCAAATAGCCCTTGATGCCTTCAGTGTGACTCTACAATTTTCATAGTCATGAAAATAAAGAAAACTCTTTGAATGAGAAGGTGTGTCCAAACTTTTGGTCTGTACTGTATGTGGTAGGAAGGGAGGTAGGTATGTAGGTACATACAGCCACAAGGGTGTTAGTAAAGTCAGGTACTGATGTAGGTGAGGTGAGGAGGTCTGGGGTGCAGTCAGCATTCACATTCATCCTGAAGGTGTTTGGAGCTCTATAGCGGGAGATCTTCCACTCTAACTTATATAAAGCATATCCTTACGGAGCCGGCTTTGTGCACAGGGGAATTGATTTGGGTCTTCTATTTCAAGTGAAGGAATATTTTAATTCTAGGAAAGCTTAAATAGGCTGGTGCCCCAATACTTTTGGCCATATAGCAGACTTTTCCTGGTTCAAATGTTCAATCAAGTAATATTCAATGATCAAATTTTAGAATGCAGTGTAATTATCATTCAAATATCTATTTATAATTAAACAGCACATCAGATCGGTAAAACATTTACAGTTTTGTATCGATTGAAAATCTGTGCAGCTGAGTCATATTTATATGGACACATTCGATTTTAGGATTTGCTCATTTCCGAGCTGAAAAATTCCAGCGCTCAAGCAGCCTCTAAAGCTGTAGTTCGAGAGGAAACTCGATATCCAGATGGTAAGGTAAGTGGAATATTTCCTTACTTCCTCACTGATATTCTAATATAAAATCCAGGTCTAAGGTCCCCCCTTGATGATTTTGATCCCGTAGGTAGAGCAGCTCCGGTCCGATGGGTCACGGGTTATTGTTTTCCGTAACGGAACCAGAAAGGAGATCGGAGCGGATCAGAAATCAATCAAGGTCACGTTTTCCAATGGAGACATCAAACGCATTCTGGCTGATGGGACTGTGGTATGTACACAAGTGAAACACAAGCACACTTAGTTGCAATTTGTTAATCCCCACTTTTATAGTAATGAGGGTGTGTGTAAGTGTGAAATAGGACAGATTTTGAAAGCTTCATGCTCTCAGTGCTGTCTGTGGAAAAGTAAAAGTTGTTTGGGTCATATTATCCCAGTCATAGGCTTGTGAAATGCTTCCTAAGTGCTGCCTAAGCCCATGTTGAATTGAGAAATTCTTACATAAGCCCACACGTCAACACCTTGGAGTGCTTTTCATATGTTTTTCTTGCTTTGGCATTTTCTTTTCAGTCACTGATCTCCATGTAATAAATGGTGGAAGTGTAGTAATAGAAGTTCTTATTATAAAACACATTACTTTATATTATAGTACCATGTTGGCCATGTTCCTCTCTTCAGGCTTATGATTCAGTGTTTGTGTTCTCGAAGGTGTACTATTACTGTGATGCTCAGACGACTCACTCCACTTACCCGTCTGGCTTAGAGGTTCTGCAGTTTCCAAATAAGCAAAGAGGTGGAGTATTTAACACGTGAACACGTTTCGGTTATAATATATAATGGTGAGCATTTGAACAAGTCTATGTTTTTCTGTAGAGAAGCGCCATCCTGACGGAACACGAGAAATCCTTTTCCCTGATGGTACCGTCAAGATCATGCACTCTGACGGTCGACAGGAAAGTTCCTTCCCTGATGGAACTGTTGTCAAGTTGTCAAGGTAAAATGTCTTATTGTAGCATGTGTAGCATTAACTGATTGTCATTTCTCATTGGCTGTGTACCATCACATGGCCACAGGTAAACACTCCTATTTTCTCTGTATTACTTCCTGTTGGCTGATTGCTTGCTATTGGCAACCTTTCGGTTGACCATATTGCATAAATGTGTCCTTTGTTGTATGGATTAATATTGCATAAATAAATAAGTAAATAATCAAATGCATTACGACATAAATAATAAAATGCATAACTAATAGCATTAATATTAATTATCTAAGAAAGAAACTAACAAACCAATACATTCGTTTGCTTTATTGAAACAAAAACAAAATCGTCAAATCATCAGCCTCACATAGACCGATTCATCAGGGCTGAAACTATCGGCTTTCAGCAAAAACCAATACAGATAGTTTTTCCGGGTTGCGTTATACAGTAAAAGAGCAGCCACTAGAAATAAATCAATGATGCCACTTGCTGTTATTTTAATATATGCATGGGACTGTTTTTCTAATCCCATTCTTATTAAAATTCTGTTGGACAAGTCATGCCAAAATTCCACCAATCCCTCTACTGTCGCAAAAATCTATTTTAAGACAAATTTTTTATTTTCTAAAACAACACATCAGATTTTCAAGTAAAATCTGATACCGGTATAAAGCCGAGTGCAGTTATTTTTATTAGGGGTTTAAGCGGCAATTATTACTCAATCTTTCTTTCTTCTAGTTTGCAATACGATTCAATGGAAAATTATGATGCTATGCAATTCCATATGGTAACGACAGCCCGCTTTTATTTCTTAGGTTCAGACAGACAGCAAATCAGAATTTGTGCCTTCTGACTTCTAACGCATGACCCTTTCACAAACACACCTTTGTTGTGCAAAATGAAATAAAACTAGTTATTTTCCTGTTCTGTCTCCAGGAAGATGCAGCTCTACCTCTGCCATGTTAATCTGTATTAAGATATATTAAATGTGACACTCAGGACACGCCTCGGTCTCCCTAGGTTTGTGATATGTCATATTCACATAGCAGCAGTTAGAATAGGTTTGAGAAACAGTATAGCGAGGAGAAATCAATCTACATATAAAATATGAGTCACAATTTATTGGTCACTTTCTAAATAATAAAGGTATAGCGCATCTACTAATAATAATTATATATAAATAAATATTTTTTTCCGATGCAAATATATTAAAAATGCATAGCGATAGAATATGCCAACTTGCCAACACTTTTTTAAATCGATGCATCACATTGTTAACATTTATGCCGATGCACCAATTCGAATCTTATCATCTCTAGTGTTTATGGCAACCCGTAGTACTGTAACAGGTAAAAAGTTTATTCATTTAACACTGATTGAGGAGGCTGAAAGGAACATTTTGACCAAATTTGGGCTGCCAACACTGTAGCACTACATTTGGGTCAAATTTGCCTATTTTATAGTCCACCATCTTGATTTTGTTTTTCACTATTCCTCCTACAAACTTTGCTGTATTTGGTGAATAATATCTTCAAAATCGCTCATAATGGGCCAAAAAAACTGCATCTCAGTCATGCATTTGGTACATGAAACTCGGTAGGTATCATCAGGATGGTGATTGAAGCTGTATAACAAAGTTCATACCAGCGCCGCCTACTGGTCACAATTTACAATAACGTGTTAAAATGTTGATCCACATTTACTAGACATCCTTATCCACCAATTTACAACCAGTGTTGGGGGTAACGCGTTACAATTAACGTGCGTTACGTAATAATATTACTTTTCTGGAGTAACGAGTAAAGTAGCGTGTTACTTTATAAATTTATACATTAATATCTAAGTTACTTTTTTAAAAAAGTAATGCGAGTTACTTTTCAGTTAAATTATTTTGCATAAAAAAATCAATACTGAATTAAAATGAACGTAGTCACGTAGAATGTGTGTGTGTGTGTGTGTGTGTGTGTATAATGTTTGTGTGTGTGTGTGTGTGTGTGTGTGTGTGTGTGTGTGTGTGTGTGTGTGTGTGTATAATGTTGAATATATGCACCATTATGCAATGTTGCATATATGGAAATGGAGACAGAAATATAGAAAACTTTTGCCGACTTTCCACCACTGCAGCTCTATGGACTGCTCAAAATAAAAGTTTTCTGGGGGAGACACATGTACGATGCCATCACAGCAGAGAAAGAGGGCAAATTAACAGCTCATTTGCTCTTTGTGGGAAGATAAACTGCTACGGTCACTGATAATAGCGCGAACTTTGTAAAAGCGTTCAGAATGTTTTAAGCTGATGATGAAGCAGAGAATGATGTAGACGAAGACGAGGTCATATTTACAAAATTGCACGATGTTTTATGAGATGACAGTGAAAGGTATGTTCACCCTCCACATAACCGGTTACTTTTTTGGGGAGTACCTCAATATTGTAATGCGTTACTTTTAAAAGTAACGTTGCCCAACACTGTTTACAACTATCTGATCGGATGCAACTGGGCAGTTGACGGCTTAACCACTGAGATACCACTTCCCACATTTGTCCTGTTTTTTTCTCGTAATTTTAGACTTTTTCTTCTACAATCAGAGAATATCACAGTTGTCCCGCTCATAACATTATAGCATACCATAACTTAAACTACAAATCACTTTTAAATCCCTTTTGGGCTCTGCTTTCCTTGAAATTATTTAGACAGCAGTTTATAGTGAATTTATGAATTGGTGGCTTATTAAATCTAGGTGACTAGCCCCTGAAAATTCTGCATCCAGCTAAAACATTTTTTTGTCTACAGAAATGGAGAGAAAACTGTGGAGTTCACAAATGGCCAACGTGAGATCCATACGTCACAGTGCAAGCAGAGGATTTACCCTGATGGAACTGTCAAAACAGTGTATTTAAATGGAAGGCAAGAGACGAAATTCTCATCTGGGACGATTTGCGTTAACACCAATAAAGACGTCATAATGACGGACAGAAAGTGAAAGAATATTTGCGTTTCAGAAATATTGACACAACAAACAAACCAATTTCAGATTGTATTGTTGAAGCACACACACTTATACAAATCATTTCGAATAGACATTCTTTCTCCACAGACTTCAAACATGGCCGCCGTGGACTGACACACACACACACACACACACACACACACACACACACACACACACACACACACACACACACACACACACACACACACACACACACACACACACATGTTTTTAGGAGGAAACTAGAGAACCCTGAAGAAACACTCACTGTCAGCCCTGTTCAGGACAATATTATTAATGTTAGCATAAACTGTTATTGTTAGCATAAATTAATAATGTTAGCCGTGACTGCTTTAGCTCATAATATCATTCTTTTTCATGGTATTCACAATATCTTTTAGTTTTTTACTCTTTTTCCTGAAAGGGTGGCTATAATTCTGGACAAAGCATCATAATATGGCAATAAAACCTAAAATAAAAAAGCTTTATTTATTGACTTTTGGTGGGAAAATGGTTTATTTTTGTTTATTTAACCTGTAATGTTAGATTTGAGCCATTATTCAGAATTTTCTTTACATATATTTTCCTTTATAAAATGGCAAATCAATCAAATAGTAATATTTATGTTTATTATGTGTATTTATGTTTAGAGTCTCATACACATCAAATTGTTAATAGAGGGAAAAAAGTGCTCATATGTGGTTTTCTTGTTGATCTTGCCCCTTGTGTAAATAAATTCACATCCTAGTTGTGATGAAACTCGTGCTGCACTACATGGCTTATGATTCAATGATTAGTGTGACCTTGTGCATCTGATTGATTCAGTATTCAGTCAAGGATTTGTGACATTCTTGTGAATTATTGATCAGTATTTTATGGTTCAGCAGGTGGTGTAAGCCATAATCCTGAGGTAAAAATCTTCCTCCTAAAGTTGGATATGATCAGTTTCTGATTGGAAGTAGTTTTTAAGAGGTGTTGAGGATGAGGACGGGTTCCCTTTTGAGTTTGGTTCCTCGCAGGGAGTTTTCCTTTCCACAGTCACCACTGGCTCACTTTTATACATCTTTATAACACTGTAAAGCTGTTTTGAGACCATTGTCCATTGTTAAAAGTGCTCTACAAATACAAATGAATGGAATTGGATTTATTTTCTGTAAAAGAACCACTGTTCCTTCTCATCTCTCTGTGGACATGTGAGGACATTAGATGGTTCATGGACCTGGTGCACCTCATGCTCTATTGTCTAAAATCGAGTGTGTGCTCTGAGGATTTCTGTGTGACCCTGAACAGAAACTTCAGTACGAAATCCCCAACACTATGACCTGGTACAGTCCAGTCATGAGTCCTCAGGTTCCAGGAGAACATTGTGTAATTTTGTGAGGTTGAGAATCGATGGTAATGCACGTAAAATTTAAGTTCCCAGATGCCTCAGTGTTTACATATTCAAACTGTAATTGGCCTTTAAAATCGAAGGCTTGAAGTTGATGAGGATATCAAATCCAAACATCTCCAAGCAGTTAGGGCTGGAAGGCATTAATGGTGAGTATAGTGTAGGTATGTTGCTGAACTCCAGATCTGATCTTCATTGATCTCTTGGCTGTGAAGGAAGCTCCAGAATTTGCTCATGGTCCATTACACCCCTGAACAAACTAAATTTATTGATTTCCTAAAATGTCAGAAATCCTTATCCTGAGCAACTTACGTTTATCTCAGTTACACAGCAATTGAAGGTTAAGGGCCTTGCTGAAGGGCCCAGCAGTGGGGGCTTGGTGGTGCTGGGATTTCAACCCATAACCTTCCGATCAGAAGTCCAACAGCTTATCCATTGAGCTACACCTTCCTCTTATTTCTTCAGACACCTGTAGATGCTCAGGTCAAACTTGTACAATATATTTCTGTACAATCACTGAAGTCAAAAATAAAGATGCACCTCTTGAGAGCGATAAACAGATTTACAGATTCACTACACTCACTTTCCAGTACACTTCTCGAGAAACCTGGTGTGTTTTTGGCACGATGAACCCCAAGGGACTGATAAAATTCAGGGCCATACGAGCCTCTCATTCTTTTCAGGTTGCGTGCCAGGCAGTCCTTGTGTGAGATGATCGCCATGGCCAGATATTCTGGTTGTCTGAGCTGTGCAAGTCTCCTTCCTCCTGTTACTGAGGGGTGAACTCCTCCCAGCCGTGCTCCAGTGGGACATCATGCAACACGTCTGGTTTTGCCGGCATGGAGGAAACCGCACAGCTTTCAACAAAGCAAGGAAATGGAGCAAAATAGGGATATTCCTAGAGGAGAGAAAACAAGAACACTATAAAACGTAGATCTGAACATTACCATGAATTCAAAAATAGAAGTGGTGTATATTGTTGAGAAGAAAATAGCTTTCGACCTTCCTTGAGCTATTCAAGCTTTTGCAGTGTGACTTCTTCAAGATGAAATGAATTTATTGGTGTAATAACTTGCTGAAGCTCTTATTCTTAAATCTTTGCAGAATTAATTTTATTTTCAATAAATAATAACTTGGTGTTGTGTAATAAATAAAAAAATGCAAAAAAATGATCTTTCTGAACATCCCATTCCACATTAACTCATTAATAATCTCCACTCTTCTGGAAAGATGTTCTACTAGATTTTTGTGGAGATTTGTGCTCATTCAGCTATAAATGTGTTAGTAAATTTAGGTACTGGTGTAGGGTGAGGTGAGGTGAGGAGACCTGGGGTGCAGTCAGCATTCACATTCATCCCAAAGGTGTTCAACAGGGTTGAAGCTCTATGGCAGGAGATCTTTTACTCCATCCCATGTAAAGCAGATCTTTATGGAGCCGGCTTTGTGCACAGGGGTCTTGTCATGCTGGAACAGGTTTGACCCTTGTTGTTCAAGTGAAGGGAAAATTTACATACAATTGTACAATTGTTTTCCTCCAACTTTGTAGTAACAGTTTGAGGAAGAACCACAAATTGGTGGAAATGTGAGGTGTTCCAATACTTTTGGCCACGTAGTGTATGTTACCGGAAAAAAAATTAAAAAGTCATAAGCCGTTTTTTTTTTTTTCTTTTAGAGCTCGACATTCTCTCATAATAGTTTTTAATATTATTATTATTATTATTATTATTATTATTATTATTATTTTTTTTACAGGTCTCAGTTGAAATTGAAATTAAACTCAATAAAATACACTGCTATTAATTCTGCTTTAATGACAATTGCAGAAAAAAAAAAGAAGAAAAGCTTCGATTTTTTTTCCTCCTTAAAGAAATATAGAATATATGCTGAATGAAAATGCTGAATTTGATGCTGTATGTGCTTTTTGGACATGCCATTCCACATGTTGTCTTCATTTACTTAATATAATAAGCTCCACTCTTCTGGGAAGGTGTTCCACTCGATTTTGGAGTGTGCTTTTGGAGATTTGTGGAGATTAATTTAGCCACAAGTAAAGTTAGGTACTGATGTAGGTGAGGTGAGGAGGCTTGGGTGTACATGAAGAAATGGCCATCTTGAATCATAGCATTTATTCAAAAAAAAAACAAGGTTTTTCTCTAGTGTACGAGACTCGTTTAAGATTGATACGTATTTTACACAATTATACAAAATTTAAAACAAAAAATGTCGTTATTACGCATGTCATTATCCTCCATAAAGTGATGTTATAAATGATCCTAATTCTCAACAGTCTGTCCAGTTTTAGACTGCACAAAGTGCAAATATACTGTATAGCAGCATGTAAACATCAACACCCTAAAGATCTATGAAGTTACTGAGCAACTGGATGGATTTGGACTGGAATTAAGATCACCAGTCTACAACAACAGATCAGAACCACAGGTTGCATGAACAGTTCTGAACCTCAACATTGATGAACCTGTAATGAATGGACGTTCAGTATAAAGCAGGGGTCACCAACGTGGTGCCCGCGGGCACCAAGTAGCCCACAAGGACCACATGAGTAGCCCGCGGGCCTTTTCTAAAAATAGCTGTTTCCTACTTTGTTAAATCATTGTTGATACTTATTATAAGAAATCATTAACATGATCAGTGTCTTTACATAGATGAATATCATTAATTATTCTGTGAGCTGCACAAGCGATTTATTTATTATTTTTTACCTAAAGTTATGTTATTGTTAATATATAAAATTTTTGATCATATAAAACACGCAAAAAACATATCAATTGAATTTATCATCAATTGAATAATATAGCTAAATATAGCCCAAATAGGGCCCATACAGAGCCCTCTAATAAACAAGATGGGCAACCTAACTGGGGCCCACAACCCTGACTAAACTGGGGCCCACATTCAGCCCATCAAAGTGCCCACTCTGACCCCATGCCCACGTGATGCCCATATAACCCAGATAATTATAAATTATAAAATATAATAAAAGGTAAATTAAGCAAATTTGTTATTTCAGATCAAACTGAAAACTGTGTATCAAACTGAAAGCCCTTCACATTAATTGGTACCCAAGAAGTAGCTCTCAGTTTCAAAAGGTTGGTGACCCCTGGTAAAGAGGATGAAGATGGGTTTCCATCTCAGGCGATTTTCCTTGTCACAGTCACCACTGGCTCACTTATTAGGGATAAACTTACAATTATAATGAACAAAGTAATAGATAAACCGATACTTTCGTCTATACAACTTCATAATCTGTTTATCTCTGTAAAGCTGCTTTGTGACAGTGTTCATTGTTACAGATTTTCTCAGTGGCTTTGGAGCTTTTCTCGTATCATCATTAATATCTGTAAACCAGTAAAGTGCATTTCTCAAAACTATTTCTACAAACAGAACAACACACTGGATTTCTTGCAAAAGTCTGTACTTTTCCTAAAATCCTCAATTCATCTCTCTAAAGTAAGTATTTGTGTGATGAACATCTCATTCCCATCAGAATGAAAAGTTATTTTGTCATTGTTCACAAACATGTTATGTTTCAGTGTTTCTTGATATAAACTATGGTTTGGATCACAGTGAATGAAAATGCATCTATGAATTTCAGCACAAATTCATTTATTTTAACGCATACTTGATTTATATTGATCGTAAGAGATGAACAGGATTCACACTTTTACTGTACTGTACTGATGTTCAGATGTTTCCTACTTCATCCATTTTCAGAATGTAGAATTCTGTGTTTTGTCTGTTTTCACTCTCCAACTGAAGATTCACCAGATTCACCTTTGACCTGTTTTAGAGAACTGGTTGATGATTGGTTGATCTGATGTCGTTCACTCGCCTTCATTAGTGACATTCAAGATTCATCTGCACAATTCATCAATTCAACACATTTACTAATAAAAGTGTAATAGAAATGTTAGATGACAGATTCTGACGACTGGTTTAACAATTTTACATTCACTGACTTACAATGAACTGATGCTGAGATGTTTCGGGGGTTAAAACTATTCAGGTGAAACCAGTAAAATATATTTTAATCAACATGAACATAAACAACTGATAATGTAGGAAACAGCAGACACTGAACACAATCCATTATATTAATGTACTGAAGCTTTCACAGTTTGATCAAAGCAACAAGAAATGTTTTTATGATGAGCACAAGTGACTAAATGATGTGGAGGTTGAACAAGTCGTTTTGAGAATTTCATTTCTGATCTGAGAAACGCTCCAAAGCAACTAAGAAAAACTGTAAAAGCACTCTACAAATGAAAATGTTTTTTTTTTATGTTGTAATTTAGCTCGTAATTTAAATTATTCCACTGAAGTAGGGAATAAATTGTAACTTAATTAGACATAATGGTAAAATAATCAGACCTGTGTGTTTTTGAGATTTGGAATATGAAATGTCCGGTGATGCATTAATGATTTTTATGCATTTAAGTATTTTAATAATGTTTTTTTATTAAAAATTTGTATTTTATTTCAAAATATATATCCCCTATATGGTTCCATTCTTTATTGTCAAAGAAAAAATTGCTTTCAAATTAAAAAATTTAATAAAAAATAAATCATTTCTGAAATAATAACAATTACAATAACAATAATAATAATAATAATAATAATAATAATAATAATAATAATAATAATAATAATAATAATAATAATAATAATAATAATAATAATAATAATAATAATAATAATAATAATAATAATAATAATAATAATAATAATAATAATATGATTAGATATACATTTTTTGGTTTGTTTGCATATAGAAATGTAAAGACTTTAGCTATAAGAACCACACATTGATGATCCTTTCCTAAATCCAAAAAAAACCAAAAACCGATTCTATCCTCTTCGTCTATAATTTTGTCTGACTGACAATCTGTGTTTTCTCCTTGTCTTTAAGCTGCATGTCGTCCAGCACGTCCTTGTTATGTCTCACTGCAGGAGTAGGATTCTTGTACTCGTTGTACTCCACCCACAGGTACGTCAGCATGGTCAGCAGAAGGACTGAGATGAGGATGTAGAGTTTTGTGGATAGACAGATGTAAGTGCTGTATGCGAAGGCTATGACGAAGCCCAAAGACTCCCACATGCGATAATTAGCGAACGCTGCCTCCTTGTGTTGAGGGAACAGAATGCCGTATAGAGCTGTAGTGGAGTAAAAAACAAACAGAACAGCTGTTAGAAGATCTTTTGTGAGGCATTATTAAGGGTGTGGACTGTACGCGTCATGACAGCTGATGTTGTTGTTATAACATTGTAGTAAATGATATTCTGTGAGACCAGAGTAGTTAATGACTTCACAAGTGAATGTCCCAAAACTTTTGGCCATTTAGTGTACCTGTAAATTAGTTATAATATATAATATAAAGTGTTAAATAACTCTAAACTAAAACTAATGTTTTATATTTCCAATTGTCCAAAGTAGCTCCATTTAGCTTTGATAACAGCTTGGCAAACTCATGGCATTCTCTCGTCAGATTTACAAGCGTCACCTGGAATTGTGTTCAGTTTACCAGCGTGCCTTCAGTTTATTTCTGACATTTCTTTCCTTCTTTAATCTACTTCAGAACATCAGTTGTCTTGTGCAGAGGAAAGGGTAAAGGTTAATTATTATATTGAAATTGTTGATTGTTTATTAGATTTTTTTGTATATTTCTAATTTATTAGTTTCTACCAGAGTAGCTAATGGTCATTTCTTCTTTATCTATGTTTTTATTTTATTTTAAGTTATTTTATTTTAATCCAAAAACCTTTGGTTAAGAGTCTCTCACCGTTGGTTTGCGTTTGCCACACAGCATCTGCCATACCCCAAAGAGCAGGAAACACGAAGAAGACGGCGAGCTGGTCCAGATGAGGCCTCCAGTACAGCAGCGCTATTGCCGAGCTCAGGTTGATCACAGCGGCTGTGAGGAGACAGAGGTGAAAATAGCCAATAAGCAGTGACAGCTCATTTATTGGTACATTTTATGGACAAATTTATTAGGACATTCAACTTCCTTAAACTGTTACTACAAATTTAAAGGCTCACATTTGTGCAGGAAGTCTCTGGATGCTGTAGCATTAAATTTCCCCATCACTTCAACACCAAATATTTATGATATGATCTTTGGGCAACAATTTTCTATACCAAAAATTTTCCCCACCTCTGATTCTTCATTCTCTGATTAAACTGACTTACCGAAGCAAAAAAGGGCGATCCTCCCGGTGTACTGCGCAAGTTTCCCGAACGTGTACGAGGACAACGAGTTCACAGCTCCGAAGCAGATCATCACAAAGCCGACATAATGGATTCCCAATGCACAGGTTACATAATTCTGTAAAAAAGACATAACAGCTCAGTTTCTAATGTAATGAACGCTGGACAAGAAGATCACCACTTAATATGTTCTATGAGAAACTTATATTGTAACGATGTTCTGCACATTGGAAGAACTGCATTTTTCCAGTCTAAAAATCTAAAATCTAAAAATATATATATAACAAATTCTATAATTATTCTAACATTCTACTTCATTTCTAAACTTTCTTTGCTTTATTGATTTATATCCTGAAGTTTAACTCTATAATGGGACCCTGAATTCAGTGTGAATTCCAATTGCATTAGAAAAAAGTCAAACAAAATGTTTATTTTACAGAAGAAATGAAAAATGCCACATGCCAAACTTAAAAAAAATATAAATAGAAGATATATGGATAATAATTACACAAAATTACACAATTACTTGCTAATTTATTGATAGGAGAACCTGCATATAATTGGTATAAAAAACATATATATATATATATATATATATATATATATATATATATATATATATATATATATATATATATATATATATATATATATATATATGAGTTATAATTATGCATAGTTATAGATGAGTAATAGAATGGTTATACACTCTATGGAGAAGGTTTTGTGGACACCTGACCATAAGATTGGTATGTGCTTTTTTTTGAACATCCCATTCTACATTTAGTCCTCATTTACTGTCATAATAACCACCACTTTCCTGGGAAGATGTTCCACTAGATTTCTGTGGAGATTTGTGCTCATTCAGCTACAAGGGTGTTAGTAAAGTCAGGTACAGCCATAGGGTGAGGTGAGGAGGCTGGGGAGGCATTCACATTCATCCCAAAGGTGGGGCTCTAAAGGGCACTCAAGATTTCCCATGCTAACCCGTGTAAACCATATCTTCATGGAGTTTTTGGGAAAGAATCATATATGGCTGGAAAAGTCAGATGTCCCAATACGTTTGTTCATATAGTGCCCCTTAGTTTAGTATGTTGTTTTCTAATACAAGTAAAATCATACTATAATTATTATCGATTATATTCTCAAATTTGTTTTACCTTGGTGTATTCGCCCGCGAGGAAGCTTTGTTCAAATCCGCTGTACATTGTCAAAGGTATGAGCATTATCAACCTCTTATCTCTTAGAAGCTTGAACGTGGCCAGGAAGGTACTGAAGAAGTGGTTGTCTTTGTTGTTCCGAAACTCTTTTGCTTCTTTTACATCAATGTTCTCCAGAAAAATTGCCACAAGCAACATCGCCAGAACCCCCACACCTACAGAGGAATCGCTCGGCTGAGTTATTTGCAGTACTTCAGAAAAAGTATTCAACAATGCGATGTAGAAAAGCTAATAACTAACTGTTTACCAATATAGCAGCACATCAGTATGTTGACGAGATCCTGTTTCGGCCGTGTGAAGTTCCCTGTGGTGGTGAAGTTCTCGTTGCAAAGAGCAGCCCCACAGAATTGCATTCTCTCCTCAGGGATTTCAGCTAAAAGAACAAACACACCATCATTATATATTCATTTACAGTAAGTCTAATTATCATAATCACAGACAGAAACCAGATGCTCTGGTGTAAATCAGTAGCCATAGGACACTGGACAAAACAAGTAATCAAAGGGTCTTAAGCAAGAGTAGGTATTAAAATTATTATTGATGGTATCTTTTAGAAACCCTGAGGATGGCCTCAAGGCTCCACCAGTTTATCTTCAACTATATAAAGACTTAAAAAAACTATATTGGATCTCTTGGTTAGACAATTAGCACTTTTTGGCCATATAGTACTCTGAAGGACATGTCTAATGGTCATTAATGGTAATATTCTGTGTCACCAAGATGATGACAGGTTTCCTTTTAAATCTTGTTCCTTTCGAGGTTTCTTCCTTTTATCATCTCAGGGAGTTTTTCCCTCATGTTTATTACCTCTGGTTTGCTCATTGGAGATCAATTTCTACATTTTAAATGCTGCCTTGTGACAATGTCTATTGTTAAAAGCACTATACAATAAAAGGTCATGTTTCAGACATACCTATGTTAGTGTCTTGTTGAAATATAAGTGATGACATGAGGTTTCCCCATACGGCAGATGACTGGAAGATAAGAAAGAACATGCCAAAGTATTGGTTGATGATATCCTGGCCTTTCTTGTTATCCTTCTCTGCCTGTAGATTCCCACTGATTGTAAGGTAGGTGCATTTAGCAGACCAAAGTGGAGAGCCTCCTAAACCCAGAATAGCAGATGTAGCGATCAGACTCGGCCTGTGAATGTAAAACATTTTGGTGTTACAAATGTTTTTCTGGTGTATTAAAACACAGAGTCTAAATATCTCTTTGATATCAAGGTATACAAACAATTTACTATATGTGGCACCGATGATTGACTGAACCTAACCTTCCTGGCTTGTGCCTCCCTAATGGCTGGGTTGAACCTAACCTTCCACACCCTTCATTAATGTTTGTAGATGAACAGGCTCACCATCCAGGGAAGAGATTTCCAAAAGAATAGCTGATATAGCAGGCCATGCAGAGAAAGATGGTCCATTTACAGCCCAGGTTTTTGATCATGATGGGAGGCAGAAACATAGAGGACAGAATGATGGTTCCATAGATGACGCTCAGCGAGATAACGCCCATTCCTTCTTCGGCATTTAGACTGCTCTGTGATACAGAGTGTAAACACACAGCATGCTTTTAAAAACTCTTTCAGCAGCACTTCCACTTACAAATCCAATTACATTCAATAATTCATTTGAGTGGTTTTAGGTGAAGCTTATGCTAGAATTTTGTAGTTTGCTATCTATCTATCTATCTATCTATCTATCTATCTATCTATCTATCTATCTATCTATCTATCTATCTATCTATCTATCTATCTAAATAGTCATCTGGAAATTCTAGATGACAGATTCTGACAACTGGTTTAACCATTTTGCATTCAATGACTTATACAATGAACTGATGCTGAGATGTTTTGGGGGTTAAAACTATTCAGGTTAACCAGTATAATATAGTCATTAAATGATTTGGAGGTTGAACAAGTCATTTTTTGAGAATTTTATTTCTCATCTGAGAAACGCTCCAAAGCAACTGAGAAAAACTGTAATAGATCTAGAAATTTGTCTCTTAAAAAAAAATCAATTACACAAAGAGTGTAAAAAGTCTTAAAAGTCTTCTTTAAAGGTTAATTAGAACCTTTCAGAATATTAGTTTCCAGAGAAGTGGCTGGAATTCTCCATATCAGAAAGTGCTTTGTTGTTCTTCCTTCAAGAACCTTTCTGGATTTCTAGATTCGATTTAAAGCATGTATCTAAAATACTGTATTTTCTCATTGCGTTGTGTAAACATGGATCAATTGCTTAAGATGTTAGTCTTCCAAATATATCAGTAGAAAATACACTAACTTATATTTATGTGACTATAACTGTAAGGGCCGAGATTCAAGCCAGTGTCGATCAGAATATGCCACAGAGACGTTTAATTCAATTTTGACTTGGTTTTATTTTTAGAGCACTTTTAACAATGAACATTGTTTCATAACAGCTTTACAGAGATAAAGAGGTTATACAATATTAACCTAATCTTTAATAAATCAGCCAGTGCTGAGAGTCACAAGCAAAACCTGCCTGAGAAGGTTTAAGGAAGAAATCTTGAGAGGAACCAAAATTTGAAGGGGATATTACAGTGTAAATCTATCCTCCAAGTTCTTGAGTTGCTTCATGCATCTTTAGACTGGTCATGTGAAGTAAATTCAATTTTAACTTGGTTTTATTTGTTTGCACACTTTTAACAATGAACATCGTCTAAAATCAGATTTACAGAGATAAACAGATTATGTATATATTTATAAGTTTAGAAATCAGTCTGTATAAGTTGATCCCTAATGAACAAGGTGCCAGTGGTGAGGGAAAAACTCCCTGAGATGGTCCGAGGAAGAAACCCCCTAGATAAACCAGACTCAAAAGGAAACCCATCCTTATCTGGGTGGCACCAAATGTCCATTACATACAGTTCAATCATTGTTCAGGTTATCAACTGTTTACTGATGGACACTGTAGCAGACTGTATATAGTAATTACAGTCCAAATCCATCTTCATGGTTTCTAAATAAAACCCTGCTCTGTAGCTTCATGGGTCTTTATCCTGTTCATGCGGAACCATTTTAAGTGCCAGTGAGTGGTCTTTGTAAATGTGTGTAATTGTTAGAAATCATTTTTTGTTTGTTTGGGTTTTTTTTGGAAAATAATCTTGAGGAGATTTATGCCCTTCGCCATTTTTGTAATTTAAAAAACAAAAGAAAAAAAAAATAAAAATGGGGAAGGGCATAAATCTCAAAAATTCTTTACCAAAAAAACCCAAACAAACAAAAAATGATTTTTTAGCAGTCGAGAGAAGGAAAATGAAAATAGTGGCAAATTTGGTAAGCAAAAATGGATAACAAGTGCAAAAACAAACAAAACAAAAAGCCAACTTCCTGACAGGGCAACCTGTAGGGCTCTTCATAAAAGCCCATGAAAGTCCAATAACCATATCATGGCTTTTTTTATTTTCATTATATGTGAATATATAACAACATTGAATATTTTCCCATTTACACAAGTGTTTGTTTCCTCGTATACTTCAGCAACTTGCCAACGTTTACAATGTCATTTAGTAACAAATGACACAACATAGTTTATCAGTTTATAGCTACATTTACTGTTAAGCAACAGCCATTATACAAGTACATTCCACTTATCACTTAGGTTACAGCAGCTATAAATAAAGTTACTATGCAAAGAAATGCAGGTGGTGCTTTAACAGCAACAGAAAATAACAAAGGTTTGTTATGAAGAGCTGACATTGTAAAAATAATAGATAAATAAATAATAAAAAGGACAAAAGTATCAGGTAACCAGAACTTTTCCAGCTATATGTGGTTCTTCCACAAACTTGTAGGCACAACATTTGTATGGGAAGTCTTTAAACCCTGTTCCAGCATGACAATCCATCTATGGAAAGGAATCCTGAACCAACATGGTTACAAATCCATACTTCAGCACCCTGCAATTCCGTCTGGACTGTGACTCATTGGAACCGACTTCACCAATCTACAAGACAATGAGCTGAAACGTATGTCCAAGCTCTGTAAGAGTTATTTAGAGAGCAAACAGAAATCTGGAGTGATATCTATCCTGGAATGACCTGCCCAGTCATCACAGCTAAATCCTATTGAACTGCTCTGGGATGAACTGGATCATAAGGTCAGAAAGAAATCTCCAAATAGTAAAAAACATCTTGCAAAGTGTTTAAAATCTCCTGCTATAAAGCTATTGAATGCTATTGAACCCCTTTGGAATGAATGTGAATGCTGACTGCACCTCAGGCCTCCTCACTTTACCTACATCAGTACCTGACTTTAAGGCTGAATGAGCACAAATCTCTACAAACACACTCCAAGATCTGGTGGAACATCTTCCCAGAAGAGTGGAGGTTATTTTAAGAGCAAATGGAGACTAAATAACTAAACGTTATAACTATTTCTTAACATAAAATAACACCGTATTACCATTTTCAATGTTTTTCTTAGTTAAATAACATGTATTAATCTAATGTTTGTATTAGATTATGTGTATTTGCATTTGTAACACGGCCATGATTACCTGTAGACTCTGCAGTCCTCCGTAAGCTGTGAACAGGAACAAAAACCCAAATGACACCACGAGCACGTTCTTGGTATTCCGACTTATCATTGTGGCAGGTGCGAAAATCCTGTAATTAGAAAATAAAAGGGAAAAGTAGAAAAAAGGCACAAAATGGTAAAAACGGGAGCTCAGGAGAAGATCGATTCTGACTGGCGAATGTCAATTTTCTACAGACTTCATATACTCTGCAGCCCGGTGTGTTGGAGGACAAAGTTCAGCACATGGGAACCATAAAGGTGTAAGTGGAAAAGTGGGCCTTATTTGTATGGTGATAGCAGAACTTTTGAAAGCATGCTGCTAACATGACACTTGCCGTAATATAATATAATATAATATAATATAATATAATATAATATAATATAATATAATATAATATAATATAATATAATATAACAGAAAGTTTCTGACTTCAATTGAAAAAACAGTGAAATTACTTTTTATAGCATCTGTTTATAGCATTTCTGTGTTCAATCATGTGTAACAGGTTATTCCAAGTTATAGCTCTAATCAATTCATTACCTTTTTCATCACCACAATAAAATCTCACAAGAATGCATGCTTATGTCAAGATATAAATATTGGTTGTGTCAAAATTGATACAGATTCGGATCATTTTAATATAATGAATTCATCTGTAAATGTATAAATGTATTCATAGGTCATTATATACGCTATATGGCCAAAAGTTTGTGGACACCCGGCAATAGGATCGGTATGCAAACCATATGTTTATGAAGCTGCACAGAAGGAAAATACATCACTAGCACATTCAAAGACATCCTTTATAATTGTGTGCCTCCAAGTTTGTGCTTAGAGTTTAAGAATTAAAGAAAGAACCACATATAGCTGAAGAAATCCTGCGTCCAATACTTTAGGCCATGTAGTGTACATGTGGTCTTACTGATCATAAGTATAATATGTGTCGGAACTCAGACCCCATGTCCGAGTAGACGTATCAGTTAAGTGGCTCAATATTGAAATCAGTTATTCATTAATCAATTAACACTAAGTTTCAAAAAATACATATACAAACCAAATGAAGACATCATCCAATCAGCTTTATTGCACTCAATTCAGCCCTGTCCCGTAAAGCTCTCGGGAAAAAAAGATCCTGACAGCGATAGCACCCTTCATGCGAGTGCGAAATTAATATAAAAAATCCTCACTTCTTATATCTGAAATTTACAGATTTTCTCTAAAATCTCCTCCCTAGCAATTTACATACGCCAGTAATTTCACGAGGGATTTCACACTCCACCCATTTGTTTACGCACATTCTGTTAAATTCATCCTCTTTCTTGGAAGTCTTACTTACCTCCATACAATCTAAATTTACATGTCGAGAAAAATATCTCTTGATAGTGACCTTTTCTTAAAAATCCCCGATCGTGCACTTTTGCAAATAACTAAATGCAACAGATCATCCCCCGCAATATTCACACCTTTTCTTAAAAATCTCCTCTGGGGTTTTTTTTTTCTGTCTGCAAATCATCCTTTCTTTTGTGTTTTGTGTTATTTTTCTAGTTTTACAAACTGGGGTCTTAGTTTTAACACACCAGCTCTTTTCTCCAAATGCTTTCCCTATTTTTCATAGCTCTGTTTTTTCAGTTATTAAAAATCTTCTAATAATCTCAGAATCCTTCGTTATATAGAATTTTCTGCCTTACTCTCATCCTGCCTGCACCTTAAGCTCATGCTCTTATAGAAACATCTGACTTCCTGTGTGTTTTGTGCATTGGATCTCTTATACAATTTCTTGCAACTATTCTTCTACATTCTGATCTGATCTGTGTTGTGTTTATTACCCTATTACTCTTCAAATCTTTTTATATTTTGATGTATTTTTATATGATTTTCCTTGTTTCTACTTGTGCTTTAAATATAAATGCCTATATGCTGTTTGAGTGTAGTCAATGCATCTTTCCTGCATGCTGCTTGCTTTTTTTAGTATTCCCCATTATATTTTCCTTTCTCTGTCTCTTCGGCATGCTTCCGGCCGACGCCCTTTGGTCACCACTTTCTATTGGCCATGGCTCATATCTGTTTTTTTTGGGTGACTTTTTGGTCCTTATACGCATCTCTACAGTATATTCCACCTCAAATAACTCTTTCGGTTCATACTCGCAATGCCTCTACTTAAACTGATCTCCAGGTACTAAATGTTTTTCTGACTATATCCCAATTCTCCCACTGGAGACGATCCTGGTCCATCCAACTCCTCAGGACCTGACACTATTATTCTTTCACCATGAACTTTCCCAATATTTTCTACAACTCTAGTTTTCTAATCCCAAATCTAATCCATCAGGCTTATCTGCTCACTAGCCTTAATAACATGTATCACACTTACTAGCATTTTGATCATAGAATGTATGCTAACTTCATATATGCTAAACTTCAAACTCTAAAGCAGAACTGTTGAATTTTTTTTTACTCTCCTTATACACTATTATACTGCACTAATGTTAATAATGGTTACATTAATGAATCTTGAACTTATACTAAATATAAGCAACGTTATATGTATAACTGAAGTTTAATGCTAAATGATATGATATATTACTAGATTCTACTACTGATAGCTGAAGCTGCCCGAAGCTAAACATATGGGTGTTATTATTATTATGTAGCACGATGAGTCAAGACGTCATGCGGTCTCTCTGTTTCCTCCGCATAGCCAAGGTGTTAAACCACATAGGCAGCAGACGTGTATTAATATCTTTGTCTGACATTTACTGACATTTTCTAATATGTTCCATACGTAATGTACACATGCACCTGCCACTCACCAATAAACCGACTTTACAATTACTATTGAACCGACTTTTATTTAACTTTTAATATATTGCAGTTATTATTATTTTATATAAAATATTATTATGTTTATTATCACTATGTTATAAACCGAACTAGCTCAATTTCAATGTGCTTTGTGAGCATCGCATTCCACATTTAGTCTCAATTTGCTCTTTTAATTCCCTCCACTCTTCTGGGAAGATGTTCCACTAGACTTTTGGTGTGTTTATGGATGTTTGTGTTCATCAGCCACAAGGATATTACTAAAGTCAGGTACTGATGTAGGTGAGGAGACCTGGGGTGCAGTCAGCGTTCACATTCATCCCAAAGGTGTTCAGTAGGGATGAGATCAGAGCTCTATAGCAGCAAGATCTTCCTCTCCAAAGCATGTAAAGCAGATCTTCATGGAACTCACTTTGTGCACAGGGGCATCGCCATGCTGGAACAGGTTTGGGCTTCCAAGTTCAACATTTTTCTCCACTCTGAAGCTTGAACTGTAACTCTTGACCTGTATGTGCATAATTGACTTTATTGCTCAGCAGACTCGTGATGGTCTGATCGGATAACCGGATGAACAAACAGGTGATCCTGCTAAAGTGGTTGATAAGTGAGGCTCTGTATAGTGAGGCAAAACCAACGTACATCTTCTATTACTAATAGCTACTGGCCAATGAAGTCTGAGGATCCCAGTGTTCAAGTCAATCCTCATCAAGCAAATAATCATCATCCATTAAATCACATAGGTTACAATTAAGTTCTATTTAAATGTACAAGGTGGTGCAGGGAAGCAAGAAATGATATATATAATTTTATACATTTTATAATAAGCTTTTACAGTGAACGCTCGTTACGCACCACTGCACTGCTCTGTTATAACAGGTCGCAAGAGGTTATAAATGAGGTCGCACTGGTTCCAAACAATTGTAGACGCCCCAGGATTGCCAAATCCTAGTTCCAAATTTTTCTGCACCATCCTGTATAATAATAGTAGATTTAATTAAATATTTACTAATTTCAGCCAATTTATGAAGCTATTTTAAAGCTAAGATACAATGGGACTTTGAGGAAGATATTAAAGCTATTAAATGGAATGTAAAGCTAATTTTGGACCTACTACTGAAAAAGTCTGATCATAATAATAAAAAACCTGATCAGAAAGATCAAGTGAAGAATATTAATGAAAACTATTACAGGTGTATTTGGGCACGAAACCAAAAGTGGTCTACTTGGACTCAATCTCCTACAGTGCATAGACTGGTCCTTTTGTTTCTATGTAAAATGTCATTAACGGTATTAATTTTCATCAAACTGTCACCTTTGGCAAAAACAATTGTTTTGGAGGAAAAACATATTTACAAGTTTCTGTTTATATTTGGAGAATTATATTATATACATGTAGGTTGAAGAAATCCTCAACCAACATGGCTATCATTTCTCGTTTCCATAGCATTCAATGCAATTCCATCTAGACTCCCACTTCATGTGGAGTTTGGACACTGGACCTCTTTGAGTGTTTAAAGGCTCTGGCATGAAGAAGCTGGTGTTGGATCTATAATGATCTTAAATGTTCAGCTATTTTATAAGTTGCTCAGTAGCTCCTGGTTCCATAATCTCAAATTTCTGTATAAGACTGTAGAAAGATCATTACTCATAATCTTACATTCCAGTGCTCATGTTGTTCTCACTCTCCAGTGTTCTGTATTGTTTAAAGACTATAATCACACTCTTGATGTCACCCAAATGAGGATGGATTCCTCTTTTGAGTCTGGTTCCTCTCAAGGTTTCTTCCTCATAACATCTAAGGGAGCTTGCTACAGTCGCCATGGCTGCTCATCAGGGATAAATACACACCAATCACCCTAACTCTTACATTCTGTAAATCTGCTTGGAGACAATGTCTGTTGTGAAAAGCGCTTTAGAACTAAACTTGACTTGACTGTGGCCTATTAGAATCGACTTCATTGTACAATGAAACGATGATCGACAACAAGCGTCTAGACAGTCGTCTGGAGTGATATCTATTATAAAATGACCTGCCCAGTCACCGCACCTAAATCCTACTGAACTGCTCTGGGATGAACTGGATCACAAGAAGGAAATCTCCAACTATTAAAGAAGATCTTTGGAGAGTTTTACTAGAGGCAAAGTATTTCTGCTGAACGTTTGGAGAAACGAACTGTCTGGATGCTGAGAGTTTGTAAAGCTGTTCTTCATGCTAAAGGAGGATTTTCCAATGAAAATAAAGTGGAAACTCTGGACATTTATAGATTTGTTTGGTCAAAGTAAATCTTCATACTGTTGCATAGGCAAGATTGTTGCATAGGAACATAAGAAACATGCCTGTGTCTATCAAAGACCATAAAAGATTAGATGTTTCCAAAAGCACTGTGAATGCCCCACAGATGTAATTCATACTTGTCTTCCTTCGGGATGCACCATTTAGCGTAATCTGTTCATCTTTTCAGCTTTGCAATCATGCCCAAGTAACAAGGTCCACTCATTTAAACGTACATGATAAGATGAATTATATAAGACTGATGATTATGTGTTTTTAAAAGCTTGTGTATAATGACTGCAGAATAAACTGTGCATCTCCACCCATCGATAACGAGTTCATATAGTGTGTCTTTACGAGGATTTCGATCTAATCGACTTCCTTGTTGTTGAAAAAAACACCTATAATGTACACATAAAGAATGAACTTTGCACCCAGGCTGAGAGACTCGCTTCTGCCAAGAATCCAGTGCACTGATTCCTGATTATTCCTGCTGGACACCGCATACGACCCATTTTATTGCTCCGAATAAGTAACCGATGAGACATTGCTGATAACAGGCGAGCAACCACGTTCACACTGAAGCGCAATCAGCAAAATCGTCAGGTGAAACTGTAACACTGTAGTGTAGATTAGATTCATATGAGTGAAGCACTTGTGGTTATGATGATGTTTTGGAGACGACAAGATGATACGAAGTTACAGCTCAATACACACGATAATAGAACGCTATGAAATGTGATTTCTTTTGCTCACACCTTGGGTGGCGAAATTCCAAGAACTTTCAAGCCTGGAAAATTTCCATGTGAATTAACAGGAATTAATGGGAAGAAACTGGGAATTTGCTAAATTTGCAAGTCAGCCTATAACAGGGAATTTAAATGGAGTTTTAAATCTTGTAGGATATTTTTGGTTTAAACAACCAGATTTATTGCAGTTTTACCTGCAGATTCATCAATCACATGCACACAGCACACTTACTGCAGGGCCACTGAGGCCACGCCCCCTCCATCCCTCCATTACATAACACACATCGTTTCTTGAATCCTGCACGTCAAAAAAAAATCCATCTTGGGAGTATGTATGTGTAAATTATATAAATATTACATACATTTTTGTTTAAATCTTTGTGTGTAAGCTATTGTGCAACAAAATTATAACAATTAAAGTCAAAAGTTGATTTAAAAAACATCTGTATTAATGTGTATTACTGTATATAATACAAATGAAATAAATTTCCTAAATATTTTTATTAATTCACATAAATTCACATAAATTGACATACATTTACATGAATTCACATAAATTCCTTTTCAGTTTTCAACTTTGAAGATTCCTCAAAATTCCTCAGATGAAATTCCCATGGTAAGTTTTGGGAAATTTACTGAAAATTTCCAGTCTCTTTCAACCCTACTTACAGCACTTGGATCAATTTTTGTATAAAACATAATAGCATTATTTCTGTATAAAACATAATCATTAACGAAACACACTTTTTATCCATTTGCGGTTACATTTAACGTTTTGTGGGCACTCCACAATGTTAAATGTAAAAGTTGCCTCTTACGTTATAGTAGCTATAAACAGTAGTTCCCTCGACAGCTTCCCGCCTTTCTTACGAGTGGAACGAAAATTGTAGTTATGCAATTATGCAATTTCCGAGACTCCGCCCAGAAATGTTCCATAAATTTCACCACTGCGACGCTTAGTTATGTATCAGCACATTCAAGAATCGGCCTCTAATATGAATTTGCTGTTACTATGGAAACGATAATATAGGATCGTTTCCATAGTAACAGACAATTCGAAAGGAGCGTATTAACACAATGCTGTGGTTTGTAGCCGCTGTTATAGAGAATAAATCTACACCTTCCGACCAATAAGATTCGAGAGTTCTGTGAATGATTATTTGAATAAAAGAATTTAATTTATTTTTATTTTTGTAGCACAAGGGAATTGTCTCAAAGCAGCTTTACACCGATAACGCTGATACACCGATAACGACGTAATAAAGATACATAAAAGAAGGTGTACGTTTATCTCCTTTAAGTCCGTTCCTTATCATTGTTTATCTTTGATGAGCGACCGAGTGGCGACTGTGGCAAGAAAAAAACTCTTCATGGACATTTTTTTGCTATTTAAGTAAGAATTGAGTCAAATTTAACAGGCTTCGATATATTTTCCTACACTAACCCAATGTTTTAGTTTGTTTTAGTAATTTCGCACAAACTTTAATATAATATTCTGTCAGGATTGTCAGAAAAGAGATACTGCCATGTGCTCGAATGCTTTCCCTGGAGGCATGAGTTAAGGATCTTCTTGACCAGGTAAAGGAGGTTGTACTTCTCTATCTGATGTGGTGAGAGGAGAGTTGGATGGAAGTAGTACAGCTATGTTTTAAAAGCACATATGAATCTTATGCTCAGGTGTCCAAAGCTTTTATAAGTATCTGTTTTCTGAGCACTTTTTGTCCCCATTTGCTGCTACAGTAACCTCCACTCTTGGAAGATGTTCCACTAGTCCACCAGCGTTCACATTCCTCCCAAAGGTGTTCATGGGGTTGAGCTTCTAAAGCAGAAGATCTTCCACTCCAATTTCACATCAAAACTGTTTATGTTGCAAAACTAAATATTTTGGGGTCAGAGGCACAACTCGTATAAGGAAAAAGATGATCAGATGATTTCTTTGGCTCCTTTACACCACTAGAGGTCAGTGTTGAACACAGGTTTAGAAGCGTTCAATGTTTACAGTGTGACAACAGGTGAAATAGAGTTGAATAGTGTGTGTGTGTGTGTGTGTGTGTGTGTGTGTGTGTGTGTGTGTGTGTGTGTGTAGGGGCTGTAAGGGGGTTTGTCGGTGTGGGTAGTAGCTTAAACATTGGACTTCTGATTGAAAGATCGAGCGAGACCCATAACCCTCAACTGCACAAGTAACATAAACACTAATGACTCTAAATAAGAGCATTAGCCAAAATGCAGGTCTGCACACCTATTTCACAGCATTGTTTTGTAATGATCTCAAATGCAGTCACAAAAAACACATTCAAACTATGATCTCCTACCATAAATGACAAACTTTTCAAATACTCACGAAATTTACAAGAAGTCGTTCCTAGAACTGGTGTAATTTTTCTCCAATCTTCTGCTTATACCACTCAGAACACTCAGCACACTCAGGGTCTTGTTTCCTGAAACTTCCGCCAAATAAAATCAGGTGGATTATGAAATACTGGTGATTGAAGTCTTCTGGAAGAAACTCCACCCATTCTGGACGTATGTGGGATTCTGCAAGAAGCAGAGCACACGAGTCTAATTTTAGGTTGGAGTTTCTATCCAATCAGATTCCGGTCGTCACATGTCGCTGGAGTCAAAGGAATCTGTCTACTGTAAGGCCTTCGGAGTGAGCACCTGCTGGCTTTATTTTAGCTTACAGTTTTTCTCAGTTGCTTTAGAGCGTTTCTCAGATCAGAAATGAAATTCTTAAAGCTACTTGTTCAACCTTCATGTCATTCAGTCATTTGTGCACATCATAAGATTGCGATTTGGTCACTCTGAGGCCCTCTAGAAGGCACCCGATAATGTCAGCATTTTTTTACACCTTTTGATTGGATGATCTGTTGCAAGCTTCAGGCTGACAGAAGAGAAGAAGTTGATTTGGTAACAGGTACACTTACACTTACAGGGACATTTTTACAGGAAAATCTGGACATCGTGAGGAAACAGCGGCCCAAACAGTTCAAAACAGTTGCTAAGCTTTTTTAATGAACCGTTTATACGTTTGTGTAGAATTTGCAAAGAAACACATAATTTTCCTTCATTTTCAACAATTTTTTCTTCATCCTTCAAAGCCCCAGGAAAGCCGTAATGCAGGGAAACAATGCACAAAAATGCACAAGTTATGTGATGAGGTTAATATCGATGCTTCTGCTGGAAATGATGTATGAGGGAGGTGCAGTTGTGGCTCCAGTGAAAGGAGACATGTTAACCTGTGTTTATTAGTTTCCTTGCTTTAGTGATGACATTCATTCTTGCTGCGTGAGATTCCTGTGTGTGATGCAGCGCTCTGTTCTACTGCGTTTCTCTATAATACTGATGGTTTCTATAGACGTGATGCCATAATAATGGTATTGAGAAGTGGATTGATTCAGGTAGAACATCAGTGGAGGCTTGAGGGTGTTATGCAGGGTCCACCATGTTTATTTTCTTATGAGACCATGCTCATATGAAGTTTCTGAATGAACTGATGGACAAAACTTCAAGTGAGGTATGTTATATGATTATGTGGGTTGTACAAGTGCTCAGACAAACCAATGGTTTCATTTTCCCTTAAAGCACTTTTATTTCATTTGATGTAATTTATTGATTTGTGTGTAGATGTGCACAAATTGTACAAATATTCAATCAACCTTATATACTTAAGTGATACTCCAGAGCTTCCTAGTGTAATAAATCTGCCTATGTAACATAGACCTGCTTCTGTATATTACCAATAGTATAGTAACATACCTTCAGTGAAAGCTCAGTGGGTAAGGTTCTGGGTTATTCATCAGAAGGTCAGGGGTTCAAGCCACTCTTGGGGCCCTTGAGCAAGGCCCTTAACCCTGTTGTGCACTGTATCATGACCCGAGCTTCCTAACATCACTGTAATATGCATGGTGTATATGTGATAGTGAGTGTGTGTGAGTGTGTGAGTGTGTGTGTGTGTGTGTGTGTGTGTGTGTGTGTGTGTGTGTGTGTGTGTGTGTGTGTGGTGTTGGTGGTATATGTGATAGTGTGTGTGTGTGTGTGTGTGTGTGTGTGTGTGGTGTTGGTGGTATATGTGATAGTGAGTGTGTGTGAGTGTGTGGTAGAGCCGGCGAGACGGGTTTTTCCTGCCTATAGCTGGTAGTGACAGGCGTGAGTCACTCTCTTCTTCTCTATTGTTAACTGTTTGCTGATGCACATGGAGATCTGCTGCTCTGGATCTCTCAGCACAATACACAACGTGGCTCAGCGAGCACTGCTGACACCCTGCAAAATGCCTTTACTGACCTCAATCCAATCAGCTCACTTCCACCACCACAACACCACCACAACAACACCAATCTATCTGAAAAAGAAAGTGCTGGAGAATATTTGTGTGTGTGGGGGGGAGGAGGCAGTATCACCGAAAAAGAATCCAAAAGTAAAAAATGTGCATGAAATCTGGGGTCTAATTCAGTTAACCTATGACAAGCATATCTAACTTCAAATGTCAAATTCATTTCCCTGTGAAAAATGTTTGATTACTTGGAGAGCAAAACTGAGTTGTGTATCACTGTACCATGTAGTGAGAGCGAATGAGGAAACATCTGGACGTAGACAAGCAGATGATTCACAGAGACACAGACGGAGGTCTGGAGAGAGTTAATGGAGCGTTGGTGCTGATTTTCTGACGGAGAAAGCGGCAGATTTATGGTTGGCACATTCCTTTGCGATAGCGTTGGTGTAAAGTATTTGAGTAAAAGTACTTCGTTACTGTACTTTAAATACTTTTTAGTTTTACTGAGTATCAAAAAGTATAAGCGACTTTTACTCCCTAAACACCGAAATGTATAATTCAATAGATGTACCATTTAATTTTCAATGAGCATTACCAATTAATTACGTTTTTTTCTGCAGAAAAGTGAACATTTATTAAGAATATTTATTTTAATTTTATTTGTCCACACTGCAAAAAAATTTCCTCTAAATATAAGAAATAAATGCATGATTTAAGATGATTAAAACACTTATCCCAAGCTGTCAATTTAATCTAATTAGCTTTAAACTAGCTAATTAATTCTTTTTAAAAATAGTTTTTTTGTGTGTGTGAAAAGATCTCAAAACCAGCGCTACTAAATAAGAGTTTAATGAATCTTAATTTAAGAATCATCATTATATATTGTGTCTTAAAATGAGACAAAGCATTTAAACTAAAAACAAGATTACTATTAAAATTACGATCACGCACAACAATCATTTATTCAAATGAAGACACTTGGAACACTTAGTAGTTACGATGCAAAAACAAACAAAATCCTCACTTGCTACTTCTCAAAATACAAAAATGTTTTGCAACATAAAACATTATTAACATTAAATGTATTTTGTCATTTCTGAACATTGAAAGATATTCAACGTGAGAAACTGAACTCAAACTATAAAACAGTAAAAAGCTATAAATACTTTGTATAAAGAACAAAATTCGAATAAATACTAACTTCTCCCATTAGGGGGCGTCACAGCAGATCATCCGTCTCAATACCCCCCTGTCCTCTACATCTGACTCTTTCAAACTAAATCCTCAGCATTCTCCTACCGATATACCCCATGTCCCTCCTCTGCACATGTCCAAACCATTTCAATCATGCCTCCAGTCTCCAAAGCGTCCTACAACATCCTGTCCATCCTCGTCACTCCCAAAGAACATCTCATTGTCTTCAGCTCTGCTACCTCCAGCTCCACCTCCTGTCTTTAACTCAATGCCACTGTCTCTAAACCATACAACATCTCAGGTCTCACCACAGTCCTATAAACTTTCCCTTTCACTCTCACAGATACTCTTCTATCACAAATCACTCCTGCTATCACTCTTCTCCACCCACTCCACCCTGCCTGCACTCTTTTCTTTACTTCTCTAACACTCTCTCCATTACTTTGCACTGTTGACCCCAGGTACCTGAATTCCTCCACCTTCTCCACCTCTTCTCCCTGCAACCGCACCCCTCCACTGCCCTCCCTCTCATTCACACACATGTGCTCTGTCTTACTCCTACTGACTTTCATTCCCCTTCTCTCCAGCGTGTACCTCCACCTCTTCAGGTTCTTCAGAACCTGCTCCCTTCTCTCACCACAAATCACAATATCATCCACAAACATCAGAGTCCACTGAGACTCCTGTCTGACCTCGTCCGTGAACGTGTCCATCACCACTGCTAACAGGAAAGGGCTCAGAGCCGATCCTTGATGCAGTCCAACCTCCACCTTGAACCAGTCTGTCGTTCCTACTGCATACTTCACTGCTGTCACACTGTCCTCATACATGTCCTGCACCACCCTCACATACTTCTCTGACACACCTGACTTCCTCATACAATACCACAACTCCTCTCTCCACCCTGTCGTACGCTTTCTCTAAAGCCACAAATACACAATGCAACTCCTTCTGACCTTCTCTGTACTTCATCAACATTCTCAAAGCAAATATGGCATCTGTGGTGCTTTTCAATCACTTTAACCCAAACTGTAGTTTATATTAAGAAATCCTGAAACTGTGCAGCGTCATTCTGACAACACGACTAAATATTTTGATATTTTGTTTGTGAACAATAACAAACTAACTTTTCATTCTGATGGGGATGAGATGTTCATTCACACAAATACTTACTTTTGAGAGCTGAACTAAGGGTTTTGCAAGAAATCCAATGTGTTGTGCTGTTTGTACACATTGTTTTGAGAAATGTACTTACTGGTGTTCAAATATTAAGGATGATTCAAGAAAAGCCAAAGCAACTGAGAAAAACTGTAAGACTTTATTTATGAATAATGAAACTCTTGCTGTTTTACTCTCTATGCACTTTTTGGTTCGTAGTACCACCATTTCGTTCTTTTGTATACTGTGTATGTGAAAGAATGACAATAAGTTGAAAGGAAAAAAAACTATTAAGGTGAAACCAGTATAATATATTTTGATCGACACAACAAATTAATATACTTCGCAATTTGATCAAAGCAACAAGAAATGCGTTTATGATGAGCACAAATGATTAAATGATGTGAAGGTTGAACAAGTAGTTTAGAAATGTTCATTTCTGATCTGAGAAACGCTCCAAAGCGACTGATAAAAACTGTAGTAGGGTTCCTTTTCAGCTTCCTGTCCTTACAGTGAGGAGATAAAAGGGTGGAGAAACACACATTTCCCACAGTCCCCCTCTTGTTTCTCCGAAGGCGTTAACACGGCCTGCAATTTTCCCGCCTAATTAAAGGCCATTTCAGGAAGTGTGAAGGAGTGGAAAGCGACACTCGGTTTTCTTCAGACAGGCCTGGAATAAACCTGTCAGGAGGCCTGGCTGGTGAAGAGGAGAAGGAGACAAAGCAGGCGCTGAATAATTCATGGCGGTTTTTGCATAGGAAAACGCTCTCCCTCTTCTTCTTCCTGACCTTGACATCTCTAATTCTTTCGTCCATCAGGCAAACGATGCTATCGTTAACAAGCCAGACACAATCTTCAGCCGGAGCAGGTTTCGTGGACGTGCCATCGTTAAAGGCATAAGGAGTGCATGAAGAAAATACTAAAGCAGTGTTTACAGGGGTTTTCATATAGCTTCTCTTTAACCATCTAATGACTGTAGCACATGAGTGGTACACTCTATGCTTAAAAGTTTGTGGACACCTGATCATAAGATTGGTTTAGTCCCCATTTGCTTTTATAATAACCATCACTATTCTGGGAAGATGTTCCAAATTTTGAAGTGTGTTTACAGAGATTTATGGCGATTCATTCAGCCACAAGGGTGTTGATAAAATCAGGTAGTGATGGTGTTGAGAAAGTGAGGAGGCCTGGGGGGCAATCAGCATTCACATTTATCCCAAAACTGTTCAAGAGCTTTACAGCAGGCCACCCAAGATCTTCCACTCCAATTCATGTAAACCAGACCTGCTGGAACAGGTTTGGGTCTCCTAGTTTAAGTGAAGGGAAGATTTCATGCTAGCATCCAAAGACTTTGTGGGAACAGTTCAGGGAAGAACCACATATGGGTGGAAAGGTTGGGTGTCCCAAAACCTTTGGCATTGTAGCGTGTCAATAGAACTGTTTCCAATCATCTTTCCACAAATGTATAGGTTATTATAAAAGGAAATGGAGACTAAACGTGGAATGAGATATCAATCGTACCAAACACATGGTCAGGTGTCCACAAATAATGAAACTTAATAAAAGTGGACGTTTGTGCTGAATGGATACGGTATATGATTATTTGGTGAATCGTGGGAATATTTATTTCCTGGCTCTGGATATATCATGCGTTACTTTCAGGAATGAAAAATGTCGAATGGAAATTCATGAGACATTAAAGTCCATATGGGCCATAAAAAGCGTCATTTATTTTTAGAACACTTGCCTACACTATATTTCTCTAATCCTGTGAAGTACTGATGCCCCAGTGATTCTGGTGCTGATGCTGTTGAGTGGCGGTACATTATCATCAGTTATTCATGTTGTACTTGAGAGAAGGTGTGTTTAATTGCTTTCAGCCCGTGTGTGTGTGTGTGTGTGGGTGGGTGAGTGTGTGTGGTTGTTGAGTCTCCTTCAGCCCTGTCCATAATACAGAAGTTGCACCAAGTAGAAACAGTTGCCATGGTGAATGCAATTAACAGGTGCATTCTTAGACTCTTAAAGCCTCTTGGTTCCTATTATAGACATTGCAGCATCCCTCCCTTTCTCTTTCTCTTTCTTTCGCTCTCTTTCTCTCTTTCTGTCTCTCTTTCTAAGTGAAATCATATTATACAGACCGTATCAGTGAAGCCCAGCTGTCCGTGAGAACATTAAAGAAGCCACTCTTGTTCATGTCAAAGCTGAAGGTGGCACTCGTTCCAAAGGCTCTCAGGGCCAAACGAGGTGAAACTGCCCCCCCCATTGCCATGGAAACCAGACGCCAAGCACGGGAGGAGGCATGGTGTGTGAGTGTGTGTGAGGGGGTGTAAACGGGTGTGACTTGGCTTTTAGAGAAACGCTCTGTGTTGAAAGTGTAGGTGGGAGAGGAGCTGTGGAGGGTACACATTTTCATCTGGATGAGATGAAGAAGAGGTGGTGGAGATAATACTTTACTCATACTTCATCATACATGCGCCTTATGTCTGGTCCTCAAATGATCCCAGACGTCTGCTATTAGTTTTGTTAATTCATAAGTACGCCCAGGCACGTCATTCAGAAAACTGTATGCTTTCATTTGAATGGTTATATATATGATATTTGCTCAGCCACTTCACTGCTGTTCACTCTGCAGACTCACAACTGTGTAGCAATGCACAGCTCGAAGTTCACCAATGACACAACCTTGGTGGGTCTCATCAGCAAGAATGACGAGTCAGCATACTGAAAGGAGGTGCAGCAGCTAACAGCCTGGTGTAGACCAACCTGTGTCTGAATGTTGACAAAACCAAAGAGATAGTTGTTGATTTTAGGAGGACACAGAGCGGCCATTCTCCACTAAACATTGATGGATCCTTCGTGGAGATTATCAAAAGCACCAAATTAATTGGTGTTTATTTGGCGTAGAACTTCACCTGGTCACTCAACACCAGCTTCATCAGCAAGAGAGCCTATTAGATCCTCTACTTCCTGAGAAGGCTGAGGAAAGCTCATCTTCCTCCTCCCTATCTTGACCATGATCTACAGAGAGACCATCGACAGCATCCTGAGCAGCTGCATCACTGCCTGGTTTGGGAACTGCACCGTCTCTGATCGCAAGACCCTGCAGAGGATTGTGAGGACATCTGAGAAGATCATTAGAGTCTCTCTCCCCTCCATCATGGGCATTTACAACACATACTGCATCCGCAATGCCACAGAATTGTGGACGACCCCACAACCCCTTACACACACACACTCCTCAAACACCCTCACACTCACACTCCTCACACACACCTCTCACACACACCTCACACACTCACCCCTTACACACACACACACACACCTCACACACACTCACACACTCTTTACACACACCTCACACACTCTTCACACACTCCTTACACACACTTCTCACAGACACTCTTCACACACACACACTCACACACTTTACATACACACACACCTCACACACTCACCCTCACACACACACACACACACTCACACGCACTCTTACACACACTCCTCACACTCTTCACACACACTCCTTACACACACTCTTCACACACACACACACGCACTCCTCACAAACACACTCCTCACACACTCTTTACACATACACACACATACCTCACACACACTCCTCACACACTCTTCACACAAACACTCCTCACACACTCTTTACACACACCTCACACACACTCTTCACACAAACACTACTCACACACTCCACGCACACACACCTCACACACTCTTCACACACGCTTACACACACTCTCACACACACACCTTACACACACGCTTTACACACACTTCTCACAGACACTCTTCACACACTCCTTACACACACTCATCACTCACTTTTCACACACACACACACACACACACACACACACACACACACACACACACACACACACACACACACACACACACACACCTCACACACACTCCAATCAGAGGACGCTATTCTGGGCCAGCGAGCTGCCCTGTGAGAAGAATCTGAAATCTGATTGGTTAAAGAAACAGAGCTATTTCTTAAGAAGACTATGGTAAAAAGGCCAGCAGTACAGACTTTGAAGGCTCTGGGAAGATTAGATTGACATGGCAGCACATAGAGGCTGAAATCTGATTAGACAAATAATCTAACATCCACATACACGTACTGGAAGCAGTGCAGCAAAGAGAAACACTACGAAATCAAGAGAATAAAATAAATATTAGAATTTAGGTTGTAAATGATTCTGATAGTGTTTAGGCCAGCAGAGAGCGCTTTGCTCTTTAAACTTGTTTTGCTCAGATGGTGTCCAGCATGTGTGGTGACGCTCTGGTGAGGAGAAAATTGTGTTTTGCCTACAGTCAAGTATGGTGGTGGTATCATCATGGTCTGGGGCTGCATGAGTGCTGCTGGTACTGGAAAGCTGTGGTTCACTGCAGGAAATATGGGTTCCAACATGTACTGTGACATTCTGAAGCAGACCCTGATGCCGAAAGGGAGATTTTCAACATAATAACAACCCCAAAAACACCGGCCAGATGACAACTACCTTGCTGAGGAAGCTGAAGGTGATGGAGTTGCCAAGTATGTGTCCAGACCTGAACCCTATTGAGCACCTGTGGGGTTCCTCAAGCAGGAGGTGAAGAAGCACCATGTGTCTAACATCCAGCAGCTCTGTGATGTCATTATGGAGGAGTGGAAGACGATCCCAGCAACAACCTGTGCAGCTCTGGTGAATTCCATACCCAGGAGGGTAAAGCAGTGCTACATAAGAATGTGCTCACACTAAATATTCACTTTGGACACGGTTTTGACATGTTCTCTGAGGGTGTACTCACTTTTGTTGCCAGTCATGACTGTATGTTGAGTTATTTTTAGATACCAGTTTCATTTCTATAGTATTGTTCCTTCAGAAGAGACAATGAAATGATTACTAATGAAATGATTTACTTTAGTGATACTTGTGTCCTTCGTGTTTCTGGGAAATTTCCACACTGGAAATACTCATCTTCATTCGATGTTTTTGCCAAACTTGCTGCTGCAACAGCTGTACAAATATCATTTTCCCGCAGACGGTGTGTAGCAGGGACACGCCTACACCGCTGGGAGAACATGTGCATTTCTGAGATGGGAGTGATCCAAGTGTCAAAAATTTCACACACTCACACACACACACACACACACACACACACACACACTATGCCTTTTCACAAGAATGTGGTACCTGATTTTTTTCTTCTTCTTCTATTTGCACTGTTTATTGCAAACACACTATAGGGCTAAAAGTATTTGGACGCCCGTCTTTTCCACCCATATGTGCTTCTTCCCTGGAGGCAGACAATTGTACAGGACGCAATGGCATGAGATTGTCCCTTCACCTGAACTAGGAGACCCAAACCTGCTCCGTCATGACGAGGCCTCTGTGCACAAACTCTATGAAGATATGATTTACATGGTTTGAAGTGGAAGATTGGTTTTGTTTGTTTTCCCCCATATTTTTCACACTCAGAAGAGTTGATGCTATAGAATCGATATAAACTCTTTGACTTTGAGATATAACTGAGACTTCCTGCTTTGCTTTTGGTTTTGTTTTGTGAATCTCGTTTCTGTAGAAATGTTTGTAAGCGCCAAGTTTCATCGTCTGTGTTCAGGATCATTTTGCCGTGTAGCCAAACAAAACAAAACTGGAAAACAGATATGGCCTTTTTTTTACTTTATTACCAGTATCTATCTATCTATCTATCTATCTATCTATCTATCTATCTATCTATCTATCTATCTATCTATCTATCTATCTATCTATCTATCTATCTATCTATCCATCCATCCATCCATCCATCCATCCATCCATCCATCCATCCATCTATATATCCATCCATCCATCCATCCATCCATCCATCCATCCATCTATCTATCGATCGATCGATCTATCTATCTATCTATCTATCTATCTATCTATCTATCTATCTATCTATCTATCTATCTATCTATCTATCTATCTATCTATCTATCTTCCACTATAACACACTGTAGCTGATGATTGTTGTGTTATAAAGGGAATAAAATACTTTGGGACGTAAACATCATCTCATCTATTCGTTTCCATCATTTATTATTCTGTTTCTCCCTGCGAGTGTTTTACTCCATATTTATTACATTATATCACACAGTCATGTTGTACAGAGGCAGCACCAAATCACCGCCTACATTTAACATTAATCCCATTAATCCCATTAATGCGTTTATAATGCATTTGTGACACTTTCTGCCAAAGCACATAATAGGCTTCTATATCTATTATAACATACACAAATCATAAAGGATTTTCATGCCAAAGAGTTCATATACCCGAATCTTTTCTTCGGGAAAATGGCATACAAAACTATGTTTACAATAAGAAGGTACAGGAACAGTAATCACGTCTCGTGGTTTCCTATGGTGCTTTGGCAGAAAGTGTCGCAAATGAGTTATAAACTCGCAACTGCGAATAAACAGTCAGACTTTATATCTCACAATTCTGCATTCTTTTTTCTGCAATTTCGAGAAAAAATGCTGCAATAAACTTTTTTATTCAGTGCTGGAAATGGGCCTCTATAGTTTCTAAGATTTCAGCTTTTCAGAAGTATTGCATTCGTTCATTATTGGATCAAGTCCAGGTCTTCTGCTCAGATCACAGACGTGACAGTGACAGTATGAATCTCCTCTGAAAGTTCTCAAGCCCAGACCGCAGAAGGAAACCATGTCACCCTCAGCCGTATACCACTTCCTGTTTCACAAACAACCACAAATTGTCAGATTGTGGCTTGGATTGTCTCGAAGCCTCTTCTGGTTTCAGTGCATGTTCATCTCTTCAGATAACAGTTCAGAACTAAAGAGGAATCTGAAACTTTTTTATAGTCACAATGAACCATGTAGATGAACAGACTCCCATCACACAGGTTTATGTTCAGAGTGTTTGAGTTTATATGTTCTCCATGTGTTTCAGGGGTTTTCTCTGCATAGGCTATTTTTCCATTTAGTCCTCTGTGTGTGTGTGTGTGTGTGTGTGTGTGTGTGTGTGTGTGTGTCTCCCTCTGTCATGTATCTGATTTTCCTGGGAATAGGTATACTTTCCTGTGTGTGTTTTATAATTATAAAATGTTCTGGTTATTTATTTAAAAAATTTTCACATAAAAAATATATATACTTATTATCCATTTAAAGTTACATTTTATGTCGTCCAAAGTTCCTATTATTGCTTATAAAAACATTAAAACAGCTTTTCCTCAATTTTCACTTTGAATTAATTAGTAATAAACGTTACAGTCAGTATCTATCTATCTATCTATCTATCTATCTATCTATCTATCTATCTATCTATCTATCTATCTATCTATCTATCTATCTATCTATCTATCTATCTATCTATCTATTTTATTTTTTATAGAAGCGGTTCCTTTAAAGGAAACGTGACTCCGCCCTGTTTCTGGCGCGTGCGCGAGTCCACGGGGAACGGGAATACATCATCTGGAGAGCGGGCGCGCGGCCGTGAAAGTGTCGGGAGCGCGCTGCGAGCGAGCTAGCAAGCGAGAGAGAGAGAGAGAGAACGCGGAAACGGGAAACGGGAGGAGGAGGAGAGAAACAGGAAAGAGAGAGAGAGAGAGAGAGAGACGGAGAGGTGGACGGAGACGCGGAGAGCTACACCGCGATTTTTACCCCGCAGTGCGTGTGCGTGTCTGCGTGAACGCGCGCGGGTACGTGTGGATTAAACCTGGTCGTGGACGCGGATTGATTAAACAGATAGATAAAGAAATAAACACATAGATAGAATAGAAGAAAAAAGATAGAGATGTCGGGGAACCGGGAGGAGGAGCGGCGCAAGCTGGCCGACATCATAAACCACTGGAACGCCAACCGGCTCGACCTGTTCGAGATCAGCCAACCGACCGAGGTGAGGCACTCAAACACCGGCCTGGGAACCGGAGCAGGCCCCGGTCTCTGTCCTGGTCCTGGTTGTGTGGCCTTACACACACACACACACACACACACACACACACACACACGGTTGGACCACAAATCACACACTCAGTGTTGTATCCTAACCCCGGCTCCTCATATTTATTTATATATTTATTTACATGTATTCTATATTTATTAAATTTATATATCTATATATTCCCGATACACACTTTACACACATTCTCACTTCTCCAAAATCATTTCAAACACTATTTTATATCTAAATGATCTTTATGGTGTGTGTGTGTGTGTGTGTGTGTGTGTGTGTGTGTGTACAAGAGCTAGTTTCTCCTCCTAGCTAACAAATGTCCCATAAAGGGATCATAAACACCTCCTATTACTCTTTATTTTTATCCTATTCACTGAAAAACATGTTTTAAATATAAAAATGTATTTTTGTGTGTTTTCTTGGTGTTTAGTGAAGATTATTGTATTGAATGAGACACTGGGAGAGACACTGTTTAGGCTAGCTAACCTGTACAGCTCAGGAACTCGCTAGCTAGGCTTAGCCGAACAAGTGTGTGTGTGTGTGTGTGTGTGTGTGTGTGTGTGTGTGTGTGTGTGTGTGTGTGTGTGTGTGGTGGTTGGACACCTTGTTGTTGGATTAAAGGGTAAATAAAGTCGGAGTTTATGGAGAGCAAAGTAAAGGGGTTACTGGGGGGTAGACTAATCCCGGTGACGTCATGAAGAGGTGTGTGTGTGTGTGTGTGTGTGTGTGTCTGTAGGTCCCCTTGTTTCTACATCTGTGTCCCTCTGTGAATCGGTGTCTTGCTCTCAGGGACTGTGTGTGTCTTTATATGTGTGTGTGTGTGTGTGTGTGTGTGTCTCTCTGTCTCTTTGTGTCTTTGTGATTGTATGTTTGTCTCTATCTGTATGTCTGTGTGTATGTGTCTCTTTGTCTATTTGTGTGTATCTCTGTGTCTGTATGTGTGACTCTGTGTCTCTTTGTGTCTGTGCGTCCCTTTGTGTCTGTATCTATGTCTCTCTCTCTCTCTCTCTCTGAATGTCTTTTTTTAATCTCTCTCTGCCACCATGTATGTCTGTTTGACACTGTGCCTCTTTGAATGGGTCTCTCTGTGTGACACGTGTGTGTCTCTGTGTGACACGTGTGTGTCTCTGTGTGACACGTGTGTGTCTCTGTGTGACACGTGTGTCTCTGTGTGACACGTGTGTGTCTCTGTGTGACACGTGTGTGTCTCTGTGTGTCTCTGTTTGACACTGTGTGTCTCTTAATGTGTGACTCTGTCACTGTGTCTCTGTTTCACACTGTCTCTCTGAATGTGTGTCCCTCTTTGTCACTGTGTCTGTTTGACAGTCTCTATGAATGTGTCTTTTTGACACAGTGTGTCTCTGAATGTTCTTTGACACTGTGTCTCACTGAATGTGTGTTTCTCTGACATTGTGTGTCCCTGTATGTATCTCTGTTTGACACTGTGTGTCTCTTTGTGACCATGTGTGGTTCTGTGACTGTGTGTCTCTACTTTGACAGTTTGCATTTTTCTCATTATGACCAAGTGTGTGTGTGTTTTATATAAAGCCTTAGACGTGCAGCGGGTCACATGACTGCCGTGTGTGCGCCGGTGGATCATAGGTCTTCTGTGTATGTGTGTTTATACTACACACGGTTAGCTAAGCGTCTCATGGTATGGCTAACGTTTGAGGAGTAACCCCAGAGACGGGGTTTGGATTGTGATACGTAAGGCCAAGTTCGATAAGGACGCAGGAACAGATGAACAAATCTGGAGCCAATCACACGCCATGAATGTGGATTTTCGAGATGAGCAGCGTCACACGCGCTTCAGTGACAGATCATCTCCTGGGGACTTTGAGGACAGGGGAGGTTCCGCTTTTGTGGTTTCTCAGGAACAAGATGTATTTTTTCTTCTCAGTTTTGTTTAACCCCGAGAGAAAGAGAGAGAGACAGAGACAGAGACAGGAAGGAAGCATGGAATGATTGTTGGTTGCTGCTTTCACATAAATAAGGGATGTAACTAGAAATGGATAAAAACTACTTTTTTTTTCTAAACCTGATCAGTGATTGTTGCCTTTTGGGTTGGGGTGTGTGTGGGTGTGGGTGTGGGTGTGTGGGTGTGGTGGTTTGTTTATATTTCCTGAAGTCAAAAGTATTTGGACATTTTTCCCTGCTATATGTTCTTCTTTCCTGCTATGGAGCTAAACCCAAATTGACCAAATGAATGTGAACGCTGACTGCACCTCCAGTCCTCCTCACCTCGCCTTCATCAGTACTCGACTTTACAACATCCTTACGT
Source organism: Silurus meridionalis (assembly GCF_014805685.1). Classification (NCBI taxonomy): domain Eukaryota; kingdom Metazoa; phylum Chordata; class Actinopteri; order Siluriformes; family Siluridae; genus Silurus; species Silurus meridionalis. The sequence goes on from NC_060906.1 coordinate 22,277,725, forward strand.
CTCATTTGATCTTCACAAATCGCCCAAAATTCTAGGGCAACAGAAGACTGAAGGTTATTATACCAGTAAACAGGGACTGAATGTTGAACCTTCAAAAGTTTCATACCAATCTTATGGTGAGGTGTCCACAAACATTTGGCCATACGCAACCAAAATGTAAGTTTGGTAAAGCTCAGACCCAGTCTGTTCGAGCTGTGTGAATGTCTCTGGGTGTCTCCGTGTCTGCGTGTCTCCGCCCTGTTAGGACTTGGGAGCGATTGGCTGTGATTGTTCTGCACTTTCGTGTCTCACTGCTGCTGCGTCCGGTCTGGCCGAGGCCGTGTTTCCACTACACGGCTGAAGGAAATGAGATTTGGGGAAACAGTCACCTGGGAAACGCCACCAGGGCGTGTGTGTGTGTGTGTGTGTGTGTGTGTGTGTGTGTGTGTGTGTGTGTGTGTGTGTGTGTGTGTGTGTGTGTGTGTGTGTGTGTGTGTGTGTGTGTGTGTGAGGAAGGAGGGGGGTGCAGTACAGCACAAAGAACCCACACTTTTACACCAGGTTTACTAAGAGTGTTTGTATGATGTGTGGGGGTGGGGGTGTGGGGAGGTCTAGTGTGTCTGTCTTTGTGTCAGTCTCTCTGTCTGTCTTTTGGTGTGTCTTTGTGTCTGTCTGTTTGTCTGTCTGTCTTTCAGTCTGTGTGTCTGTGCCTCTATCTGTGTGTGTGTGTCTTTGTGTGTGTATCTCTATCTGTGTGTGTGTGTGTGTGTGTGTCTGTCTGTGTCTGTTTGTCTGTCCATCTTTCAGTCTGTGTGTGTGTCTTGTGTGTGTGTGTCTGTCTATCTGTGTGTGTCTGTCTATCTGTGTGTGTGTCTGTGTGTCTGTTTGTCTGTCTGTCTGTGTGTCTGTTTGTCTGTCCATCTTTCAGTCTGTGTGTGTCTTTGTGTCTGTGTATCTCTATTTTTGTGTGTCTGTCTATCTCTGTGTGTGTGTCTTTCTATCTGTGTGTGTCTGTCTATCTGTGTGTGTGTCTGTCTATCTGTGTGTGTGTGTGTGTGTGTGTGTGTCTATCTGTGTGTCTGTCTGTGTCTGTGTGTCTGTTTGTCTGTCCATCTTTCAGTCTGTGTGTCTGTCTATCTGTGTGTGTGTGTGTGTGTGTGTGTGTGTGTGTGTGTGTGTGTGTGTGTGTGTGTGTGTGTGTGTGTGTGTGTGTGTCGGACTGTCTTTTGGTGTGTGTGCACACGTGTCTCTGTCTCTGTCGCTGTGTATGTGTGTGGTGCTGTATGTCTCTCTTTGTCTCTGTTTCTGTGTGTGTGTGTGTGTGTGTGTGTGTGTGTGTGTGTGTGTGTGTGTGTGTGTGTGTGTGTGTGTGTGTGTGTGTGTCTTCCAGGCAAACTTTCTCCCTGATAATAATGTAGCTGTTCCTCCACACTTCCTCCATCCTGAAGCTCCTGCTCTGTAATTAGATGAGACAGATGTTGGACAGAGTGGGGCAGAACTCAGCTCGGTGTTTTAATCTGCTTTTGTTTGCGTCACAAACGTTTTGTTGAGATTGTTTTCTGCTCAACCTGCTTCCGTTTATTTAACCTGCTGATTTTCCCCCGGAGACACGTTCAACCATCACACACACGTGCTCACGGGGCGTTCAGGGCTCGTCTCTCATCTGTCCTCCCCTCACACACACACACACACACACACCCATTCAGATATCTGTACCAGATCAGAGATATTTTTCAACTGAGGTTTCTTGATTTGTTTACTTGATGTTTGGTGTTTGAAAACAGTTGTGAGGTTGTTGGTAGGTTGTTGTCCAGCTGCACTCTTTGTGGAGTAAAGTCTGACACTAATGACCTGTGTGTGGCTTTTACTTTATTGTTTACAGTGTTTTGTTTTAGCCATCTTTCTCTTTCTCAGTCCCTCTCTTTCTGTTTCACTCTCTTTATCTTTCTCTCAGTCCCTCACCCCTCTCTCTCTGAGAAGCTTGTTCAGGAGGAGCGTCTGGAATGTTTCCCTAATGTGGAGTCTATTATCCAGACAGGGATGTTCTGTGTGTGTGTGTGTGTGTGTGTGTGTGTGTGTGTGTGTGTGTGTGTGTGTGTGTGTGTACGCTACTTCCTAGTCTATAGTCAGGTGTACACATTTCCCATGAGGATTCAGAAAAACGCACTGGTTAATTGACGACTGTAGACATTTGTTTGAGGATTTGGAGGAAACTGGTGATTTGACTTCCTGGTGTTTATTGGGGCGAGCTGTAGAGGAGCCCACATTATTGGTTTTCCCTTCTTTATTTCTAAAAAAAAAACAGAGAGCAGGAAAAAAAAATGTGAGGAAGGTGTGTCTAAATGAATCTCAATAACATCTAGTGGAACATCTTCGCAGATACGATTGTACATCAGGGTGTGTTATTATAAATCTCAGTCTCTCACACACACACACACACACACACACACACACACACACTGTTTTTACAGCAGCTCAGGGACAATGTGGTTGTCGGTGCAGGAGAGGTCTTGGGGGGAAGGTGAAGAGGTCATGCTCCCACTCCACCCTGCTGACAAACCCCTGCCTGTGGTGGCCAAGGAGATAAACTGTGTGTGTGTGTGTGTGTGTGTGTGTGTGTGTGTGTGTGTGTGTGTGTGTGTGTGTGTGTGTGTGTGTGTGTGTGTGTGTGTGTGTGTGTGTGTGTGTGTGTGTGTTTTGGAGTGAAAAAACAGGCCTTAAGATAACACAGGAAGTAGAGTCCAGGTGCTCAGGGAAGTGCTTCGGGTTCTGAATAATGAAGTCCAGCAATGAGATAAACATTGGAGTTTTTTCTCCTTTAAATATTTATTTATTTATTTATTTATTACAGAAATATTCAATGAGAAATATGATTCGATGAGGCATTGGTTTTCACCTGTAAGGTTTAAAAAGTGTGTATTTGTCAGGTGTGTTTGATTATTTGATAATTGCTAAAAATTTATTTTTTCTTTTTCCTCTTTTTCCTTCTAATGTAAAAAGTCGAACAAGGCAAGTTGCTGTTAAACGTTTCTTTTTTTTTTTAATATTTTGATATAAAAGGTATGTTTTGAGGATATCTTTTAATGGCAAAAAATTTGAGATGTATCTGTTTGTTTTATGTATTTATTTTATTTATTCTTTTTTTTTTCATTTTATTTTTATTTTCTATTTTAATGCTTGGAAAGCACTTTGAGATGCAACTTTTAGGCACTTTATAAAATAAAGTTTATTATATTATTTTACTGCTAACAGACTTGGTGAGATCTGGTAAGATTGTGGCTGCTATGTTGAAAGCTTTAGAGATGGAGACATTGATAAAAAGACAGAAGTTGGAGCTGGAGGTTTTTGTAGATGCTGAGATTTTCAGCAGGAGAGATGAGGATGGACAGGATTAGAAATTAGTTTATTTACCAGTTGCTGAAGTTTTGGAGAGGAATATTGTCGCATATGTGTCTGATACAGGATGCTAGCTGCTCAACAGTTCTGGGTCTTCTTTGTTGTGTTTTTCGTTTAATGATGTGGCGAATGTTTTCAAATGGTTAACTGTCTACACTGCAGGCAGGTCAATTCAGCACCCGAACTTCTCTACTACAAAGTCATGTTTGTTGTATTGTTTTATTGAGTTTATGAGATTTGCAGATCATTGCATTCTGTTTTTATTTTCTTTTTACACAGCGTTCCAAATTTTTGTAATCTGAAAAATACTTATTACGTAATGACCGAATAGAAATCCTGTCTTGCTACAGAGGAATCGAAAAATGCGTGAACTCCTCCCATGGAAAACCTTAATGTAAAAGATTCCAGCTTTACCCCTGACCCTCGCAAAGCTCAGACACTGGAAACTCCTTCCATTAATGCTCCATGAACATCCTTTCGAAATTCTTCAACAACCAACACACTGTTTTTTTTAGCCGTTTGCATTCAATCTGTGATTCCTAGTATCCAAGCACAAATCGTACGAGAACTTCCCAAGGGGAATGATTACGTCGGATTTGTAGCCAATGCGTAGCAATTCTTCGTCCAATCAGAACGAAGAACCTCTACAGCGCTGCAGTTTAATCATTTTGTAGGAAGTCATTATAAAGAACACTTTTTTTTTTTTTTTTTTTTTTTTTTTTTGTATGCATATGCAAACGTTATGAAAATCTAAAAGCTATCGCAATTGTGAAAGTGTGTTTACTGCCATCACAATCTCGTGTTCTCTACGGCATTCCTGGCCTGGAAATCGGCGCCTGGAGAAATGCAGCGCAGCAGCAGCGCTCGAAGGGCCTCACCCCAAAAAACACCAAATTCAAAGCATGTGCTGTTTCTTAACTTTCACTCCCCTGCTGTTTTGCTCTTCTTTCACCCTCTGTGTTCTTAATCCATGTGCCTTCTGTGTTCAGAACCACACCTCAGATGCCAGAAGCAGATGGGAGGCTGTTTTTTTCCAGCTCCACTCTATATTCAGTGCACTTGCTTTCCTTTAAAAGAAGTTCAAGAGAAAATGTTTTGGTCCGTAGGACGTTTTCTATTCTGAAATTGAGACATTGCTCAGAGTAAGGAGGACAACTTACAAAAGTTTGTGGACGCCTACACAGCATGAGCTGGGGTGCAGTCAGTGTTCCAGTTCATTCCAAAGGTGTACAATAGAGCAGGAGATCTTCCACTCCAATTAGTGCTGCACGACGTCAGCTTGTGCGATTGTATGACGGCAAACGTTGCGGTTTGATGGAAAGTGTGTGTGCGCGTGTGTGTGGACACACTTTCTGAGAACAGTTTGCAGATTTTACTTGCCGGCAACAAAACAAAAAAGACCAGATAGTCTCAGTTTAGGCAGCGCACGTGTGGTCACGTGACTTTCAGCGTGGAGACCAGGTAAAGATGGAAGCAGATCAACACTGAACTGGTAGCCAGAAAACTGCTATCTCTGTTATATGGTGATACTTTAGATTTAAGATCACCAGCAATGAACAGAGAGAGGAACTGTGCAAGATTCACAAGTTCCCTTCCGCGTCCCCTTCAGTTCCCTTCCGCTCCCTTCCGCGTCCCCTTCAGTTCCCTTTCGCGTCCCCTTCAGTTCCTTCCGCGTCCCCTTCAGTTTCCTTCCGCGTCCCCTTCAGTTTCCTTCCGCGTCCCCTTCAGTTCCCTTCTGCTTCAGTTTCTTTTACGTCCCCTTCAGATTCCTTCCGCGTCCCCTTCAGTTTCCTTCCACGTCCCCTTCATTTCCTTCGCGTCCCCTTCATTTCCCTTCCGCGTCCCCTTCAGTTCCCTTCTGCGTCCCCTTCAGTTTCCTTTTTCTGTCGAGTTTTATTTATTTTATATCTGAGTAAAGAAAAGACGTGAATAAAATGAATTTGTGTTTATTTTGCCATACTGTGTGTGTGTGTGTGTGTGTGTGTGTGTGTACACGTATGTTTATTATATTACCATTATATATATTCCTTGATATTGCCCAGCTGTATTTTTAGAGGACTCTTTTAGTCCCCCCAGGACGATGCACTGAGGGCTAGTTGATGTGGAATCACTGAGCTTACACTGTCTGGTCTGTTATTCGTGTCTCCCACACTGTCTGGTCTGTGATTCGTGTCTCTCACACTGTCTGGCTGCAGTGTGTGGCTTTAGGATTGGCACGAGCCTCAGGGAAACCCTGCTCTAAACATAAAATGGCCTCAATATGTGCTGAACAGTTTGACTCCTGTGCATTTCTTTCACCAAGACCAAATGTTAATTAAGACTGATCTGAGGGAGTGGTGGAATTTATGAGCATCTGTTTTAACCGAGTATTTGGGAACCTGACAGGTGACAGGTGGATGCAGACACTGCGGTCGTGTAGGACGTCACGCAGATCCATATCTCAATACGAGGTTTGAAGGATTCAAGCTGCTTTTCGTGCTGAATTTCATAGCAGACGGTTTGCGTGTGGAACTGAGGGCAAAGTTTATTTAGTTTAGTCGCTTCCCGGTTACCATGGTTACTGTGCAGCAAAAATGATGAAAGAAAAGAAATAAACAATACTGAAAGCCACACTTGAAATATGTCTGCTTGAGCTACACCTTTTCCCAAAGGTTTATGGACACCTGATCATACCATTGTGTGCTTTTTGGACATACCATTTCATCCCATCTCCATTTTAACCCGGAAGATGTTCCAGATGTTGGTGTGTGCTTGTGGAGATTAATTCAGCCACACAGGTGTTAGTAAAGTCAGGTAGGTGAGGTGAGGAGGCCTGGGATACAGTCAGCGTTCACATTCATCCCAAAGGTGTTCAGTAGGTTTGGAGCTTTGGAGCAGGATGTATCTTCATGAAGCCTGCTTTGTCGCAGGGCATTGTCATGCTGGAACAGGTTTTGGTCTCCTACTTCAAGTTAAAGCCAAATTTCTGACAGCTGATCATATAAACACACACTGAAACCACCTGCTATGTACGCTAAGCTTTCTGTGGCCTCATTTGCCTTCGAGATGTTCCTGATCCGTATCGGAGTAGTGACTCATTTTCTCCTGCACAGACCACAAGACCACAATGTGCACATCGCAAACATGTACAGGTTTTTATAATGTTTACAATCAGCGTCTGCTAGTATCAGTGATCACAACAGCCAGACGTACTGGCATTTTTCTGGAGGTTCATCGATAATCCGTTCAGTAGAAACAGTAGGTTTCGGTCTCTTAAGAAATTACGCATCCTCAAAGTCTAGTGTTTCTGCAGATTAATATTTGGGTCGGCTCTAAATTAAATAAAGGTTTCCATTCTATCACTGATGTGAAGGGATTTTTGCTGTATTATGGAGATCCCCTGAGCCAGTACAGAGTCTGCTGCGAATATGGTGGGCACCCGGATGTGATGCCGTTTCAGCAGATTTTTCAGGAGGACTCTTGAAGCAATTACAAAATAATTTTTTACAAACAATTTAAATTTTAATCTTATTTTTATATATATATATATATATATATATATATATATATATATATATATATATATATATATATATATTCCTGTATTAAGGATTGTGAGATTTACCAGTTCACATCAGCATCAGTTAATGTTTTGATGCATCGATTTTTTCATCGATGATTTTCAAAAGTGTCAGATTTTTTAACTTGATGCATAGTTTTGAACATATTTGCGTCAGTAAAAATTAGGGGTCAATCGGCTAAAATATTTGTCATGAGTTAACTTAAGTTAATTAATTGCAACTTAACCGCACATTTTTGTACCTTAAATTCATACATTTCAATTTTTAAATACTCTAATCAACATGGGCGTGGACAAATATTGATGCTTTATGCAAATATATGTTTATTATTATTGAAACCAAAGTCAACATGAAGCATGAAGACTAAAAACGATCTTGTAAATGTTTGAAAGTAATTATGGTGTTTTTAATTATGTAAATCATCAGGACACCAAACGGAACTCTTGCTATGTTTCCACACGGACGGGTTTAGTTGCCGGACGTGTAGGCCGTGGTGGAATTCGGTGCTTGATTTGAGACCTGCATCAGTAAAACAAACATTTAGCGATTACAAGTATTTTATATTTATTTATATTTATTAATTAATTTGCATTGCATCGATTTCTCCTCGCTAAACTCAGCACCGCTGCTGTTACGTGAATATGACGTATCGCAACACTACTGAGCCCAAGGCGTCCTGAGAGTCACAGATTAACATGGCAGAGGTAGAGCTGTAACTTCCTGCACACACAACAGGAAAAGAACATCTGGTTTTATTTCATCTGTTATCTTTATTTTATTTGAACTATAAAGGCGTGTGTGTGAAAGAGACCTGCGATAGACAGAAGGCAATTAAGTAAATTGATGATTTGCTGTCTGTCTAATAAAAGTCAGTACCATATTGATTGTAGCAACATATTTAATTTTCGGTGAATCAAATGGAAATCCGATCGTGTATTTTGAATCGAATCGTTGACTACGCATCAGGATGGAGATCCCTACTGTACGCAACAGTGTCACAAATCGGGCAGCTCCTGTTTTGTTGGTTTCATATTCTTGTAATACTGCGGCATCCTGTTGCACTCGGCGCTTTCTCCAGCTCAGATTTTTTCCAAAGAGGTCTTAAGTCCTCTGGAATGCACTTTGGACAGCCAAGAAATGTGAAAAGACGTTTTCAGCATTTGCAAGCGTAGGTGCAGACTCCCTGCAAGCTTGTTTTGCAGAGTTAACGCGAATCCTCAGGTGCCTGATGGCAGCGTTCTTTCGGGCAAGTCGTGTCCTGCGCTCGTGTGCCTGATCTGCGTCATGCCAGTCAACAGCGGATGATAAAAACACATCAGTAGGTTCGAGGACGTGTTGAAGCCGATTTAATGAGATACAGATGTTTTGCATGGATTCCAGAGTGCAATAAGTTTGTGGGCACCTGAGTTTAAGATTATGTTCTTCTTGAACATCCAATTCTACTTTAAGTCCCTATCTGCTGTTATAGTTAGCTACATTCTTCTGAGATGATGTTCCACTAGACTTTTTGTGGAGACACAAGTGTGTTAGTAAAGTCAGGTACTTTAGCCTGGGGTGCAGTCAGCGTTCACGTTCACCCCAAAGGTGATCAGTAGCTCTATAGCAGGAGATCTTCCACTCCAACACATTTAAAAGCATATCTTTATGGAGCTGGCTTTCTGCTCAGGGGCATCGTCATGCTGAAACAGGTTCGGGTCTCCTAATTCAAGCTGCCTCCGAAGACATTCGTCAACTTTGTGGGAACACTTTGGGGAAAGAACCGCATCTGGTTCAGGCGTCCCAATAGTTTTAGTCCATATAGTGTAGGTTATTTATGGTGGAATGAACAAATCTAGAGACTAAAGCCTGATTTTTCATCTTCCCCCTGCCATTTGTTTCCTCCTGCCTCATTACGCTTTGGCCTTGAGTAAAGATTCTGTAAATTATGTCGTGTTCCACTTGAAACTCACTATAACACTGCTGTCAAAGTCGCAGCTTCACCTAACCTCGGTTCCTGTCGTTTATCAAGTCGCCTCCTCCGGGCAAAACGATCGGCCGAGTCGATTTGTGACCGAGCATGAGGAGATAAATGTTTTACTTCCTCTCCTCTCTTGCTGGCTCTGATTTGTCCTCCTTTTGTTCAATCGAAGAGGCTGTAAAAAATTAAATAAAAAAGACGATCGTAGCTGTCGAACCGGCACTTTTTGGCATGTCACCCAGTTTTGCATCAGCAAATCGTCAAGTGGGAGTGGTAATGATTACACCCCTCTGAGGAACGGCTCGTTTGCGTCTCCAGAGAAGTTGTGCCTTGCTCACTCGTAGTGTTTCATCATCATCAGACCCTCTGTAAATATTTCCTCGGCAACAAGACACCACGCTCGTCTGCATTACTCTCGCAGTCACGCCTTTACAAAAACCTTTCAGAACGCAGGGCAGGTGGAACCAGTGGGATGTGACGACATGCAGCTGGAATCCATTATTCGGATGTCGAGCTGCAGTTTCTCAAACCCAAGAGCCCCGAACAACCACATTCTGTTCCTGTAAATAATGTCTTTTTATTCTGGCTAATCAGCGAACCTAATGAATGACCTCCCTGGGACTCGTTCCTGCACTTATTTCTGAGCTCAACCATGTTGCCATCTCAGCTTCTGGAGAAATTGTAGAAGGCGCACTTTTCAGCCCTTCAGGATGAACCTCGAACCTCTTGGACCTGGAGTTTCGGTGTATTTTTTCATTCAGACATATGTGCTGCCAAGGTGCGAGCGCTTGCTTATGAAGGTCACGCATAACTCGTGTAAATCATGACTCCGTAGCTATAAATAATGGATGTGTCCACGTTAGCCATGTCATCTGTTCTCTCAGGATCAATAAAACTGAACATCTGTTCAACTCTGAAAACACTTAGCATAGTTTTGTGGCTAGTCCAATCAAATAAGCTGCGTTTAAAGACTATTGTCCATCAGTCCCGCTCATGTTTTCTGGATCGTGTTAAAGATAAATGATCACTGTTGGACGAACAAAACCATGAAACGACCTTCTAGCAGTGTTCAGTGCGGAGTTGTGAGTGTGTGTGAATATACTGCTCCTGATTAGTTAATAAGGAAGCCATTTTGAACCCAGTGTTTCTCCTGACGAGCCCTGACACCCCGGTTCTTCCCAGGAAAACTCCTGAGTTTAACCTTCTAAAGAGGCACATCATGAATTTGATGAATGGGATTCTTTTTTCTCTCCTCCAAACTCCTTGAAAAAATCTTCGCTCTAAGTCTCAGTCAATGTTCAGTGTTTAAGTTTCATATTTATTTGTTTTTTAATGAGTAATGGGGAGAGAGACGGGAGTGGGAGAGAGACGGGAGAGAGACGGGAGAGAGGCGGGAGAGGCAGGAGAGAGGCGGAGAGAGGCGGAGAGAGACGGAGTGGGAGAGACGGGAGAGACGGAGAGAGAGGCAGGAGTGGGAGAGAGGCAGGAGAGAGGCAGGAGTGGGAGAGAGGCAGGAGAGGCAGGAGTGGGAGAGACGGAGAGAGGCAGGAGTGGGAGAGAGACGGAGAGACGGAGAGACGGAGAGACGGAGAGAGACGGAGAGACGGAGAGACGGGAGAGGGAGAGAGACGGAGTGGGAGAGACGGAGAGAGGCGGAGTGGGAGAGAGACGGGAGAGAGACGGGAGAGAGACGGGAGAGAGACGGAGTGGGAGAGACGGGAGAGACGGGAGTGGGAGAGAGACGGGAGAGAGACGGAGAGACGGGAGTGGGAGAGACGGAGTGGGAGACGGACCAGTTTTCACATTCGTTTTCTGGCAGGAAACAGACTTCAAATTCAGCATTTACTTGTAATAATTACACACCAGAGTTGCTGAATATGATCATTTTATGGGGCTGGGCGATATATCGATGTGATTGTGATATCGCGATACACGGTGACGCGATACTTTTTCTTTTTTTGTGATTTTGTTGTCAGTCACTTGGAGTTTTGTTAGCTAAACGTATTAGTTATATTATTCTGTGCATGGAAGGCAGTTTTCGCCACATAAAAAAAGTGTGCTTATTTGCGACTTTATTTTGATTCTATTTCTCGCGATTCAGAAAGGTTTTTTTTGCAATTCCGACTTTCTTTCTCGCAAGTTCCGACTGTTTTCTCGCAAATTCAGACTTCTTTTATCGCAAATTCCGACTCTCTTTCTCGCAAATTCCAACTTCCTTTCTCATGATTCCGACTTTCTTTCTCGCAAGTTCCGACTGTTTTCTCGCAAATTCCGAATTCCTTTCTCGCCATTCTGTGCCAGAAAGCTTTACACACTGAAAATGAAACTAGCATCAATTGATTAATCTGTAAAACTATGGAAAAAAATAAAAGAGGAATATTTGTTTCACATGTTTCCTCTGTCCCATTGTACCCTCAGCTCCTGTCTGCGTTGCATTGTAACATTAAAGCATTGAAGCGATAGCTCAAGCGAACTCGTAGATGTTCCAAAAGAACTCGGAATTGCGAGAAGTCGCAATTAGGAAAAATAAAAATAAAAACCTAATCTCCACAAGCTCACTCCAAAATTCAGTGGAGCTCCTGGTGACTACATGTGGAAAGCACATCTGAATCTTATGGTCCACAAACTGTTGTCTGTTCAGTGTGTTTCTACTTCAGGACCCTGCATTTTTGTTGTTGTTGCGTGAGATCTGAAAGGCTCTGGACTGTGTTTGTCACTGCTTGCTGAGAGTCTGATAGTGGCCTGTGAGCCCTTTCGAAAGAGGTGTTTGGTTTCATGCTTATCTTTCGCAGATAAGCAAAGTTCACTCGAATGTCTCACCTCTGATAAATTAGGGTTATGAGGAAGGAGGTCAGGGTTAGAAACGCTGAGAAGCCGCTTGAATCGGAGGCATGTGTAGAAATGCAGGAAGCAGAAATTCACTGAGAGTCAACAAATGACGAATACGTTTAGCTTGTATTCACGCTTGTCCTCGAGTCATCCTGTAAACTGCCACGTGTCCCCTTCAGACGCAAACGTGTCCTGTCTCAGCAAACTAAAACAAGATCCAGAGAAAGACTCGAAAGCTTGACATGACTAAAACGGAAGAAACAGAAGTCACATTGCTTCGTCTTCCTTCCTTCGCTCGGGTCTGTGACAGATGGGAAATGAGTCCTCGCCTGGTTGTGGAAGACGGTCAAAGGAAGACGTTCCTTTTTACAATCCGTCCCCTTGGTTCTCACGTAACAAGCAGCACTTCAGAGTTTAACCAAGATTCTCGGTTACTTTTGCATTGCATCATCTAGCGATCTCCAGAGACGGGGACGAGAACACTGCTGACTTAATCACAAGCCTGTGAGTCGAAGCCCGTCGTCTCATCTCGTCTCGTCTCGGTTGATGACGGCTCCGCGGACAGCTGTAATTAACGCCCTCATGTCGTGCTGACAGTCAGTGGGAGCCGCACGCTATTTCGCACCATCCTAATTTCCAAACGCGTAATGCAGACTGTACACATTCTGCTCCAGTGACCTGGTTTTATTTTTTGGGAATCGCTGAGGGCCAAAGAGGAACGCGTGATAATCACATCTCGCTCCGTGCAGTGCAGTGAACCGTGAGCTAAACTGATGACCTGATGAGGCTGATGATAAACGAGTGAACTTCAGCTGATCCCTTCTTTATTAAGAAAAGAGATGCACGGCTGATTCCTCCCCCTCAGTCCTCACATTTCAGAGGATTGTGATCACTTCTGCTGTACATCAGCTGCTGCTGAATTTCTTTCTTTCTTTCTTTCTTTCTTTCTTTCTTTCTTTCTTTCTCAAGTTTTTTTGAGACCCAAAAGCTGTGTGTGTAGCTGGAGAGTTCACGATTGTGAGCACGTCGTGTGTGTTTTTGTGCACGTGAATTCGTCAGCCTCGGACCAGAAGTTGCTTTGCATCGTTCTGAAGTTCATTTAATTAGAACACACACACACACACACACACACACACACACACACACACACACACACACTCCAAATGAAAGCTTTTCATGAAATTATGAATGAGCTACCAAAGTTTTTTGTCTTCAGAACAGCGTCAGGTGACGAATAGCTACAAACTCATGAATGTTCCTTCATACTTGGAGAAGTAAAACACTGCATGCCCACTGAAACCTAAACAACGCTCCTAATCTAACAGTCACAGCTCTCTAGATTAGATTTCTCTGTAGTGCAGATAAAATGAATGCAGATTGGTGCAAGTCAGTGGTTGAGGTTTTCCAGAAGGATCTTGGAGAAACTCCTTCACCAAGTTTCACCATAGGAATGTTGGTTAATGAATATATTTGACCCAGAATGCAGTAAATCTTTGAGCTGACTTTCTTTTTTTTTTTTTTTTTATTCGCGCTCTGTCTTCAAAGTCGATTTTATTTCCCCCTCCACCCGAATGTCAACACGTCACTCTGCAAGTTCAATCCTCTTATCTGCACTTTGTTCAGAGCTCTTTCCATAGTGTAGCATATAAAAACGTGTGCTAGCGGTGGAGAAAAATACCACCGACTGTAAAAGCAGCGTTCCTTTTCCCTGACGCACACGTTTTTTGGTCGAGTGACAGGTTCTCACTTGTTCTAGAGGTTAAACTTCAACTCCAGCTGGTTCTCCCAGACTTCGGTGTAAACATGTTAATCGAGTTAATGTTCAAACAGCGATTTGTTGCATGTTCCTGGTGCTGTTTTTGTGCCGGCGTGCGGATACGTTGCCACTGTGAGAGCATGTGGTGCTTTCGCTAGGGTTATGTTAGTTATTTATGTAAAACAGGACTTTTTTTTTTTTCTTTTTTTTTTCTTTCCCCAGGCCAACCTTCAGGTGCTTTATCACACTCTTGTTGATACAGTCTGTGGGTAAACATTGGCTCCACCCAGCCGGTGCTGTAGTATGTGTAGGTGAAGCATTGCGGAGTAAAGCATCCTGGGAGTAGTGCAGCAGTGCAATCGTCATTTGTTGTCTTTTTTAAATTTAAATGTAATTAAATTTTGAATTTTAATTTTTTTTTTTTTTTTATGTTTGTATTGCTAAAATTGCAGTCTGTGAATACTAAACCTTTTAGTGCATTTAATTGCCATATTCCATCATAATACAAATATCTGAATGAAAAAATATAAATAAACATATAAAACTCAATTAGAATTTAGTTTTAAAAAAAAGGTGAGCCTAATACAACCTAAAACTGAGGTATACATCAAAATGATAGTGATACAAATAATAATAAAACCTAAACATTTCATTTATGTTGTGAAATTAACTTTCAAGTTTCTACAGCTCAGGCCTGGCGTAAACCGTGACCGTGTTCTTGGACGGCTTTTTGGCTTTTGTAAGAGACAAAAACGAAGATAAAATTTTTAATGAAACAAATTGTATAATATTAAAGTTCTATTCAACTTCAAACTGATCTTCATGTCAATGTATAACAGTCCACCAGAATCTATTAAAACCACCGTGACCAACTTAAACTGTGATTTTTAACCGCAAAATATATGCTTATGATGCATAAATCTTTTTGAAAGATTTGAAAATATACAGACGATGATGCACGCACATATAACTAATGTAATACGATTGGTTCCTGTTGTGTTTGAATCATCTCATATCAGAGGGTCCCTGCATCATGTTTCTAAAAAATGTTGAAGACCCCTGATCTAAAATAGCCTTAAAAGCTTCAGCCAAACTACAGCTCAGGCCTGATATTAGACTTTTCTTAGTTTTTTTAGCTTCAAATGATCCCAAATTTGGAAACTTCCTTGTCGCTTCCTTTTGCCTGAATCTTCTCCTCGTTCCTATATTTTTCCTTCTGCAGCATCCTCTGTGTTCACCTGTGTTTATTTTTTTTGTCATTGTTCTCAATGCTTTTTTGTTTTCTAGTTACTCGAGGAATCTTTTCAGCCCTACAGTACACACCATTAGTTCAGCCCAGTTTGAGTTGAGCGTTCAGGTGTTAATGGCTGTTGAATTGGAATGGTGTCGAGACATGTCTCGCTGGGGTTCCTGGTCGATTCGGAGCCCGTACGAATCTCTCACGAATTTCATCATGGGCTTGGATTCATATCAGAGGGTCCCTGCATCATGTTTCTAAAAAATGTTGAAGACCCCTGATCTAAAATAGCCTTAAAAGCTTCAGCCAAACTACAGCTCAGGCCTGATATTAGACTTTTCTTAGTTTTTTTAGCTTCAAATGATCCCAAATTTGGAAACTTCCTTGTCGCTTCCTTTTGCCTGAATCTTCTCCTCGTTCCTATATTTTTCCTTCTGCAGCATCCTCTGTGTTCACCTGTGTTTATTTTTTTTGTCATTGTTCTCAATGCTTTTTTGTTTTCTAGTTACTCGAGGAATCTTTTCAGCCCTACAGTACACACCATTAGTTCAGCCCGGTTTGAGTTGAGCGTTCAGGTGTTAATGGCTGTTGAATTGGAATGGTGTCGAGACATGTCTCGCTGGGGTTCCTGGTCGATTCGGAGCCCGTACGAATCTCTCATGAATTTCATCATGGGCTTAACTAGTACTGGGTAAAAGGTTGCGGCGTGCAAGATAAAATAGTCAAGTCATTGGGTTTTACTCTGTGAATGATTGGCAGAACACCACGTAGGGCAATTAAAGGCCGTAGTAATGCTGTGGGGGAGGGGCGAGGCGATGTTGGAATTCTTCTTAACCGATGAACCGAGACACTTTATCTGGCTTGGGTTCCGGTTTTCCTTCTTTTCACCAAGACACATTGTTGTATTGTGTCCTTTTGCGGATACACTGGGACGACCCGACTCTTTAGGGTAAATCCGCCACCTTGCGAAAAGTTACCGGTCCTCGGTTTTTCCTCCTCCGACTGCATACTGAATATTTCAACACTTTTGTCCTCTTAATGGATATATAGGCAACTTTATTGCCATTATGTAATACAGGTACACGCCAACCAAATACCAAGTAACAATTGTGCAGATGAAAATGCAAATGATACGTCCAGACTTAAGATGGCGATGCGAGACAACTGAACATTGAACATCTGTACATCGCGGCAGCATCCCAACGTATCCTTCCGCTTATATGCTGTTACATTTGCCTGAAACTTCATATCAAAAATATTTATCCGTCGCAAGAGTGAAAACATCGAACCATAGTAACCCGGGGACTACGATCCCGAGGTTACTGCTGACAAACTTCTGAGTTTATACCAAAGGCCAAAATATTGTATTAAATGAAGCATATGTAGTGCAAGCAGTAATAATATTAAAGCAGCACTTTGGCTTTATTTCTATTCAAACCATATTTTCACCACTGGATGGCGTTTGTTTTTGTTTATTTATTTATTTTTTGGTTGATTAATACCACAGTAAGACATACTTTCAGATCAGGTTATCACAGCGATCCTGTACATCGTAACATAACACCAGCTCATCAGCAGAAGTGGTTTGTTGAAAACCTAATGGATCTCTGTGTGTGTGTGTGTGTGTGTGTGTGTGTGTGTGTGTGTGTGTGTGTGTGTGTGTGTGTGTGTGTGTGTGTGTGTGTGTGTGATCTCATGGTTCTGCAATCTCCAGAAGCAGCCTCTGCCACCAGTCTAATTAAAGCCACAAAGCCTTGGGAGGACGTTCACACTGACATGCAAAATTACCATCACTGCAAACATCTGGCCCAGCAGGAAGGTGTTCATGGCAGCCTGTGAACACGTTTATTATTTTGCACGTTTTATTTCTCTCAGGCGAGATTTCAGAAGGTGTCAGAAATGTAATTTAGTTTTAATCCGATGTTTCACTTTGCTGGTAAGATTTTCAAAAACGCAGCATTAAGTTTTCGAAAGTTCTTGTTCTTGGCTAAGAGGCAATAATACTGCTGCAAATCAACACTCCATGGTTTCATAGAAACTTTTTAGCAGGAGGTAAAATCCCTGTTTCAAGCCGTGAAAATGAAAACTTCTACATGGTAATACAGAGGGTTGCAAAGAGGTGGAAAATTTCAAGTCAGGTTCTGGAAACTTTCAAGGGGAATTGTGGAAATATTCCAAGTTGTGAATCTTAATAGGAATTTATAGGAATTCATTAGATATTTGGAAGAAATGTATATAAACTGTATCATATACAAACTTTTGTCAATTATTTTGTTTATAAGTTTATATACAAATTGTTTTGTTAAATATCCAGTTTATTGCAATTAATTCCCTTGTAAAGTTTCTGGTCTTGAAGATTCTTGGAATTTTGTAACCTGTAATTGTGCAACACGATTATACTAACAATAAAATCAACATAAAAAAATAAAATCAAAAGATTTATATTTTTTTATGTTGATTTTATTGGGAATTAATTGCAATAAACTGGAATTTTTGCCAATAATAAAAAGTTAGCCTATAAAAGGGAAAAAAATCTTGTATGATAACTTTGGTTAAAACAACCAGATTCAATGCATTTATGGGAATTTATAGGAATTCATTAGAAAGTATATCATATACAAGCATAAATATAAACATTTCGTTTGGTCTTAAGCTGACGCATGCAAACTAACAGATTTTTCAAAAATGACATTTTCTACTTTGATTTAATTGTTAGTGTAATTTTGTTGCACAACAGCTTACATACAGAATTTTTAAACATGGTAGCGCAGGGTAGAAATCGCATCGAATTTGGTTGCTTAAGTCAAAATGATCCTGCAAGATATTGTACATTTCCAGTTTATACCCATATACTTTCACATTAATTCCTAAGGAAGGTTTTCAGGCTTAAAGATTCCTGGAATTTGCAACCCTAGTAATACGCTGGGATGTAGTTGGGTTAGGGTCGTACCAGTGTCATAAATTGTGCAGGCCTGGCTTTAGTCATGGGGATCATGATACTTCTTTCAGATTGTCCTTCCAAAGCCTACCTGGTTCTGCCCAGCCTGACCCATCACTTCACACACCGTAATTCTTTTCTGCCTCAAAAAATTCCTCTCAAAGTCGGGAATGTGGTCTAATAATCTTTTGTACGTGCCGTAGAGTATTTTCTGACCCTTGACCTTGGAGGTAAACTATGATCCCTTAACTGGGGTCTCAGACTTTCATATTAAGAGAAGTTCTGTAGCCAACTTCATGTTGGAAAAGAAAAGGGTGCGTTCTGGTCTGCTCGCTTTGTTTAATTCCTTCTATTGGATCTCTAACTACAACAGTCTCAATGCAGTGAAACCCAAGAGTTCCCACCCAATGTCCTTAGCTGTAAGAGTGGGGGGGGTGCGAGGTGCTAGACAAGACAAGGCGAGGTCACGTGTTGAAATGATTTCCACATTAATAAAACTCCAGCCATTGTCCACCCCTACACCCTTTGCCGAGATTCCACAAGAGCTTGTTTTTGGCAGACTTTCCTCAGCCATTCCTTTCGCGCTAAAGCCGCGCTCGGCCATACGAAGACATCGGCCCAGTCCAGCTGTCCTCCCACGCTGTTCTCCGCAGCGTCTCCATGCCTCAGCACGCGGTCCTTTCTGGCCAAGCAATTATCTGCTTGGGTTTCGTCAGACCCTGCATTCCTCGACTGCTCCTCTCACCGCCTGGTACGAGGAGAGAGATTGTGCCCCCCTGCTCCACGCACATGCAGAGATATTTTCTCTGAACAATTCTGGTGAGATTGAAGAGCCTTAAGTGATCTCAAGAATGTCTGTGCTTTCAGTGAGCCTCGGTTGCTCTACACGCTCTCGGAGTCGAGTGCGTCCAAAGAAAGCTTCCAGGTTTAATCCCTGCGTTTTGTCCAGCGACAAATTGTCCGTTGAATAATCTCAGTACTGGATCATCAAAACTTAATCCGGATAATTACCACCAGGGCTAAAAATTACAGGTTTGCAGTTTCAGAAACTAGTTCCCGACCACATTCCACGACTTTTTATATCCTCCGGTGTCAGCGCAGTACTCGATTACCATTGCCAGACGAGGTAAGATTGAGAGGGCAGAGGAGGGACATAGGGTATATCTGTAAAAATAAAAAAAATGCTGAGGATGCGCTGAGGGAAGACATGCAGGTGGGGGTTTCGAAAGAGGCAGATGTAGAGGACAGAGCCATATGGAGACGGATGATCCGCTCCATATCTATCCATATTCTATTCAGTTCACAACAAACAAAACGATGAATACTTTTTCTAGAGGTCAAACCAAAGGGTTTTTCTCATGGCCGATGCTGATATTTAGAAGTCAGGAAATATATGATGATGAATTTAGAAAAAATAAATTTGCTCTCCCCTCTTTCATCTAAAAAAAATCTACCAGTTTAATAAGTAATGATACAGAAAATGTAATTAAATGAAACATTTATTGAACAACACAAACCACCTCCAATCAGTGGACTTGTTAGCAGGTTTTGGTAGCCGTGCCAACCTGCAGCCTAAACTACAGCTGGTTGAAGATTCGCTAACAATACAGTTCCAAAAGTAGCAACATTTTTAACCAATGAAATATATAAAGCTAAATTAAGAGTGAAGGATAAGAACTTAAAGCCCGCAACACGGCAACATCTGTGGTTTTGATCATCGGTTGGCTTTAGTTTTTCCGGGTGTGTTGCGCACTATTGGATAGTCAGCTGTTTTTTTTTTTAGACGATTCTAAATGTCGATTTGGAGGTGGAGCTCGTCATCAAGAAAGAGGACTCCGATTGGCTATTCAGCTTAGCGAACGAGCAAAAACAAATTTGCAACTTAGCAGACATGATTAAAAAAACGCTGCACACTTTATATATTCACAGTTCTAGTTTTTCCGGTTTCCCTGTTTGGATGCCGAATACAGACTACTGCCACCTGCTGGAATGAGAGAGCTATGTTCTTTCACGCAAGCGCAGAACGTACACGTGCGGTTTGGTGTCAGACGTACCTGCCTAATAATTGGCCTAATTTGCCAGACATTCAAACAATGCTGATTAAATTAAAAATTGCCAAAAATCGGCTCGGTT
This sequence comes from Silurus meridionalis, assembly GCF_014805685.1. NCBI lineage: Eukaryota > Metazoa > Chordata > Actinopteri > Siluriformes > Siluridae > Silurus > Silurus meridionalis. Next base: position 22,297,510 of record NC_060906.1, read on the forward strand.
GATCAATCGGTCGACCTCTTAACTATTTCCACCAAAACATATTTCATGTAATTTGGCTGTAAATCCTCGTCAAGCCTCCTCCCAGAAAGACGGCTAGCAGACAAAACACGACTGATCCCCAGCTTTCTGCAGGCCTTCATCCTTCATTTCCTGCATTTGCAGAGTGACTACGAAGGTTTGCTTATGATTTTCCTTTTCGCAGTATTAAATGTCTGAGCACAGCTGGTGTCAGCTCCTGATCCTCACACTCCTATCAAAGCTCGCCCACGGGGGGGTGGCCTGCAGCACAGCTGAGCGCGATCGCGCATTTCCGTTCTACAACTCCGCTGGGATTAGCAGCGCCGCAAGCCCGGTGCTAAAGCTATTGATAATGCGGCAGCTGGGCCTGCTCTCACACGTGTGCTGTCTGTATCCTCTTCCCTGGGATGAACACGAGCACCATGTCGAACAACACACAAGCTGACACAACATTGGAGAGAACTGACTCAAATGACCATGTTTTCGCACGTGAGCACAGTTAACATTCACATATTTAAATATGGTAGAGCCGAGCTCATGCTGGAAAAGAAACTTCAGAAGCGCTAAAACATTCCGAGGATATTTCCTGGCAAATGTACTGATTTTTGGACTCCCCAAATGCTCTCCATATGAACAAGGGGCAAATGATTTGGTCGTCGGAAATGATTTATATAATCCTCGGCTATAATCTATAGTTTTCAATCGCTGGTTTGTTTACCGACAGCCGATTAATGATTGTTGTGTTAATTTTTTTTCCTCCAAAGAAGTGTCAGAAATAAGTGAAAGTATATAAACGTCAGGGGGGAAATGACACGTTCCGCTGACCGCCGCATGAACGCCTTCTTGTCAGATGATTTAAACCCTGCAAAGAAACAGACAGATCGCTGAGTCGTCAGAACCAACCCTTGACAAAGTGATTAAAAACTATTGAGTACTATTGATCGTTGTAAAGGTTAAGGAATTGCTCCACATGCTAGTGTAGATGAGTTTATCAGCAAAGATTGGAACCCTGAAGGTAACTGAATTATTCATTAACATTGCCGTGTCCAGGTTATCAGGTATCCCACACCAGACTAACAAACGTACATTATTTAAAGGATTATCCACGGTAGGACTGGATCATGGGTCAGGAAATTCGGACAATTCGAGGACCCTGAACCTCTATCCTGGACTCGAAGGTACTACGATGTGTTTGTTGATGGCTTGCGGCTTTGCTTGTTGGTTCGGCGTCCACAGGGCTCCCAGCAAAGATCTGTCTCTCTGCCCCAGCTGTTGCCCTCGAGGGCATATCGATTTCCCATTGTTGTTTATTCTTGAAGCTCAGTCCTGGTTATAATGAATGACTATTGCTTTGTTACACCTGCTGTAGGGCACGGTCAAAAGAGGTTAGGAATAATGAGGCGCACTGGACAAATAAACACTTACACACACACTTTTCTTGTGCCTCTCTTACTAACCCTGAACTCAATGAGACCTTTAAAGGTCCTACAGGTCGGGAAAAAACCAGCATGACCATACAAACCACTCCTTAAGACTCTCAAACAAGGAACGGAAATGGACGGGCAGATCTGGCATCTAGATTGGAATCCTGAACATACTCTTCTTTCCATCTTAATGCTTGACTTGGGTTTATACAGTCAGCCTGGCTTGGTTTCAGCAAACAGACCCCTGCCAGAGAGAAAACGAGATGCCAAGTCTGTGTAGAACGATACGGCACGATGAGACGCCAGCCTAAAAGGAACAGGATGCTGCACTCGAAAAGAGATCCAGGTGCTTCTCAGTGTTCTGGTTTCAGCTGTGGGTATCGTTTACTCCATGCTGCTAGTTGTTGCTTAATAGAATGCGATCCAAGAAAGGAGCTTCTGGTCTTCTGATGGTGTCCTACTGGTGTCCCTCTTTCACACTTTGAAAAGCTCTGCGATCGCTTAAAAACAATCAATATCCTGTTTAACGAAGAAATTGAAAACATCCCCAAACGTTCTCAGCCCCTTGTGTTGGTTTATTTTTTTCAATTTGAGGTCGATCTATAGTTTAGGTCGGCTCGTACTTCGATTCGTCGATAACCGATTAATCAGCCGATACTGAGTACTGAGCATTTTTATAAAAATAAACATGAATCTGAATCATGAAAATGTGCGAAACAAAATGAATTGTAAATTTGGATTAATAAGTTTCAATAAAGTGCAGCCCGTGGAGCGCAATCTCGCATGTCAAAACAAATGGCACGTGGTGTCTTTGATGACCGTAATCACAGCAGACACAACCCGGAAAAACTATCGGTTGATCTCTCCTAGTTGTGCTCATTACTTTGTATTCTTTCAGTCATAACTTTCCTGTAAAGGGCTAGTAGGTGATGGTAGTACTTTGATCTAGCGGATAGAAGCACGTCTCCACCTTTGGTGATAAGATGATGCAATCTAACATAAACAACAAAAGCACACACATGCCTTTCCTGCTTTATCAGTGAAGTGCCCATGTTTCATCTTGATGAATTCATTCTTTCTGTCTAGTTCTTGGGTGTCTAAGGAAAGTGGCTAAGTTTGCTGGGTTACTCATCAGAAAGTCAGGGCTTTAAGCCCCGATATAGTCACGCTGCCACTTTTGGGGCCCTTGAGCAAGGCCCTTATCAAGACCCTGCATCATGTCTGACCCCAGCTTCCTAACATCTCAGGGCCATGCGAAGAACAAATTTCACTGTGCTGTAAAGTACATGTGACAAATATAAACAGGGTTTATAGTCTTAAAAAGTCTCAAATTTAAACTTTCAGGTCTTAAAAAGGCTTAAATTCACCGTTCCTGGTCCTAAATCATTTTAACCAGGGTTTATTTTTCCGAGGTCAGTGTGAAGCTCATTGAAAATCTTTCGCTGGTCCAAATATCATTCGCTGTGTTATGACTACAAATGTGACCAACATGCAGAAAATCTCTCTTGGGTTCGGACCGAGTGCAAGTGTAGCGATACTTTTTAACATAGGCCATGGTTAAGGCCAGTTGCTAAAAACTGTTTGTGTGTTATTTTGATGTCCTGATCTAGATCTTAAATTTTATTCTTACTGGTTTTAGAAAGTCTTACATTTGACTTGCAGAAACCCTGTGTAAAGCACATTCTTTCAGTCTCGTGATGGAATTTCCGCCGCCTGACCTTCGGTCTTATTTTTATTGGGTCACTCAAAGCCATATGGCATTTGTCTGGTTCATTTGATTCTTTATAATTGCTGCCCTTCTCCAAGCTGTCAGTTCCCTGCATATGCACTTGAGAGCTGACATATGCAGGCACTCGGGTCTGAGTTGGATCAAGGGGCAGATATGAGATTTTTCTGGAATGCCAGCCCCTGGTACGCACTTTAAATCTTTCTAGGCAGCAGGAATAACTCTGTTTGGGCTTGCTGACAGCTGCGAGCCACAGAGACCCAACGCACACTGTACGTCCCCTAGTCAGGGGTAACCAGAAACACCTTAACCCCAGGTACTGTGACACTACTGTTTACATGGTGCACATTTCAGCATGACGAATGATCTGATAAAACGCCCAAACAGTTGCTCTCGCACGTGGTGTTATTTCTGGCTCGTTCCTGCCGCTTCGGGATGGAGAATCGCTTTCGCAAAAACGTACGTTTGTCTTGGACATTTCCAAGACGTTCTTAAGGAATGCAATGGGAACCTGGTCCGAGCTCCTCGGGTTTCGATGTGCCCTTGGTGGCTTTGGTTGAGTAAAGCCAGCTTCATTTGCGCGACCGGACGAGAGCAGGCCTTGAGGGACGAACGAGGAAAGCTCCTCCTGTGGTCTTAGCGAAGCACTGAGGAAATCGAGGTTTCCTTTACACAGTCGAAAGGTTAAGCTCCCAGATCCCTCTCGACACACTTTTCTTAGTGCTTGCATTCCGGATCGCTGATGGAAGCCACCTGGAATCCAGCGAAGGCCTAAGAGCACTAGTCAGGGGAATGTTGGAAATATTCCCAGGTGGAAACTTACCAGGAATTTATGGGAATTAAATACAAATTTGGAGAGATTTATATAAATTATATTGTTTGATCATTAGCTTACTCGCATGCAAACTAATTTGGATAGGGATGGGAAATATTCCAAGATGGAAACCTATAATTTACAGAAATGTATGGGAATTAATAAAAAAAAAAAAAAACATTTGGGGAGATTTATATGAACTGTATGATATACAAAACATAAATAAAAACATATGGTTTGGTCATTAGCTGACATGCCGCAAACTAATAAAGATTTTAAAATGACATTTTTGACTGATTTAATAATAAGTAGCAGATATTGCTGTTTTCTTCTGTATTTTTTGGATAGGAATGTGTCAACTTTTAAACATTACTGAACATTAAACTGGGAAGCAGAAGGGAAATGAAAGAGTATTATGAATTGAGCTAAAACCATTCAGGCCATGCCAGATCAGTTGTCTTCCCTGTTCTATGTGGAAGGGTGTAGCATTGTTGGCTGCTCAAGGAACGCAAACCCCTGAGGAGCAAGTACAAGTCTTAAGAGCTGGATTTTGCTGCATCTGCAGAAATCAGAGCAACTACTAGATCCAGAAAACCCCAATCTGATAAATGGGGCCTGGATTATTTTGTTTTGTGGTGTGGTGCGGTGGAGCTTCTGACCACTAAAGCCATCGCATCTGTACTCTTTCCACATGTATTATTGTTAGGAGGAACCATCTAGTTTGGCATTTCACCACTTCCTCTTTCTGCCAAAGTTCGATTGTGAGACTGGGAAGCATCCTTCTCCCATTTGTATGGATTATATTTGACTTTCCAGGCGTATGTTTTTCAGCTCGGGAGTGATTTTTGTAAAGCCGCACTAGAACATTAATGGAGTGCTGCAATTTAACTCGATTCAACTCGATAATATTTAAAGCGCTTTTCTCTGTGGAAACGTGTCTCAAAGCAGCTTTACAGAATGTAAGAATTATAGAACAAAGATAAAAACAAGTGTGTGTTTATCCCTGATGAGCAAACCTGTGGCCAGGAAAATCTTCCTCAGATGATATGAGGAAGAAAACCGTGAGAGGAACCCGTCCTCATCTGGGTGACACCAAGAGTGTGATTTATAAATCATTAAAACGTTACAAACACTGGAGAGTGAAAAATATCATGAGCGCCGGAGTGACTAAGTAACATGCTTTCTACTGTCATTTGGAGGAGTTGTGGAACCAGGAGCTCCTGAGCAATAAATTAGCTCAACTTCTGAGATCATTAGAGATTCAACACCAATTCCTCCATGCTGCTATGCAGTTCAAGGTAACCTGTTGGGGGTCGTATCGCTGACTCTGGAACCATCTGTACAACGAAAACTTCGACGTCTAGATCTAGACACCATGCAGTGGCGAATAAAAAACACAAAGCATGTAGTTAAAGTGGAGACTCACTTGGTAAAATGTGACTCCAGTAAAAGTGTCCCGTTAAAACTTTCACACAGTTTTCGCCTCCAAATTTACTTAAGTATCTAAAGTACTATAATTTATTCTGACTGTAATGTTCCTATTTATCACCATCAACTCAGTTTATGTGAAAAGACTCGAATGTGGCTCTCAGCATACTGATCTATTAATAGAATGATATTAATGACTCAAACACTGATTTATCAAATAAAACACAAATGAGGTCACGTGTGTTGTGGCGAGTTCGAGTCCGGAGTTCATTCATCATTTATTCCTTTCTTAATGTTCTCGGCCCTGATTGGTGGATCGCTGCGTGTTTGACCGGTTTTTATCCTCATAAATATGAAGGAACGACAAAATGTAGTCGAGTAAAGACACGGCGATTTGACAATTACATTTACTTCATTGCTGTTCAGTACTGAGGGAACTCAGGAGGCGCCGTTTGGTATTTTTTTAAGAAAACAAACCCAAAAAAAAGAGCCGCTTAGGAGTAGGTGGTGATAAAGGGAGGAAACGGAGAGCAGGAAATGAGCGTTAATGTGCGCCTGAGAGAGACGTGTTGTCCTCAGTGCGGTTGTCGCTCACTCGTCAGGTGTAAGGGGGTGGGGGTGAGGGAGTGGGGCGCTCAGGATGTGGCCGTTCCCTGAACCTTCCTCCCTGTTTCCTGACTGACTCACAACCACTGAGCAAAGTCGCTGAGGTGGTTGTCTTTAACATCCACCCGCCCCCCTCCCCCCACCGCCACCACCCCTCTCTATCTACACCACCACGCCAAAACTGCACACAGCTTTTCTTCTCTCCTAGGAGACTGATCTGGTGTGTGGGGGGCACAACAGAGACGCCTTCCACTGACCCACATTCCTTCTCTTTCTCTCTCTCTCTCTCTCTCTCTCTCTCTCTCTCTCTCTCTCTCTCTCACTTTCTTCCATTTCTTTTTCGTCTGTCTCTCTTTAGTGAAAAAGCAGTATATCGGACTGTGTAAAAGAAACTAAAGAAAAGAAACATTCTTCAGTTTCCTTTTTTTTTTTTTGGGTCCATTTTTTTCCTCCTGTTGGAGTGAGCAAGTGCGTGACGGTGTATCCACAGAGAAGGGAGGAGGGGGAAGAGACAAGTGTTCTATGAAAGACTTCATTGTGTGTGTGTGTGTGTGTGTGTGTGTGTGTGTGTGTGTGTGTGTGTGGGTCAGCAGCCGTCCCCGGTCCTGTATCACACAGGAAGACACGCAGGGCTTCAGAGCTGAAAGCAGCTGCTGATCCCTATGGAGGGGTTTGTTCATGTGAGCTTTCAATACGCTCATTCCTCATGGTGTGTGTGTGTGTGTGTGTGTGTGTGTGTGTGTGTGTGTGTGTGTGTCAGACTGACGGAGCACATTATTGCCGTTGACCATTGTCTGCAAAACGTACAGGACGTGAGGGGGTTTCCATGTCGATGGTTGTGGAGGGTGTGGTGGGGCAAACCAGACACCGCTACACCAGGTTTCAGAGTTTATTCATCTACCAGGAGAACATCCCGTGAGGAACACATGCTGTTTGGCCAAAAGTATTAGAACACCCGACATTTCCACCCATACGGAATGAGATCTTGAACTAGGAGATCCGAACCTGCCCCGGCATGAAGATGCTCCTTTCCATGAATATCTGCTTTACATGAGTTGGAGTGGAAGATCTCCTGCTATAAAGCTCTAAATCTATTTAACACCTTTGGGGCCAATTGGTTTGGAGTTTGTAGTGCAAAAACAGATGAAAGACGTTTTTTTCCTGTTGTGTGTGCAGGAAGTTACAGCTCTACCTCTGCCATGTTAATCTGTTTTCTATGTGACTCTCAGGACACGCCTCAAAATCGATCTACATATCAAATATCGGTCATTAATTATTAGTCACTTTATAAATAATAAAAATACAGCACATGTACTAATAATTACAGATCAATAAATCTGTTTTTTGCGTATGCCAATGTGTTAAACATGATTCATCGCACGCCTTCTTTTTTTTTTTTTATCGATGCACCACATCGTTCACTTTGATGCGAATCGGTGAATCTAGTCATAGGATGCCATTACTTTTTGTCCTGATTGAACGGGTAGAGTTTCACAGATTTCCATAGGACGGAGGTCGTGTGGTTTAGTGCACTGCCGTGTTTTGTGTCTGAGAGGAAATCAGACTTCTGCTCTCGTCCCTGCACTTCCTGTTGTGGGAAAGCCGACGCCCCTCCAAACACTTCTTTTAATTTTGAACGATATTTCCGCATCGCCTAACATTGGTGTGTGTGTGTGTGTGTGTGTGTGTGTGAGAGATGACTTCCTGGGTTGCGTTTTGTCCATGTCAGTGGGACACGCCCACATGCTCAGAGCTTCGCTGATGATATCATCACCTAAATGTGTGACACACACACACACACACACACACACACACCCCCTATTGTTTTCGTCCCTGAGCTCAAGTGTTGTTACTTGTTAGTGCTGAGCAAGTTCTCTTTGTGTGTGTGTGTGTGTGTGTGTGTGGGTCAGCAGCCGTCCCCGGTCCTGTATCACACAGGAAGACACGCAGGGCTTCAGAGCTGAAAGCAGCTGCTGATCCCTATGGAGGGGTTTGTTCATGTGAGCTTTCAATACGCTCATTCCTCATGGTGTGTGTGTGTGTGTGTGTGTGTGTGTGTGTGTGTGTGTGTGTGTGTGTGTGTCAGACTGACGGAGCACATTATTGCCGTTGACCATTGTCTGCAAAACGTACAGGACGTGAGGGGGTTTCCATGTCGATGGTTGTGGAGGGTGTGGTGGGGCAAACCAGACACCGCTACACCAGGTTTCAGAGTTTATTCATCTACCAGGAGAACATCCCGTGAGGAACACATGCTGTTTGGCCAAAAGTATTAGAACACCCGACATTTCCACCCATACGGAATGAGATCTTGAACTAGGAGATCCGAACCTGCCCCGGCATGAAGATGCTCCTTTCCATGAATATCTGCTTTACATGAGTTGGAGTGGAAGATCTCCTGCTATAAAGCTCTAAATCTATTTAACACCTTTGGGGCCAATTGGTTTGGAGTTTGTAGTGCAAAAACAGATGAAAGACGTTTTTTTCCTGTTGTGTGTGCAGGAAGTTACAGCTCTACCTCTGCCATGTTAATCTGTTTTCTATGTGACTCTCAGGACACGCCTCAAAATCGATCTACATATCAAATATCGGTCATTAATTATTAGTCACTTTATAAATAATAAAAATACAGCACATGTACTAATAATTACAGATCAATAAATCTGTTTTTTGCGTATGCCAATGTGTTAAACATGATTCATCGCACGCCTTCTTTTTTTTTTTTTATCGATGCACCACATCGTTCACTTTGATGCGAATCGGTGAATCTAGTCATAGGATGCCATTACTTTTTGTCCTGATTGAACGGGTAGAGTTTCACAGATTTCCATAGGACGGAGGTCGTGTGGTTTAGTGCACTGCCGTGTTTTGTGTCTGAGAGGAAATCAGACTTCTGCTCTCGTCCCTGCACTTCCTGTTGTGGGAAAGCCGACGCCTCCAAACACTTCTTTTAATTTTGAACGATATTTCCGCATCGCCTAACATTGGTGTGTGTGTGTGTGTGTGTGTGTGTGTGTGAGAGAGATGACTTCCTGGGTTGCGTTTTGTCCATGTCAGTGGGACACGCCCACATGCTCAGAGCTTCGCTGATGATATCATC